>NC_067146.1:11601013-11914513 GCF_903995435.1 Acomys russatus | reverse complement strand
GTTGATCAAAGAAGAGATAAATGACTAAGGAAGGAAGGAAGAAATGGAGACTGCCAAAACAGAGACTCTAAATTTATTTATTTATTTATTTATTGAGACAGGATTTTTCTATGTAGTCCTGGTTGTCCTGGACTTGCTTTGTAGACCAGGCTGGCCTTGAACTCATAGCAATCCATCTGCCTCTGCCTCCCGAGTGCTGGGATTAAAGGCCTGCGCCAACTGCTTGGCTAACAGAGACTTTTTATTTAGTAATAAAGAATAGTATTACAAACTAGGTGTGGTGGCGCACGTCTTTAATACCAGCACTCGGGAGGCAGAGGCAGGTGGATTGCTATGAGTTCAAGGCCAGCCTGGTCTATAAAGCGAGTCCAGGATAGCCAAGACTAACACAGTGAGACCCTGAGGAATAGGATTACAATTTGGGGCCTTCACAGGCTGTGGGGGCATCCACTATGGACAGAGGACAGAGGGAAAGTCTAGGAGTTTTGTATGACAAAGAAATGTGTGAAGTTAGTCTTAAGATCATGGCTGGGAGTTTCTTCATCATTCTTCATCAAGCAGGCTGTCTTTGGGGGTGTTGGTTCTTTGAGATACATCCTGGAAACATGAGCTCAAGACCTGTTCCTCTTTCTTTCCCATGACCCTCGACAGTATTTTACTGGGGTGTGACAGGAATGACTCCATTTTGTAAAAATGAATTTCCACAAACCTCACCTCTCATCCTTTTCCCTCCAATGGTCAGAATGTGGGACTGTTAGCAGGGAAGAGCTTCTGCGTCTGCACTTGCTTCAGATGACGCAGTAAGCAGCTTCCTCCCACCCTTGTCCCATCTTTCTGGTCTGTATCCTTCCTGTCAGCACTGGCCCTCCAGCTTCAGATTACTTATCTGGGTAACAGGGCCTCCAAGAGTAGGAAGGCCGGGCCTGTAGGTGCCAGCTAACGTCTCTCCTGGCTTTAGGACTCATCTTTGCTTTGAAACGTTTTGATCCTGCTATTTGTTATTGAGACAAGCTCTCACTCTGTAGCACTGGCAGCCCCAGAACTCAGCATCCCTGCCCCCCCCCCCCCACAACTTGTAGCATTCCTTCTGCTTTTTGGAGAGTATCCCAAGGGAATCAGTGAAGCAATCCACTAAGCATGGCCCATGAAAATAGCTAGACAATTCAATTCGGGAATCAGAGAGTGAAAAATGAACGTTGGGATTTCTAGAACATTGAGTGATCTAGACTAAGTACTTATGCATTAGACATCTATGAGGGCCTTTGTTTTTGTTTTGTATTCTCACACCTCTTCCTCCCCTTTTGGCTAAGCAACTCCAGGGGCTGCTGTTCCTTAGAAAACACGCCAGGAAATATTAGTCTAATGTGTAACTTTTCCCAGCACCTCATTTTAAAGAAGGACTCTTGGGAGTCCCTGCATTAACTAAAAGTAAGGAGATCCAAATGGAGGAATTGTCGGACCATTTGTGGCAGATGGATAGTTGTAGGCAGAAGGTCTGGGAGAGCTTGCAGTCTGCCACTTGTGTGTTACACTGGAGCATCCCGCACACTCTGTGGAACTGGTATCCAAAGGTCTGGCTTCAGATCGCCCCCTGTTCTATTGTGACGCATTGCATCCTTCCTTCTCAGCTGCACCAGCTGAGCAGGAAGTCAGGCTGCTTCCAAAAGGGACAGAGAGAGAGAGAAAAGGCTCTGTTACTAAGCCTTACTAAGTTTGGCTTTTCTACCCAAACTCTTTTTTTTTTTTTTTTTTTGTTTTTCGAGACAGGGTTTCTCTGTGTAGCCTTGGCCATCCTGGACTCACTTTGTAGACCAGGCTGGCCTTGAACTCACAGCGATCCGCCTGCCTCTGCCTTCTGAGTGCTGGGATTAAAGGCGTGCGCCACCACGCCCGGCTCCCAAACTCTTTTTCTAACAATATGCTTGCCAGCTTGGCCATTTCTCTTTTTAGCCCTGATATCTTTTTTTCCCTTAGAACATATGTGTGCACATGCATGTGGGTATGACGTAACATCTGATTTGCCTTGGGCCTCAGTCTTCTCTAGCTGTGCCCTGAGGTTGTTCACACCATGGGACCCGGAGATGGAATGCTGCTATATTTTCAAGTCACAAAATAAAACAGACAAAAAGCAACCAAAAAACCAAACCAGAAAACCTCAGCTCTTCCCAGATGTGAATCTAAGTCCTCTTACAAGCATCATCTTAATTACTCTCCTTTCCCTCTTTCTTTCTTTCTTTTAGTTACTCCCTGAAAAGCAGGAACAGACGAGTTTTAAAAGCCACTGCTTTATGAGCAGCAGGTGCTATTTGACACTCATTAGCTCAAGGAAAAGAAACTTTAATGGCAAGTTTCCTGCTAGGAGCAGGTACACCTCTTAATTATTATTTAGATAACATTTCCTTGGAGGAAATAAAGCCGTTTGATCACCTCCTCATTCTGGGGACGTGGGTCAGTATACAATTTATTAGTTTCTGGCTTGTGAAAGAGATGACTGACTGTTGCATTCGTCTCCTCCACGCAGAGGCCTCCCCGGGAGCAGAAAGCAGTGGGACATGGTGAATAGGTTTTACTTTTAAGGTCATGCCTGTGGTTAATATTTTTTTAGAGATCAAGTCCTTGAGGTCATCCCAAGTGATGAAGAGCAAATTAAAACTCTGGCCCAGTTGGAGGCTGAAGAATATCTCCAGGTATTTGTCATAGCATCAGCTTTTGCTCCCTCCAGCATGATTGGCATCCATTTTTGGACTATATTTTGACTCCTTTGAGGCAATGTGGGATGCTGGCTCTTAGAGCTTGTATTCTAAAACTCTGGACTTTAGTCCCAACTATAGCCCTGAGCAACCTGCCTTCTTTCCCTGTGACTTTATTTTCCCAATCAGAAAACTGAGGAAAAATATACCATTCTTCTACATATCTCACAGGACTATTGAAAGCATGAAAAGAGGATGGAAAATGTGAGAGCTACTTTGCAACATGGCTGAACGCCTTTAATTCATTATTTCCCTTTAAAAATAATTTATGGCATTAATATCCCATGATGAAATGAATTGGACCACTTGAGTGCCAGATTGGTTTTATTTTTTAAGACCTCCCATAATTTAAAATCATCTGTTCCTCTGCCAATTTTAATATCTAGCAATGGGGTGTGTGCGTGCTGAAAACGTAACATATTTGCTGATGCTTGGGCACACAGAAACTCTTGTTGCTGTGTCATGGTGGTTCCAGAAGTTTTCTGGTTTTGTGGACACAAAATAAACTAGGTAACAAACTGCATTGTTGAAACCCACCAGTGTACAACTATCTGCTGCTCCCGGGATGATTCACTCATTACCTTGACTTAGCTCTTTCTTCCTTTCAGCTTGATTTTTGGAAACCACCCACCATCCCCAGGCAGGCGGTCCATGTCCGAGTTCCTTTTGTCAGCATCCAGGCTGTTAAAGTTTTCCTGGAGTCCCAAGGCATGGCTTACTCCATCATGATTGAAGATGTGCAAGTAAGTATGCCACAGAACAGCCTTCTAGAGGCCAGCTGATCCCCTCCCATTCTGCCAGGAAAGGGACCAGTAGGTTTCAGGTGGGTCTCCTGTCAGTTCCACTTCCTTTTTTCATTTCATGCAAACGGAAGGAAAGCAATCTGTGATTCTGTTAGTTTTTAATTAGAGGTTAATAACTCAGAAAGGCAGGCTGAGCCACAAGATGGCCTGAAGGCCCTCTCAGTACTGTCAGCCTCTGCCTGCAGTTGCTGCCTGGAGGGAGGGGGGAAGGGGGCACAACTCCTCCTGCCCCAGCCCCTGCATACCTGAACTCTTTTCAGAGAGGTGTCTGACCAGAGCCTATGGAAAAGATATAAATACGAGGAAAGCTTGGCCCTGGGGACCAAGTGTCAGCACGTCATTTACACCGACGGACTGAACGCAATGCTGGCGACTAATCTTAGAACTGTCGTATCTTAGGTTCTGTTGGATCAAGAGCGTGAAGAAATGTTGTCCAATCAGCAAAGAGAACGTAGCGGTAACTTCAACTTTGAGGCCTACCATACCCTGGAAGAGGTAGGCATTTCAAAACGAAGAGCAGAGAAACCAACCACTCTTTTTCTCTGAGGACAAGTCTACGTGTGTGTGGTGATTTGATAACCTAGATGAAATTCTCCTTTTATTTCCTAGCTCCCTACAGTTTCCCTCAGATTGCATAGGCAGTGCCTGCTTAATGCAGGAACTGAAGTCGGCTTGTCCATCCCAACAGCTGCCCAGTTATTTTGAAAGTGTCCAGAATATTTTAAGTGAGTCCACAAATAGCTCTTTCACACTTCCCACAACACTCCTTTGCTGATTTTTAAGCTGCATAGGCTACAGAGTCACTCAAGAGCGATGGTTAACTATATGCTCTTGGATATATCAGGGGCCACTTTGAAGCACCTGACACCACTCAAGGGTTATGTGTGTATGTTGGGGGCTCCCAAAGTGCATATCGATCCAAGGTCACACAATCACAATGTCTGGTGTCTGTCTTTCTGGGTCTTGTTCCTTTCTCTTTCCTTCTGGGCTGTGTGCCACTGTGCAGGTCCATGGACAGCACTGGGTTCACTAATGTGACACAGAGCCTTTGGGAGGCTGGTACAGGTCTGTTTATCTGCCCTGTCTGAATGGTGGTGACATTTGGGGAGTTAAGGGGTGAAGCACACAATAGGAAAGAGTAAGGGGGCACTAACCCTCCAAATATATATATATATATACATATATATGTGTGTATGTATGTGTGTATGTATACACACACACACACACACACACACACACACACTTTTGGAAAGTCTTTTCTTTCTTTGTAGCCTTGGCTGTACTGGACTTACATTGTAGACCAGGCTGGCCTTGAATTCACAGAGATCCACCTGCCTCTGCCTCCTGAGTGCTGGGATTAAAGGTGTGCACCACCAACCCCTGGCTTGGAAAGTCTTTTCTTGCCCTAATTTATTTAGTGGTAAAAGCTATTTAAAATGATTTGTGGGAAGCCAGATGTGGTGGCACATGTCTTTAGTCCCAGCACTTGCAGAGGCAGGGGCAGGGGCAGGGGCAGGGGCAGGGGCAGGGGCAGGGGCAGGGGCAGGGGCAGGGGCAGGGGCAGGGGTAGGGGCAGGGGCAAGGGCAGGTAGATCTCTGGGTTCGAGGCCAGCCTGGTCTACAAAGGGAGTCCAGGACAGCCAGGGCTGTTACACAGAGAAACCCTGTCTCGAACAACAACAACAACAACAGCAACAACAACAGATTTTTGGCAAAAAAAAATATGACGTGAATGAATTTGTTCATTTGTTTTGCTGCCAGAAATACTAGTGGGAATGAACATGGGGCAATGTCACCTGTGTAATATATATATATATATAATATATGTCTTATATCTTCTTAAATTCTCCCCCTCAAGAAAAAAGTGTCTTAGTTCGGCTAGAAGAGTGTGAAAGAATAAAAAGCGGGCTCTCTCCCACTTGCTGATCTAACAAACAGGTGTTTTCCACAGCAGGCAAGCCGCCGGATACTGTTTCCCGGTTTCTGTCTCTGTAATGGTTGCAGCCTGGATATATGGACAATGCACAGAATTTCAATGAGCCTTTAAAAGTGGGGTCGGAGTAGCCAGTGGCAGCAAGACATGTCCCCATTGTTCCAGGGCCTGCACTAGCGCAGCTGTATTTTGTAGCACAAACTGGCCACATCTCTTTTGGTGCCACTAGGGTTTGCAGGCGAAGGTGAAAGGCTGGACAGGGTCTAGGGGGGAAAAGAGCCACAGGCAAACCAGACAAGTGCCATGTTACTTTGTATCGAACTGCAAAGAATCAGCTCTGCTGCGGCAAGATGGCTTCTCTTTTTCAGAATGACTCATCATCTCCGCGATGGCTTCCAGCCGCCTCCAGCCGGCATGCGGAGAGACCGGGACGGGAGAGGCGGGAAGACCCTAATAGCCGCATTCGCTTGGTCACTCAATTACAGGCGCCTGTTTATCATTTGAATCTTTCAGATTTACCAAGAAATGGATAACCTCGTGGCTGAGAACCCTGGTCTAGTGAGCAAAGTGAATATCGGTTCATCTTTTGAAAATCGGCCCATGAATGTGCTCAAGGTATAAAGGGGGCAGTGACTGTTGTTTCCCCTCTCTCTTGATGCTTCTAGAATCCGGCTTGCAGAGCTGGCTCCCCCTCCCCACCTTTTCTTTTCTCTGGCTCGCTCCTTTTTTTTTTTTTTTTTTCCCCTTCCTAACCGGTCTTTGCTGGTTTTGAGCACCCCCCCACTTGCCCCCTGTTTCTTTTTCGTTTCTTTCTTTGTTTTTTCTTTTTTTCTTTCATTCATTCTTTCTTTTTTTTTCTTTTTCTCTTTCCTGCACGCTGACGCAGGTTTGCAGGAGAGAATTAATGCTCAAGTCCTGATAGATGAGCTCGCGGGGAGCCGGGCCGAACGCGCCAATTGGAGCCGAGCAGGCTAGGCGGCGGGTGCGGGGGAGGGGCGGGCGAGCACTAGGAAATTAATCAAAGTGGGAGTTCTTTGCGGATTTTTCTTTTCCTCTTTCTTTTCTTGTAAAAGCCAGCTTAAAAAAAAAAAAAAAAAAAAGAACAAGAACAACAGCAACAGCAATAACAACACCACCTAGTAATTGCTTGAACCGTATTAAAAACAAACAAACCCCAAAAAAAACTCCCAGTTTCTCTGTGTGCAGAGGATGGCATAACTGAACGAAAAGGCAGTGCCCTGGAATGAAGGCTTTTTTTTTTTTTTTAACGTGACAGCTGAAAAACAGTTAAGGTTCGCTGCTACTCGTCACCCCTAACAGTTTTCGGGCTGATAGTTTCAAGCATTTGCACTTTGTTCAGAAAATCGGCGAAAATTATTTCCCCAGACTTCCTAGAAAGAGTTTGTGAAGGGGGGTGCGTGGGGACGTAATGTCACAACGCCCTACTAAATTTGGAAACTTTGTGGCTAGGAACCAGCCGACTAACTGGGGCAGATGAATTCCTCCGGAGCGGGCTCCCCAAAGCTGGCCTGGGAGGGTAGTTGCCGGCGGCTGACGGCTTACTACTGCCCCTTTCTTTTCGGTTCCTCAGCGTCTGGCCAACCGCTGACTGAGTCAGGGAACGGAAATCTCCTTCGCCTTGGTTTTTCGTGGCCTTCGATTTTTCCAAGTGGTTTTAGTGGTTGAGGTGTTTTTTTGTTTGTTCGTTTGTTTTTTAAAGTTCCCTGGCTTTTGACATCTGAGCACTTTGAAGAAAAAATACTCAACACCTTTTCAACAAAACCTTCCTCAAACCTGTGAAATGTAAAAAATTTAGCGAGAATTTGCATTTCTCATCTATCTTATCTGTTGAGCTTAGGATGCTGCACAGAGGTAGAAGCTGATGGTGCAAAAATAGTCTTTTCCTTTCTAGTGACTGATCCAATTGGCAAGGCCACTGTTCCAAATAACCCAGTCACCTAGATCATAAAACTGAAACTCTGCCGTCCTGTTTTGATAAAGGACACAGAAGGTTCTAGTGAGAGTCTTAGAACTAAAATAATGTATCCGTGCATAAACATTGGAAAACAGAGGAACACACGAACAAAAAGAGCAAGGCAATTCTAATTTCACAATTATAGCAGGATGATAGCTGTAAATAGTTTTCCTTTCCCTCCCCCCTCCCCCCCATACATTTGCTCACATGCTCACTCCCACATGAACTAGTCTTTTAAAAAATAAGAATGATGTGTTATCTGAAACCTGTTTATCTCATAATTTACAATATGTGAGCATATTTTCATCACACTATCTGCAATACATTTTGCATACATTAAGGGAGGACATCTTTGCTTTGCTTTTTGCATTTTGCATCTTTCTTTCTCTTTCTCTTTTGTTTTTGTTTTTTAAAGGGACCAAACAAACTGACAGAGGAATCAAGCCCATGTCACCTGTCCCCTCTTGTTCTCTTTAGCCCATGGAGAACAGAAAGGGAGACACGAGCCACCCTGGGGAAGAGGCACTGAGTGGGGAGAGGCCGGTTCCATTGCTCTGTTTGTTTTACAGTTTAGCACCGGTGGAGACAAGCCAGCCATCTGGCTTGACGCAGGGATCCACGCTCGCGAGTGGGTTACACAAGCTACTGCACTATGGACAGCAAATAAGGTCATTTTGCTTAAGATTCCTCACATATTTTATCTTCTGGGAGTTGGGCTCACTAAGTAACCACACACTGCCCTGGTGGGCTGATCGCGAGGACTCTCAGCCAAACTGTCCCCTCACCACACCGCAGGGAACAGACTCAGCCAAGCCTTGCTTTCTTCTGTGTTACCACATCTAGGATCATGGTATTGTGTCCCTGGGCCCCTGTTAAAAAAAACACAGGCAGCCAGAAGGATTGGAAAGGGTGGGCAGTCAGTCAGGCCTCGGAGGAGCGTTGGGGTGTCGAGTTTCAGCGTAGGAGCAGGAGGGGGGCTTTGTACTTTGAGGGAGGGTCTTCACCACCAAATCTTGAAAGGGCTTCTGAGCAAATGGAAACAGGCATGAGAAGGGTTCACTTTAGGTACCGAGCTGATTTTGAAGTGGGGATGTAGCAATCCCTTTCTTCCACAGGGTCCTTGGCACAAGGGCCAGGACACGATGCTGGGTGTGACCCAGGCTGGTATTTCTTAAGTGATTCCAAAATGACATACTATAAATCAGAATGTTAATTCATGAGCAAAGGAAATCAATCCACATCAGATCATTCAAGCATGTGCAACCACGTGCACACCGACTGATACATTTTTCCCCTTCAATTAAAATGCGGTTACCTTTAGGGTATTATGAAATGGATATTTAACAGTTGAATAATAATGCCGTAGGATGGCTGAGCACAGGAAATGAATAAATTTTAATCCAGCAGAAACTTCAACTCTCCAGCAATTGATTGCACTCTAAATGTAATTCCCCACACGGAACTTAACCAGTTCTCCGTATCTTTAGCCAAGTCCCTGCATAACTAAGTAATCTGATGTTGGTCCTGAGTTCTATTGGGAGGTCGCCCCGTGGGAGGATTAATGAATATTAAGTTTTAAAAATTTGGTTCATAGATCCAAATAAGCCACACATGCCGTTGCCCAGGCTCCACTGTGAAACGAGAGGGAGAGAGTGTTGTTGCTGCTTCTAAGAGGAGAGGTGGCAACTCCTATTTACTTAATATGAGAAAATTACCGTCACCAGAAAGGAAAGTTATAGATACTGCAGGATCTCGTGTTGCAAGCTGTTGCGAAGCTTCTCACCAACAGTGGTCCCCAATTCATGTTTGGAAACAACACAACAAAAAAACCCAGACAAACAAAAAACCACAACAAAACAAAAACCACAGTGCCATAATATTTTGCAGTGTGCTTTCTGGGAAAAGGGAGGGTAAGCTTTAAAAGCCTATGTCTCTGCTCAGATTGCCTCTGACTATGGAACGGATGCAGCCATCACGTCCCTTCTGGATACTATGGATATCTTCCTGCTGCCCGTCACAAACCCTGATGGATATGTGTTCTCCCAAACCTCTGTAAGCGCTCCATTTTCTTCTTTTAATTTGTTGTTTTTCTGTCCGTAGGGTTTAAGAAGGCATGTAGGAACTTGGGAAACCAAACAAAAGTAATCTCGCTGCTATTGATTTATTCTAAGCAGAATGCCTGATCTCTCTCAGTAGTGGTCTTGAGATGGGGTGCAGGGAAATGCTTATAATCACTTGTTACTCTGACATGCAATGCCTTTACATGTCGACTCAGCCAGAGCCTATTTCAGGTGTTATGCTGGGCTTTCAGAGTGCTGCATTCGCAGTGAGTCACCTAGGAGATTTGTCCCAATTATCTCCCTGTGAGTGTGTGTGTGTGTGTGTGTGTGTGTGTGTGTGTGTGTGCACGCGCACGCGCTCACGCACTCAAGTCTATCTAATACTTTAAGACTTTTAAAATCATTTACTTATTCACTTTACTGCACCATTTTGTTGTTTTAAGAATAAAGATAGTTTTTACCTTTTTGAGGATTAATGACAAATGAAAGATAACTTGGAAAACTAAGAACTTAACTTACTACAGAAAGCTGTCTAGTATATTGTTGAAATCATTGTCATCTGAATTTTAGAAAAGGAGGTAGATATCACCTGCAGACAATTAGATTTCTACAAGATTTAAATAGGTGGCACAATGCATCCCAACATTTTTACTTACAATTGGTCAAAGAGATCCTCTGTAATATCACTAAAAGGAGTTGTGTAGGCTCCGTTCCCCTAAGATACCATCACAAAAACACCACTGTGGTATTGTGATCTCATATATATTCAGAATGAGTCAGAGTTTTACGTTTATTCTTCTAGATAGCTGATAATGATGACAATGATGGCAGCATTTTCAGAGAGACTTCCGGTCTCTAGCACAGCCCCAGACACTGCATGAATAAATACAGGGTCCAGAGGCAAGCCAGAGAAGTGCTGCCCACGCCCTCACAGGTGGTCAAAAAACCATGAATACCTTAAACACTCTCAGCAGTTCTGTAGTAAGGCTACTGATTTAGCCCCATATTTTCCCAAACTATTCTCTCACAAATGCCATCTTTTTCCCTTTCTGTTGTGGTAGTGGCTAGCATTTAACAGAACCATGCTCTATGGGACATGGTTTGGCAGGCATTTATTTGAGAGAGGAAATACATAAAGTGAACCCCTTGTGGGGATCATTTGACAGCTCTGGGCAAAAGAAATACTGTGCAGCTCTGAGGGGAGAGAGCAAGGGGAAGGGAAGCATAGGAAAGGGACCTGCTGAGCAGAAGGGATGACCATTTTTTTTCCTCCATATTCGTATTTGGTTGGATGTTTAAAGAATCGTATGTGGCGAAAGACGCGGTCTAAACTACCGGGAAGCCTCTGTGTTGGTGTGGATCCTAATCGGAACTGGGATGCCAATTTCGGAGGTGAGCACTGGGTGTTGTCTCCAGGGAAGGTCAGAGCGCAGTCTGGCCAACCACTTGGTTTTGCTTTGCAGTGCTGTCAGCCTGTTTAGTCCATTTAGGATTCAAGTCGTTTAAAAACCTCTTTGAAACACTTCACTAAATTTTCTCTCTTCACGGGAGTGCAGCACTGTCACAGCTCCAGGCAGCATTTAATATGGTTTGCCTCACATCTTAGTGTCGTTCCCCACACGCCTGCCGGCCCTCCCCCCCACCCCCCACGCTCCCGGCAGGCTGTAGCACTATTCAACCAGCCTTTGCACAATGGCAGGGGCGCAGGAAGCGCTGAATGAGCCGCTAGAGGGGGTTAGGATCTATAAGGGAGAGAAGCATTACGTCATCTGGTAGATGCTTCGAGAAGGAAAACTTGCAAAAAAAAAAAAAAAAAAAGTACAAATGCAATTAAGAAATGGATTTTCTGGGCTGGAGAGATGGCTCAGGGATTAAAAGACTGACTGCTTTTTCAGAGGAGCCTGGTTCAATTCCCAGCATCCACATGGCAGCTCACAACTGTCTGTAACTCCCGCTCCAGGGGATCTGACACCCTCACACAGACATACGTATAGGCAAAACACCAATGCACATAAAAATAAATTATATATATGTACATAAAATAAATGGATTTTTGAATTACAGTTAAAGATTAAATGTCAGCTTGCTCATCTGGTTTTGTTGACTGGAGCTTTTCTGTTTGGGGGCCCACTGGCAAGCCAGGTGGGGGTTCTTTCACGCTTTTAGGCACCAGTTAAACCTATTTCACTAAGCACAGAGTTGAAACTCGTTATTTTTTCCTACTAGCTTCCAAAACAGTTCATTAGTTACTTTCTCCTTGATGTGACAAGCTGGGTCTCCAGGGAAGAAGGCTCTGTTTTGGCTACAAGTCTGAAGGACTATCCCACCAAGGCAGAGAAGATAGGGTGGCAGTATGAAGAACGAGGTGCATTTTGTCACTGGTCAACAAGTAGGGAGAGATGAGTACTGGTGTTCAGTTGCCCCCCACTTCCCTTTGTATTCAATCAAGCACCCAGCCTGTGGGACGGCGGGTTTAAGGGCATTTAGGATTTAGGGTGGGTTTCCTGTTGAATGTCTCTGGAAGGACCTCAGATTGCGGCAGAGGTGTATTTCCTAGGCATTACCAATCCAGTTAGGTTGACAATGAAGAGAAGGCACTGCAAACACTGAAGCTGGGTGCTGTGTCTTTTCCCTAATACCTGGCACAGCGTCTGCAACACAGAGAACAGCCATTAAATATTTGTGCGCCATATGAATTATCGAGAGTTACAGAACTGAGACAGGAGCCATGAGGGAGCGGTGACAGGTTATGCATGGGTGATAGCTCCATTCATTGTGCTAACAATTTATTGTTCTTATTACTTTTTGCATAGGAAAAAAATAATCAAAGCACCAGAACCTTATTGAACCATACCCAGGAATTTGGTGCCATTTTCCCCCTGAAATGTTATTCTTAAATTCTTTTAGCATAAGATGGCGGAAGTTATATTTATGTAGGTTTTTGCCCAGTTCACTTGGCCAGCATGAGAAATCTCACCCCCATTTGCTCCCTAAGAGATTCTTGAGCATTCGCAGCCCCTTGCCAGGTCTACCATGACCCCCGTTTCAGTCATCTTGAGCAACTATAGTTGCTGAAAGAATAAAAGGCCAAAGGCGGCCTTGTCCAAATGTGACTTCTTCAGGACAGAAAGAGTGTCAGAGGTTCCTTACGTTTGTGGCTTTGTGACTTGGACGTACAGCTGTGGTGCTGAAGCTCCAACTCTTGGACGTGACAAATTGGAAGTAGTCCCAGAAGATGAACTTAAGGAACTCCCCCACCTAGCGCAGGAGTTCTTCTTCCAACAGCTCCCACAGAGGGGCAACGACCTAATCTGATAACTCCTTCTGCTGTATAGAGGAACCATATTTTAGAAGAAGAGACAGTGTGTAGGACAGTTCAGTTCGGCTTCCTGGCCACACGCTCAGAGCAGGGGATTTGGCCTAACACAAGCATGGGCCAAGGTGGTGGCCTCCACAAGGAGGAACTTACTCATACACGTGGTGACCTCCACCCTCAAGTGTTGTTGTCATTCCTCTTTTTCTTCCTCCTTCTCCTCTTCCTCCTCTTTCTCTTCCTAGACAGGGTTTCTCTGTGTAGCCCTGGCTGTCCTGGAACCAGGCTGTAGACCAGGCTGGCCTTGAACTCACAGAGATTCACCTGCCTCTGACTCCTGAGTGCGGGATTGAAGGTGTGCGCCACCACCTCGCCAGCTGCAGTGTCCTCTTAAAGCTACTGCCCTAACTAGGCTTCTTCTTAATCCCACCAGGACCCGGAGCCAGCAGCAGCCCTTGCTCAGATTCGTACCACGGACCCAGGCCCAACTCTGAAGTGGAAGTGAAATCCATCGTGGACTTCATCAAGAGCCATGGCAAAGTGAAAGCTTTCATTACCCTCCACAGCTACTCGCAGCTGCTCATGTTCCCCTACGGCTATAAGTGCACCAAGCCAGAAAGCTTTGATGAGCTGGTGAGTTCAGCGACCATATCTGTTGTGTGGACAAGTTTTCATTCATAAAGTTAGGTCCTGAGGCAGAGGTATGCTAGTGACAGGTTATGCAGGTAATCAGACATATACCCAATGTAGACTGATTTTCTTTGGTAAATGAATTCATAAAAATTAATATTCCTTGCCAGGCGTGGTGGCGTACATCTTTAATCCTAGCACTCGGGAGGCAGAGGCCGGAGGATCATTGTGAGTTTGAGGCCAGCCTGGTCTGTAAAGCAAGTCCAGGACAGCCAAGGCTACACAGAAAATCCTGTCTCGGAAAAAAAAAAAAAAAATCCTTAACATAGATGACCCAGGAATCTGCTTTTCTTTTCTTTTTTCTTTTTGAAACAGGATCTTACTACAGGTAGCCTGCCTAGTCCAGGCTTGCTGTAACATAGCAAAATTATGACCCTCCTGCCAGCCTCAGTCTCCTGAGTGCTTAGGGTCCAGGTGTGTGACACCGTGACTGGCTTTAGGTGTCTGCCATTGACATTAATTCCCAGGGTGTGCAATGCTCAGAGGAGAAAGGGATCCTTCACCTGGCCATGGATGCTCTGTGCTGAGCAGACATGCTGAGCAGTGCAGCTCCCTGGAACTCACCTAGGCCTCCCTTGTGGCCTTTGGTTCCGCAGCCTGACATGGCGGACAGTGCACTGGTGTATGATGTGTGCTTAAAACGCTTTCTTCCCTGACTCAATTCCTTCTGTCATCTTTCCCATTTCAGAAATAAACAGATTGGCTGCAGCCTCGGGTCAGATGGTGACATCTCAGGGAGCTGCTTGCAAGTGAGCAACAGCTATTCCCAGATGAGGAGAATGTGCAAATATTTCCAATTTGGCTTTTAGGCTTGATTTTGAAACCCATCTGTTAAGGATAAGCCTGGAATTGAGACCTTTTGGACAGTTTACCTTCAAATCGATTGTTGCCAGCAGCCCCGGGCTGACATAGGATAGATAATTCCTGTTCAAATGTATCTTTCATCTTATCAGTTGGATTTTAGACTTGTCAGGACAGTGTTCAGGGTTGAGGGGACTTCTTACCAAAGTTGCTTCTTGGAGAGAATATCAAGTTGATAGGAATCTAAATGTACTCCCTGTTTGCCTCCTTTTAATTAAATATAATTAAATTTTAATTAAAAATTAGCATACAAAGCATTAGGTTTCATTATGGCATTAAGAAATAGTAGTTTCTGTTGATTCTTGTGTCCCTCTGCTCCCCGTGTTCTCTTTCTCCCACTCTCCTCTTCCCTTTCAAGTTACATGTCCCCTAACCCCCTCATACCTTTCAGAACTCTTCTTTCCACCCTGAGGTCTCTTTTCTACTTTCAAGGTCTGTATCTACACCTAGGCAGTCTTCCGGTTGTTCACATCCCTATGCTCAAGTATCTGCAGCCTGCAGCCTAGAACTGGCGTCTCTGCCTTCAAGGGGGCCTGTAGAGGGAGGTTTGCTTGCTAGAGTTTTCCTTTGTTGTTTGCCTTCTAGCCTTGCTCTGTCATCTGGCGTTGTTGATAAAGTTTATTTTCTGGGAGGTGAGTCTGTAAATTATTTAAAGACTAGAAACCTGCTTCTCCTGGGTCTTCCTTTACTGTACAACCCCCCCCCAACCCCCAACTACCCTAATTCCTTTAAGGACTTACAGTATGGGTCAAACTCCCACCCACCCCATCCCGGTTGCTGTTTTCTGAGTGGCAACTCTGGTTGTCTGTATTCTTGAAAGGTAGCCCCATAGTGAGTTGCAAAGCCTGCGTCCAAGCAGGGGACACCTGTGCCTGCTGTCCCACCCTCCCCTGTGCTCCCACTGGTGCAGTTGAGGGTCACCTTAGCTTTTGGCAGTTGCACTGCACTGTTGACTCATGCTGGGCTCATTGACAACTAAAACCCCTAGGCTCTCAGAGGCTTCAGCCAGAGCCAGGTTTCCCCATCTGGTATTTGTACAGTTGTTTTCCTGGACCCAAGTTCAGGACCTTACATTTATCCTTAGCAAGGACAGTAAAGCCTCAATCAGTCAAAACTGGAACCCTTGAGTAATGGAAAATATTTTTGCTGAGCTCTGCTTCTTCGAAAAAGAGAGAACCTCAGGCAAATAAGCCAATAGGGATCAACTCGGGGTGGGGGCAGGGTAACAAACTTCTCAGTACATCCTGAGGTCAGCATATGCATATTCTCATTAGTCCCTTTAAGCTCAGCTTTCTAAATTTATTTATTTATTTATTTTGGGTGTTTTGAGACAGGGTTTCTCCATGTAACAGCCCTGGCTGTCCTGGAACTCACTCTGTAGACGAGGCTGGCCTTGAACTCACAGTGATCCACCTGCCTCTGCCTTCTGAGTGCTGGGATTAAAGGTGTGTACCACCACCCCCCGCCTTTAATTATTATTTTATTTTATGTGTATGGGTACTTTGTCTGCATGTACATCTGTGCGCAGCCATGTGGGTGCTGGAACTCAGGTCCTCTGGAAGCCTGTGATCCTGACAGCTGAGCCGTCGCTCCAGCCTACTTTCGACAACGTTTAAAACTACATTTGTTGGGGCTGGAGAGATGGCTCAGTGGTTAAGAGCACTGACTGCTCTTCCAAGAGACCCAGGTCCAATTCCCAGCACCCACATGGCAGCTCGTAACTGTCTGTAACTCCAAGATCTGACACCCTCATACATACATGCATGCATTCATAACACCAATGCACATAAAATAAAAATAAGTAAATTAAAACAAAACAAAAAAAACTACGTTTGTTTATTTTGTCAGGGAACAGCTTGCAGGAATTGGTTCTCTTGCGTCAACAGGGACTGAGTTCAGGTGGTCAGGCAACAAACACCGTTACCCACTGATTGATTTCTCTGGCCACTTATATTATATTTTCGTTTATGTTTCTGAACAAGGAGAGCTAGAGGCAAAATAAGGAACTCCGGAGCGTTGAAAACACCTGTGTAGTGAAAGAATGACTGTGTTGTGTTGTATGTTTGGAGGCAGGAGAAGAACACATGTGAACCGCTTTCTACTTTCTAGTGAAATAGCCGAGAGAAAAATCAGGGTGTGCTTCTCTGTCAGTTCACGAAGGCCAGCTTGTCCAGGCCTCCCCGGCTATAGTCTTCTACTAGGCAACTGGTTTCCCAAGAGACGAGAGTTTCATCCATTCACTTTTCCTTCTAGGATGAAGTGGCCCAAAGGGCTGCCCAGTCTTTGAAAAGACTGCATGGCACCAGTTATGAAGTGGGACCCATCTGTTCCGTCATCTGTAAGTATATAACACGCTCAAAGTTTGCACACATGATTTATTGAGATGCTGAAGCACCATTTGAATTTGGGCTAATGCTTTTAAATGCCTTCATGTGAAGGGGCAGGCAGATCTTCAAGCACAGAACCCAACCTCCCCTGTTTTTCCTCAGAATGTCTAGGCTCCTCATGAAATACTTATTAGGTGATAGCCTAGGATCTCCTGGGTGGGTGAGTTTTGTGCTATTTCCTAAGTGTGTCCAGAACCTTACATCTCGGTACTGTTATGTACAAGCTCTTTGCTTAAAAATGAACCTTTATTGCCGGGCGTGGTGGTGCACACCTCTCACCCCTACCACGCAGGAGGCAGATCTCTGTGAGTTCGAGGCAAGGCCAGCCTGGTGGTCTACAGAGTGAGTTCTAGGACAGTCAGAGCTGTTACACAGAGAAACCGTGTCTTGAAATGCAAAAAACAAACAAACCAACAAAACCAAATAAACAAAAAACCTTTTCAAAACTTACTCTAAAAGTCATGTTCTTTTATTAATCTTCCCTTTCCTGGCTAAGAGAGGCTCATGTCTCCTCTCCCGACCCCCACACCTGTTTGTTTTGTTTTTCTTTTTCTGAGACAGGGTTTCTCTGTTTTAGCCTTGGCTGTCCTGGAACTCACTCTGTAGACCGGGGTGGCCTGGAACTCACAGAGATCCACCTGCCTCTGCCTCCTGAGTGCTGGGGTCACAGGGGTGCACCACTACCACCCAGAGAGGGGCTTGGATCTTGAGTAAGCTCATGAACTGTGGGCTGGTGAAAGAATGGGTGTGGCTCCTTTCAGAGGGCCTGGTTAGGGGCTGGGGACTAGTTCCATGGTGTAGAATGTACTTAGCACGCACGAGATCCTGAGTCCAAAAGCCCTGGGTTCAGTCCCCTGTATCAAAAACTCCAAACCAAACCAAATAGCAACAACAGGAAACTCCTGGAAGGTTTGATGGGAAGTTGCTGTCACAGGCAGCTGCCTGTGCACTGACTGAGGAGGGGAGGAAAGGGATGAGGCAGGGGTAAATGGAGAAGTCTGGTGTACGGCTTTGGGAGACTCTTCTGTCTTCCGGTAGGTACTGTCAGAGATCTCAGCACACCTTGGCTTCTGGATCGCTTGAATGTTCGCTTGAATGTTCTTGTTATCGATAGAGCTAGAAACTCAAAACTGTATATACAGTGGAGTGTCCATTTCCTCTGTGCTCCTCCTGTGCCCAAAGGCCCCTTGTGTCCCAAACAGACACTCATTCTATATCCAACAGGCTTTCGTTAAGCATCTGCTATGTGCTAAGCATGGTGCCAAATACTGCAGAGACAGGAAACATACCAAGAACTCACTTTCTTTTGCAGTGTGTACATGTGTGTGTGTGTGTTTGTACATGCATGTGTAGAGGACAGAAGACAACTTGTGGGAGTCAGTTCTCTTCTTCTACCTTCTATGTTCCTGTGATCAAATTCAGAACAAGCGCCTTTACCTGCTAAGCCATCTTGCCGGGTCAGAGGTCACTTTTAAGAGAGATGAACAAGAATTCAAAGGAATATTAGTATATATGTAATATTAGTATATATAGTATTATGCAATTAGTATATATTGCTATACTTATAGTAATTCTATATTAGTACAGTACTATGTGCCATAGTAGGTTATGCATGGCTCAAAAGTATTATAAAGCTGAGGTGGGGATCTAATGCCGTGGAAAAGCTTCGCGTAGGAAGGAACAGCCACGTGGGAGCTGAAGAAGGAACAAAAGATGTCCTGATGTTGCTGAAACTGCACGAAGGGCTCTGAGATCTACAAGTAGGTTTGGGATTGCTGGGACAAGCGATGTGAGGAAGCAAGTCTGAGGGATGCAGGCATTGGGTGCTATGTGGAGACTTGGGGTTTAACCTGAAGGATTCTGGAAGCCATTTTGGCATTTTCAGGGAAGCAGCTGACGTACATCTTGGAGGTTGCAGTGGTCATGGGCTAGATGTACGTACACCCCCAGCAACAGCGGGAGGAGATGATGGCCCAAGCACAGCAGGCATGAGCGTGGGCAGCCTGTCCTGTATCAGAGGTACAGAGTTTCTTGTTGAAGGTTGTTGGGTTGGGACATCCTGGGTCATGACAGGAGCATTGGAAAGCTCATGGGTTTGGTTGTGGAAATATTAAGCTCAAGGTACTTGAAGGCTCTGCACGCTTTATTTTATTTATTTGTTTGTTTGTTTATTTTTGAGACAGGGTTTCTCTGTCCTGGGGCTTGCTCTATAGATCTGGCTGGCCTCGAGCTCACAGAGATCCACCTGCCTCTGCCTCCCATGTGCCAAAAGGCTGGGTGTACAGGCTTTAGATGGTGTGGCCCTGAGATTCTGCAGAGTAGCAAGGGAGCAAGGGGCAGAAAGGGGGAGCGATAGATTCAGGAAGCGTTGACATGGAGACAGTGATTGTAACAGGAGAGCAAGGAGATGTTTGGAGTGGAAAGAACCTTGGGAGGAGAGAGGCTGCTGAGGGCCAAACAGAGACGCTGAGGACCTTGGGTTTCAAAGACCAGGGGAAGAGCAATTATTAAAAACAAGACAGTGGTTAAAATGATAAAGGCCAAGTAAAGGTCAGCACACAGGAAAGAACATTTTCCATTGAAGTTTTGTGACTAGTTCATTAGCGGCCTTGACCAGAGCAGTTATAGAAGAGAGAGTGAGAAGAAGGGGTCTCTGGGAGATTCAGAGCGGAAGGCTGGCTTCGGTTTTTGTTTGCTTTATTTATTTGTTTTAAATATACATACGTATATTTATAATGACTGACACAATGAAGATGCCAAGAAGGGAGGGGCGCACAGGGACCTGTTCCCTGCTATGCTGTGTGCACAGCGAGAGTTGCAGCCATGGTGGGGTGAGGGGGAGTTGGTGGGAATGCCACTTTTTAGTTGTCGGCTTTCTTTTTTTCTTTCTTTCTTTCTTTCTTTCTTTCTTTCTTTCTTTCTTTCTTTCTTTCTTTCTTTCTTCCTCCTTCTCCTCCTCCTCCTCCTCCTCTTCTTCTTCTTCTCTTTATTCGAGACAAGGTTTCTCTCTGTCACCCTGGCTGTTCTAGACTCGCTTTGTAGACCAGGCTGGCCTCAAACTCACAGCAATCCACCTGCCTCTGCCTCCCAGGTGCTGGGATTAAAGGTGGGTGCCACCATGCCTGGCTAATGGTTTTCATTTTTGTTTGTTTGCTTTTCTTTTTTGGAGACAACGTGGACCAGGCTGGCCTCAGTTTTACAGCGATCTGCCTGCTTTTGCTTCCCAAGCACTGGTATTAACAGTGTGAACCACCAAAGCTGGCTACCTGTAGTTTTCTTTCCTTCCTTCTTTCTTTTTTTTTTTTTTCTCAAGACAGGGTTTCTCTGTGTAGACTTGGCTGTTCTGGGCTCATGTGTAGACCAGGCTGGCCTTGAACTCACAGAGATCCGCCTGTCTTTGCCTCCTGAGTGCTGGGATTAGCAGAGGTGTGAGATTTACTCATTAAACCCAAAATGCTTCATGGAAGTGGAGAAAGTACTTCTGATAATATAGTCAGTCATGTGACTTCCTCTTTTTAGATTATGGGCTTTCATTTTTCTTCATGTTTCTTTTTGCCATCTATGCTACACTAAAGACATAAGAAAAAAAATCAATATTTATCATATTTCTAATCATGTTCAATTTCATTAATGACTTCTCTGTTGTTGTCAACAAGCACAAACATATTTAATTGTCTAGAGTCAATGCCTGTGTATATCTTGTATCCATTTGTTTAAAGTTAACTCCTTCTCCCATGGAGTGTTTTGTATTTACATGCTGGTCATTTGTTACTTTGTTTTATTGATAAATCTCAGTTATTGGGTCTTTGGATTTATCCAATTTTATGCAAGACAATGCTACTATTTATATTTTATAAGCTTCAATTTTTTGGTTAAATGGTCTTTTGGGAATGTATTCCTTTGGCAAGACTAATCACAAAAATGGGATGAATAGCTTCGGAGTTTCTGTTATCTGTGTTTTAGGCTGCTCTCTGCAAACAGTTGCTGAGACTTAAAAAACCATGTTCCATATAGACTTGGCCTTACCGTTTTTGTCTGTTTTTGGAGACAGGGTCTCATGTGTTCCATGTTGGCCTCTAACTTACTGTGTAGCCAAGGATGATCTCAAGCATCCAGTCTTCTGCCCTGGGTTCTTGAGTGCAGAGAGTGTAGGCTTGTGCTGAAACGGGGTTATGTGGTACTGGGGGTTGAGCCCAGGACTTCATATATGATAGGAAAGTACTCTACCAATTGAGCCATGTCCCCAGCCCTCAGGGCAGAGTACGATGTCAGCAGAATGTATCCTGTATCCCCTGAAGCACCCCCTCACCCTCGTCTCATCTATTTCATTATAAAGGATTTAGATTTTTCTTTTACCTTGCCTCGTAGACCTTGGAAGGCTGAGGGTTAGTGTATTTTTCTTGCTGAGGACACAGGTATCAGAGATAAAACAAATATCAGACACATATTGGTTTGCTCTATGATTCCCTTAGAACCTGGTCCTTCATCCATGCAGCTCCTGGCTGCAGGTTTTCCCAGTGCTGACTCTGAGATCCTGCCTCACCCCAACCTGGAGAAGACTAGTCCTTTAAGAACTAGCCTCATGAATCAGGCTGGCATGTAGCCCTGGGCTGAACACTTGCTTGCCAACCAGTGGCCAGCTGTGCATCGTTGGTAGGTGAGACATTTCCTGGGCAACTTCTTACCTACAAAGAGCTTTGAAAAGCTTCACATAGCCACGAGAGTTTGAAGAGAACTAGGGGAAAGGGTACACCCCTTGGTCTAAACTATAGCTGTGCCACTTTGGAACCAAGTCAACTTGGGCCAGTTATTTATCCTGTCCTGTTTTTGCCCATCTGTAAAATGGCTTGTTTACAGACTCAAAGATAATATGTGGAATAAAAGTCTTCACTATTTCTCAAGGCTTGTAGACTCGTTGGCTAGCGGTATGTACCCACCACGTACCGCTGATCCTGATGTGGTCTCATTTGACCAGGCCCCTCTTGTTTATTGACAATAAATATGTATGGTTTTGTTTGTTTGCTTGTTGTTGTTTTGATTTGTTTTTTTTTTTTTTCAAGATAGGGTTTCTCTGTGTAACAGCTCTGGATGTCCTGGACGCTCTCTGTAGACCAGGCTGGCCTCTAACTCACAGCCTCTGCCTCCCTAGTGCTGGGTTTAAAGGCTGTCCCACCATGCCCAGAAAATGTATATATTTTTTTATAACACTTATAAAAGATATTTATGGCACTTATAATCATAACTGACACTCAGTGAATTTTACTTATTTATTTTTATAGTACTGAGGATTGAACCTGGGACCTAGTGCATGCCAGGCAGGTCCTAGCCCACAACTGACATTTACTGAATGCTTATTCTATATATATATTGTCTGACCTCAGTTTCTTCTTCTGTATAATGGGGACAATTCTAGTGCCCCCTCAGACTGAAATGGGCACTAAAGGAGCCAATTAGGGTGCATTTAGTGACTCCAGGTATGGTGGCACATGCCTTTAATTCCAGCACTTGAGGAGCCAGAGGGAGGCTGATCGCTGTGAGTTTGTCCAGGACAGCCAAGGGTACAGAGAGACCTTATCTTAAAAAACCAAAAGAAGAAAAAAGAAAGAAAGAAAAAGACGCCTTTAATGAGCACAGCAAGTGCCGCAATCATATTCACTACCTTTTTCTGTCTACTTCTCTCCGCCCTGTGTCGTAAGTTGTAGCTCATCCTCACTGACACAGGAATCTTCTGGAACGTAGAGAGATCAGTTGGCTTGCTTTAGACCACCAGCTGGTGATTTGCAGGGTCAAGATTCTGTCTGAATCCCACAGTTTTTATTCCCTCTACACCTCTTGGTGGGATTGGTACAAAGTGGTAATTTTGTAACTCACGAAGATCCATTCAAGTCAATAAGTAACCACTTAGTGTTTTCTATTTGTTAGATACTGTGGCGGCTGCTTCCCGGAAAGACAGCTACCAGTCACAGAAAAACTTGGGCTTATAGGTTGAGCACTCCAAATCCAAAAATCTCAAGCCGAAATGTTTCCAACTCTGAAACTTTTCCCTGACAATGGAAGGCCAGAACTGGAAAATTCCACATCCAATCTTACATGACAGGTCAGAGTCGAAACGCAGAAACACTAACCCTAGTGATAAAATTATCTCCACTCTATGAATATATAAGATATATATCAAGCACAATTGAATTTATGTGCGGATTAGGGTCCATCCCAAGATATCTTTATATATATATATATATATATATATATATATATATATATATATATATATATATTCTAAAATAAAAAAAAAAATGTAATCCAAAGCAATTCTGTTCCCAAAGCTTTTGATAAAGGACAGGTAACTTATAATTTGCAACACTAACCTCAAGTCCTAGTCTTTCTTGTAACAGCTTCCCTGGTCTCTGTTCTTAGGTGGCTTGCTCCAACTCTACCCTAGCCTGTCCTTCCTTGGGAGGGGCCTCAGGGCCAGGCCACTGCCTAGCTTTTCCTAGTCATGAGTGGCTCAGGAATTTGTAGTCTAATGCCATCTTTCTTCATCACATGCTATGTCATCATGTGCCATGTGCTGACAGGTGGACACACTTATCTCAGTGCATTGTTACTCTTCTGGCTTACCCATGATCCCCCTTGGTGGGCATATGATTTGACATCAGAAGAGAGCTTGCTCCATTCTCATGCTGAGAGTCCCCTGAGGCCAGGGACCAAGTTACTCACTGGATTTGTAATCCCTTCTATCCCACTACAGAAAACAATGTGTGTGCGTTCTAAAGAAGGAAATGATGTGGCCTCCCTAAGCTGGGGAAGGTGCTAATTAGGGCATTGAGCAAAGTTGCAAATGGGTAAGTAAAGTCAGGAGGCTTCTGAGAGAGTGTCAATTTGAATACCTTTTTCATTTTAAATTACTTTTGCACTCCCCCTGCTCCCCTGTGGTTCTTGTCATAAGAATGAGCCCCTAGTAGACTATGCCTGTTCCTGAAGCCCATGATTAGAAGGCCAGATTTATCTTTGATCATGCTAGAGGTCAACGGAAACCCTGTAATCAGATTTCATTTCCATTTGCCCCTTAGACCAAGCCAGTGGCGGAAGCATCGACTGGGCTTATGATCTTGGCATCAAATACTCGTTTGCCTTTGAACTGAGAGACACAGGCTTCTATGGCTTCCTCCTGCCAGCCAAGCAGATCTTGCCCACAGCAGAAGAGACCTGGCTTGGCCTGAAGACCATCATGGAGCATGTTCGAGACCACCCCTATTAGGGATCTGTGGAACAGACAAACACCATTAAAATCTCTTGTGAAGCAAAACTGGCTTCTGATTATTCTTTTTTAATCTCTTATCTGGAAACAGTATTTAAGGCTTTTTTGGTTTTGTTTTTCCATACAGGGTTTCTCTGTGTAGTCCTGCCTGTCCTGGACTCACTTTGTAGACCAGGCTGGCCTCGAACTCACGGAGATCCACCTGCCTCTGCCTCCCCAAGTGCTGGGATTATAGGCATGAGCCACTGCTCTTCCAGAACATTTTCATATCATCTCAAATTGAAATACTTACTCATTAATCTGTAAATTGCCATTGCCCTCCCCTGTAGCTTCTTTTTTTTTTTTTAAAGATTTATTTATTTATTATTATGTACACAGTGCTCTGTCTGTGTGTACACCTGTACCAGATCTCATTATAAATGGTTGTGAGCTACCATGTGGTTGCTGGGAATTGAACTCAGGACCTCGGGAAGAGCAGTCAGTGCTCTTAACCTCTGAGCCATCTCTCCAGCTCCCATGTAGCTTCTTATAACCACTATTGTACTCTCTGTGAATCTTGCCATGCCAGGTACATCATAGGATCAGAGTCTTGTAGCATTCATCATTCTGTGTGGGGCTGGTTTCACACAGGATAATATTTCTAAGGCTTATCAATTTTGTAGCAAGTCTCAACCCCCCCTCCCCAACCCCTGGGTCTCATTTTTGGAGCTAGGGGCTCACTAAGTAGCCCAGGTTATCCTCCTGTCTCAATATATCAAATGCTGGGATCTCAGGCATGAACTGCCATGTCCAGCTGAACCCCTTTATTTTAAACAGTGCAGCATTTCAGAGTTAGCAGTGGGCTTAAGTTCCTTCATTCACTCGACACTACTCAGCAACAAAATGCCAGCACCTGGCTCTTGTGCAGCCTTTGGTCTTGTTGGCTCATGCCCCATGACTTTGCCTCTCAGCTTGCACACAGGTTCTCTTTAGCCATTCGTGTCAATCAGTGATTTAGACTATTCATTCATTCATTCATTCACTCACTCACTCACTCATTCATTCATTCATAGATAGTGTTCCTTGGGAGACAATGGAAATGGGTTTCGGCATCTAGAAATCTGAGTACTTACTTCTTTCTATAATGCTTCTAGCTGATTCTCGTCTTCGTTTTTCTTACTGTTAACCTCAGGAATGAAGCTGATCTTGGTGTGAACTAGAGCCCGGCCCCTGTGGAGGACAGAGCAGGTGTAGGTCCAGTTTAAGTGTTGGGAGGACACAGAGCTCTGAAGCAGGAAGAGGTTGTAATAGAGATCCCCTCCCTGTTTTGCCACATCTGGCGGTGGCTGCCTCTGGAGACTCTGTACCCTTTTTCAAAATTAGGTTGGTTCTTGGCCCTGTCAGAACCAGGATTGGCAAAGATGTGGCGAGTCATCTACCCCATCTCTCAAGGTCTGATTAGTTTCCTCATCCCTCACTGCTGATGGCGCTAAGTCCTTGACCTGCCTCTAGCAAGATTCCTGTTGGGCAGTTTAGCCAGAAACCCCTTTCCTTGATGCTCCCTCTTCGTAATGACCCCTCATCCCACAGTCTTTGCTGCTTTTGGCCTTGAGACTAAACTAACCCCTTCCATGACCATAGTCATGCTCGCCGTGGTAATAATCTTTAATAGACTTACTGTTTTAACAAGTGTCAGAATAAATTTCAGCACCGCTGGTCATGATCCTTGGTTCTATGTGCCGCCCTTCAGCAGGTGTGGAGACAATGAGTCTGTGGGGACCTTGGGAGGGGATGCGTTGGGGTTTTTGGGACAGAGCCATACGCCTGAAAAGAGTGTCCACTTATTCTACTGATTCCAGACTCACAGAATAGCAAAACCTTAGGAAAGTCTTATTCTTTAGTTTTATTACAGCTGGGCTTGAGTCTGGGCATGGTTGTGCATACCTTTAATCCCAGCACTTGGGAGGCAGAGGCAGGAGGATCTCAGAGCGTGAGACCAACCCAGCCAGACCCTGCTTAAAAAAGAAAAAAGGAAAAAAAATATCATTAACCCTTATCTGTCATCCAGACTCCAAGGAAAACTTAATTTATTCAGACTAACACATCCTTTCTATACAGTTCACCACCCAAACTTCTCTTTTCTTAATGGAATCCTAAGAATTAGGCCTTAGACCCACAAAGGAGGCCATATACTCTCCTCTTTTTGATCTGCTCTGCTGAATTCTGTGGATGGGCTTCTCACGTGTGTGGTTTTGGAGTTGGCTTGACAGCTGCTTGATAGTCTTCGTTTTCAAGAAGGTTTTTATTATTCCAGAGGTAACTTCATCCCAGGCTTACAGTCTAACGTCTCCTATCAGTCTGGATCCCAGCCAGCAACGTAGGATCTTTCCATTTACCCAAAACACACCATTTAGATGCCAAGTGATGAGCAATGTGGCAGCCTGGCTAAGACAGTCCCAGCCTGTGGAGCAAGTTCCTGTCTTGCAAATGGAGAGGCTGGGCCTCCATCACTTGACAGGAATGGAGGAGGCCTTAGCTGGGGCCTGCCCTGTCAGAGCTGGGAGGCTGTTGGAGAGTCATATTAGCATTTTTGAGGACGTGAGTCTGCCTCGGGCTCCTTATAAATACTGCTTGACTCAGCCAGTGTGCGACTGGCGCCCTTGAGACATGAAGTGGTTACTGTTCTTTGGGGCTCTTATTGGGCCGGGCATCTGCAGCAGAGACAAATTCTTCGGGTGAGTTCCTTTTCAACTGTATTATCACTATTTAGTTATTTCAGCAACCCGGGAGCCAAATTGGATGATGATACTTTAGGCAGTAGGGCTTAGGGGGAGGGGCTAGCTTCTGCCTCTCCTCTGTCCCAGTGTCATCCTGGACCAGCCACTGCTCTTCGAGACCTTTGATTCCATCCGGTGAAATCAAAGACAGTGGTCTTCACAGGACCTTCCCAGCTCCTCCTTTCTCAGGCCAGTTCCAGGCATTTCCTACACCATTAATTAGGAAGAATGGTCAGAAAGACTTTGTCAGTTTCTGCCAGACTTGCTGTTGACAGATACTTGCCCTCAGTGGGTGAGTCCTGAGTGTAGCTGGTGCTTTCTCTTAGGCTTTTGGAAGAAGAAAGGTCCAATAGATCTTGCCTAGCTACAACTGGGCAGCTGTGCCCCGGGACTCCACGTGAGTGTGTGTGCACATGCTCTGTATGGAGCACTGTGAGGTTGCTGAACGCCTGGAAGTTGGAGAGGTGGGGGAGGTGGAAGATGCTTTGCTACCATGGTAGAAGACGCATCGCTGCAAAACATTTTGCCTTTTGCAAAGAGCTTTCGTTTGCATTTGTCTTGTGGATCACATAACAGCCCTGCCAGGCAAGGGTGTTATTTTTCTCGATTTAAACATGAAAAAAACCAAAAAAAACCAAAAACCAAAAAAAAAAAAAAAAAGCAAACCCCCCCCCCCAAAAAAACCCCAAAAAACCCAGCCTTAAAAAGGTTAAGGAAGCTGCCTAAAGCTACTTAGCTGGGAAGCAGGGCAGCAGGAATGCAGACTGCCAAGCTTAAATCTTTCTCCTGTAACACAAGTCAGTGAGCCCTCCATCTCACTGGTCTACCTGTGTATGCGAGGCTGTGCTCTGGTCTATTGTCTAGTTGAAGGGACTCCATGATTGTTTTATACTGAAGCAATTACTTACATGAGATTGAGTAATTTTTATGGGGATGACGGTTCATACTTGTCTCTGCTGCCAAATAACTCAGAGAGGTTAGGCATAGCAGGTGGCCAGGGAGGAAGATTTTTCCGCAGGCAGCTCAGCAGTAGGTGTGTCATAACTACACTTGCTGCTGTGTGTGCTGACACATGGAGCTGTCAGGCTCCTACTGCAGCTATTCGAGTGGCTGAAAAAAATCTCTATTTTTTTCAGGATACAGACCTTTTCTGTGATACAGTGGGCACCTTCTCTGGGACAGTGGGGCTGGGTCCCAGGGAATTCACTCCAGGAGTTGTGTATACAAACGGCTGTGTGACAGAGCCGATTACAAACGGTTTTAATCAATAGTGCCATGTCATCTCCAGGTCTGTTCTTACTGCACAGTAGGCATCTCAGGAAAGGTGGAAGCCGCTTTGCTGGGGTCTGTCCACAAACCCTGGTCACTCAGTTCAATGAATCTAGAGGGCACAGGGGAGCTGGCCTCTGGCAGCTGGATGCTTGAGAAGCCAGACTGTAGACTGGCTAATGGACACAAGGATGGTGGCTTCTCCTCACCGCTTTGTCTTCTGCTCCTTGCAACTTGGTTCACCTAGCTCCCCAGTCTCTTTTTCTGCTGGTTATCATCTGTCCTAGTCTTTAGATATCTTAAGGAGGAGACAGTGGCCAGGATACAGGGAGGTGCTGGGCAGGAGGAGAACAGGAAGTAGCTGCAGAACTGGTTGTAGTGTCAGAGGTAGCTGGCAAACATCCCAGGGTTTCTTAAAGGCTATCTCTTAGTACTATCAGTCATAGCTGCTAAGCCTGGACAGCAAGGCAGGTGAGAGAGGCACAGAGAACTGGCCACTTAGCTGTCTTCCTGGTACTAGGGGAGGGCTAGAAGCTTAGTCGTCAAAGCAATTGTTGACTGTCCTGAGTATGGGGCAGGTGTGAGGGTGAGTCAGCAGACCTTACCAGCCACGAGGCAAAAGGCATCTTGGTGTACTGGGAATTGAAGAGAGCCAGAAGGGCTGTTAAAATAACCATACAGAACAGGAGGGGCAGAAAAGCACCTGCAAATCCCAATGTTTTCTCTCACCCAGGCCAATTTCCTATTTCCAGAAAGAGCTCAAGGTCAAGGTCTTTGAGTGGAATTCCAGCTAAGGCAGATAAGGGTATGCTCAGCCATCCGCACTGTCAAGAGCTGGGGAAGATAGAGATTTTCTAGATAGAGATAAGGTCAATGAAAGCCAGAAGATTGCCCTTTGTATGCCGCCTACTTTGCTTTTAGGCACCACTATGCTAATGTTCAAAAGGATAATTAACCCTTATCAAAAGGATTAGTAAACCCTACTCTACCATCACTGCCAATTTTTTTTTATTTTTTATTTTTGGTTTTTTGAGAGAAACCTGTGTATCCTTGGCTGTCCAGGACTTGCTCTGTAGACCAGGTTGGCCTTGAACTCAGAGATCCGCCTGCCTCTGCCTCTGGGATCAAAGGTGTAGGTGACCACGCCCAGCTGCCGCTGCCAATTTTTAGAACTATTGTATCTAGCTTTGGTTAGGGAAGGTCTCATGGGTGACACAGGCTCATCTTGGAGATGAGGTGGGAGACTGCTAGGCACTTAAGGACTGGGGTCGCAGTGGAGGGAACACCATGTGGAAGGCACACAAAAGCAATAGCATGGAAGGAGAGTGAGGTTGCAGGGGAGCGTGAACCAAGAAGGCATGCAGGAGTGAAGAAGAGGTGGGGAAGGTGCTTCAATCTGCCTTACCCCGCCCCCTGCACATTCCATTCTGCCTTGCCCCGCCCCCTGCACACTCCATTCTGCCTTGTTCCCCCCTCCACCCCCCACTGGCTCACTACAGATGTTTGTGTCTTTGACTGATGAGAACTTGTTAGAATGGACTGTGAACTTTATCCGTTCCATGGCCAGTAAAGTCACCATGTTCCACTGTTGTAGACTGGTCTAAGGAGCATGCAAGTTCTGTTGTGATGTCACCATATTGGAAAAAGGAACAGCGCACTCTATAGCATGGGGGGAGTGTGTCATCTTCTCTTTATACTCCAGAGCTCTTCAGCTGCCTTCCTTTCCTTCCTGTCCCTTCTCCATCCCCACTCCCTCTCCGTGCCTACTCTAGCCAGTGTTGTTTTGCCAAGGCCTAATTTTTTTTCCACCCAAGATGTCAATCCTTTCAGCATGCTCATTGAAAAAGAATTTGTTATAATATTTTTAGTTATGTGTGTGTGTGTGTGTGCATGTGAATACAGATGCCCAAGGAGGCCAGAGGCATTGGCTTCCCCTGGAACTGGAGTTACGGGCAGTTGTGAGCTGCCTAATGTGGGGGCTCAGAACCTGACTTGGGTCCTTTGCTTGGGCAGTTCATGCTCCTAACTGCCAAACTGTCTCTCTGGACTAAACATGCTCAACTTAAAGACATTCTCTCTTCTGGAGCGTTAGGGACAGGTGGTTATAGAGTGTGCATTTGTCAAACTGGCCTCTGTCTTCAGTTAGAAGGGTCTACCCTCCACCGAGCCCTCTTTAAGGCTCTGTCTGTGACAGGGAAATTGATGGTTCGACACTCCGTCTTCCCAGGCTTGTAATCCAACTCCTTGCATACCCAACGGGTTATATATTAGTCGACTTTCTGTTGCCATAACAAAATACTTGAAATTGGGTGTGTTATTTTTTTCTGTTGCTGTGATAAAATACTCTGACAAAAGCAAGTTAAGGGAGAAAGGGCTTGTTTTGGCTCACAGTTTGAGGATGTCGTCTATTCTCATATGAAGTCGTGGTGGAAGAGACTTGAGGCAGCTGGTCACATTGCGACCATAGAAAGGAGGGACAGTACTCATACCTGGTGTCCTTCTTAGGTCTCAGGCCTAGGGAGTGAGGCCACCCTCCCTTAGATTGACTCTTCCCGGCTAATCTGCACAGTTCCTCATAGATGTGCCCAGAGGCTTGTCTCCTAGGTAATTTTAATTCTTGTCTGGTTAACAATCACCAGAGAAAAGATTTATTTCACTCATAGCTTTGGAAGATGACATTCCAAGCTTGGGTGGCCCTGTCTATTTTGCCTTTGGTGAAGGCTCAGGTGTTTGGCACTGTGGAGAGAGCATATGTGAGAAGGGGAGATCATGTGGCAAAGACAGGATGCCAGAGAGACTCAGGTGCCATACACAGTCTTTTAAACCAGCTTTCATAGGAACTGACTCTACAAAGCCAGCTTCCAAGGGCCCACTACTCCCCGGCCCCCAGCCTGCTGCCTCTGAATGCTGCCTTTCAGCTGGAGGTCAGACTTCCAGGACCTGAACCCTCGGGGCATGTTCAAGCCATATCTAAATCATAGCAGGTTCATCGGAGACTTGCCAAACCAGGCTCCTCTAGGGTCCTCCGCAGTCTTCACAGGATCCTGTTAGCTGCCTACTTCAAGGACCCTAGTGGGGAGAGGTAGCCTGAAAGGATGTGCCTTGGGTATTAGCATCTTATCCAGTCCGGCCACCTGTGTTGAGAACAGCTCTGCAGTGGGCATTGTCTTTTGTGGCCTGGCCTAGGTCTTCCCAGAACTTTTCAGAACCAAGTGAAGTTCTGAAAGTCCATCCAGACAGAACTGGTTTTCTGGTGAGAGAGGAGCCTCCACGTGAGCCTCACATTTAGCTCCCTGTGACAGAGCCATTTACTCTGTCAACAGGTCCTTCAGCCCACATCCCTCCCTGGCAGCTCCTCTGGCATTCACTCATGTCAAAGGGATGACGCATGTGACAGAGTCGAGTGCGGATTCATTTGGGCCGTCACCTAGCAACGCCTAATGGCTCTGCTGGATCTCTGAGCGAGCTGAGAGCTCAAAGAAGGCTTTTCAGGCCTGGCCTTCTCCCACCCACACAGGACTTGGGGGCCTCTTCCCCTGCCAATGCTGCAGAAGCCGAATGATGCATGAGAAATAAACGGCAAAGTGGGGGCGGGGGTCTGCCACTGGCAGGCCTCTCTTCTGGACACTCTCAGGTCCTGGTGGGCAGCCATGAGGCTCACGTTGAGCCTCGTACCGTAGTCCACGTTCAGTTCCATTGTAAAGTGCATGTATGGGGGCCAGGAGGAATAGCCCCTCCCAGGATAGGGGGTCTGTTTCTAAGAGTTCCCAGCTCTTCCCAGCACGAAGTTCCGCCAGGGTTTCAGCCTTGCCTTTGACAGTGAAGAAGGGTTTCTTTACGTCTTGAGTTAGCCTGGAACCTAACTCAGGGGCATTCCTTTCTGTGAGAATATATATGTTTTTCATTATAAAGTAATATGACCACATTACAGAAAACAGATACAAGAGGGGAAAAAAAAAAGTAAAGCCATCCATAATCCCATGGCCCAAACGAGCACTGGCAGCATTTACTTTATTTCCGTTGTCTGTTTTGCTTGCAGCCCATCTGGTTTTTCCATACTTGTAATCATGGCATACATACAATTCTGTGTCCTGCTCTTTCACTTAATATTCCCCTTAAAGTTATACACAAGCACTTTTTCATCTTTGCCACAAAGTCTTGTTTTTAATGGCTATACATTATAACCAAAGACTAGACCATTTCCTTTCATTCAAGCCAGCTCTGTCTGGATGGTGGGTTCGGTGTCTACTTGCCAGCTAAAGGCTCACTATTATCTTCCTCTCCCTGCGCCCCCCTCCCTTTCTCCAGGGACCAAGTCTTTAGGATTAATGTCAGAAATGGAGACGAGATCAGAAAACTGACTCAGCTAGTGAATTCGGACCAGTTTAAGGTACGTGGCTCTTTGTCCTCTGTAATGTTCTGAGTTTGGGGGGTGGGAGGGGCGGGGGCGGGGAGAACAGGCCCATGCCCTTGTTTTTTACCCCTGTGAGTTTTCTGTTCACAATGGAGTATTAGTCAGCACGCGCTTCACAGGAATGCGAGGGAGTGCAGCGGGGAGGCCTCAGAAACTCGGGGCCTGCTGCTCTAGTAGATGCGAGGCCTGCCTTGAGGCCTCCCTACTTCCAGTAGCCCTCGCTGTTTCTTGGACTTGTTGGGTCCTGTTTACTGGGCAGGTTTGACCAGACGCGTCTGTGACATGGGCAATATTTGTCCATTGGGCAGGACTCAGGGATCACCTTGGCTTTCAACAGTGCTTCTGAAGAACGTGAGCTCGTGCCCTGTTTTGCCCGAGGTGCCGGCTAACCTCCTCGTGTTTCTGTTCTCCTCAGCTCAACGTCTGGAAGTCTCCCTCCACTGTCGAGCGGCCTGTGGACATTTTAGTCCCCTCTGTCAGTCTGCTGCCAGTCAAGTCCTTCCTGAAGTCCCAGGGCCTAGACTACTCAGTGACAATCGAAGACCTACAGGTGGGTAGGCCAGGGACTCTCGCGGGTCTTGCCTAAGACTAAGCCGCTAATCAGACTGGACCTGGGAGATTTAAAAATGTCTGCTGTCATCCTTTTCACCTCCTAGTTGAAGGAATTGAGACAGACGGAAGCAGAGTGCAACAACCTGTTTCAGGAAGAGTGTGTTGTAGAGATGGGCGGCTGCACAGAGCTACATCGAAGTCTTGATTGCTAACCACTAGTCTGTGTCCTTGGGCAAGGGTTTGTTCCCATGAGGCCCCATTTCATCATTGCTAAATGTTTTTATTAACTATATATAATATAATATAATACATCTAACAGTAGTTGGCGCCTAAGAGATGGTTCAGTAGGTAGCCACCCCTGACCATTTTTTTTGTATTGGAAATTAGAAGGCAAAGAGTGTCTGAGTCAGGTCCTGGGAACCAATCAGAAGAGATATCATTTGAGAAAGGGGGAATGTCACCAACATCCCCCAGCAGAGGGAACATTTCTGTCCAGCCCCACAACCTGTACCGAACAGCAGGACAGTGTCCCTGGCTCCCTCTCTCCCTCACCGAGGTGGGTTGTGGACTAACTGGTGATTTGGCCTGGGATTTTCCTGATGGTGTGAGCAGCTGTGAGCTTATTAATCACCCTCACATGTCACAGACATCTGCCAGGAACCTTCAAAGTATGAGTACTTATAAGAATTTCTTTGTTTCTCAACGATTTCCCAAGCTGCGTGTTTCAGAGGCATTGCATACCAGATGCAAGCCGATGTCTAGAGATTTCATGCTATAGAAAAACCGAATGGCGCGTATGTTGCTTCCATGAAACAAGTAGATTTTGAATGGAATAATGTAAATCAGATATTAAAAAGTAAAATTTTATAGGAATATGAGAAAAAATCTGAACCTCCTCTCTTTTTTAAGTGAAAAGCAGGATGTTTTTATTATTATTATTATTATTATTATTATTATTATTATTATTATTATTATTATTAATTGTGCCACACTGGCTGTGATAATCAACACACACGATTATAGATAGCTCTTCTCCTGGGTATGAACTTTGCACTAGTTTTATGAAAAGTCTCGATAGAACCAAGAATGTTGAAGAACAGAGGCCTGAAGCAGAAAGCAACGCAGATAATTCTGTTGTCCCGTCCCTCAGAATGAATGGGAAGCCCTTGTAGTTATTAGCATTAGAGTGTCATGTGGTTAGGACTACAGACGTTTTAGACGTAGGCAGGAGAAACTTACCTCCTTTTGAATTGTAATCTTTAGCTTGTATAACTTAAGCAATCTAGCCCCTTTTAGACCTTGGACATTTGTGCCGCCATCTTGGCCAGCCCATCTACATCTCTAGGGGATCCCTTCACCAAGTTGCTGTGTCTTTTTTTTAATTTTATTTTTATTTTTTATTTTTTTAGGCCCTTTTAGATAATGAAGACGAAGAAATGCAACACAACGAAGGACGAGAGCGGAGCGGCAACTTCAACTATGGGTCTTACCATTCGCTGGAAGCTGTGAGTGTTTCAAAGCAGGGTTAAGGCCATCATTTTCTCCCTTCCTGAATTTTGAAGCCACTTCGGCACGGTCTCACTTCTCAGAGGGGCTGAAGCGTGTGCACTTTAACTCCTACCCCAGTAGTGAGTTGCTCAGCTCCCACCAGCAGCCAAGTGCCTGTGAGACACAGCTGTGGTCTCCCCTGCCGAAGCCCCTCTCAAACAGCCTTCTAAAGGAAGCCGGGATAGAACAGTAGCATTTCCAGTCCTTGTAGTCCAGCCTTCCCTCCCCCCCCCCCCCAGCCCCCCACCCCATTGGAATCCTGAGCACAGAATAAGACGCCATTTACTCCAGGCAAGCAGACAAGTGGTTATTTAAAAGGTTAACCAAATATTTCCACTCATTTATCATGCCTCCTTATAATGTATATTTGTTCCACAACGCAATTTTGGTGCTGTGTGTAGTTAGAAATCACTTTATATAGATGACTTTCAAAGTAAGCCAAACTTTCAAAGGAAAAACTTGGAGCTGAATAATTTCATATGATCCTGGAACTTGAGAAGGCAAAAGGGACCACAGAACGGACTGGCATCATTCATGATCCAGAGCTCTTATAACCCTAATGTGTCTTTTGTTGGTTTGCAGACTCTACTAGCTTGGAACCTCCCCTCTCCAATCTAACTGGCCATTCTCTCTCCTTTACCTGGACACATGCTTCTCTTTATGTGCGAACACCGTGTTCCTGGCAAACTTTTCCAGGATATGAGACGTATACTTCAAGTTGTTTTTCTTCTAGATGAGGAATTATTCAAAGGCTGGCCAACTATTTTCCTTCTTTCCCATGATTGTCAGTAGCTTTGTTTATTGTGTACAACTTCCAACCACACTGTCCCTTAATCCCTCCTGTGGCCAATGACATACATCTGCAAAACAGCTGGGTAAAGTTAGGAGTTCAGTTCAGTCTCGGGCCATGGAGGAAAGCAGAGCCCAGGGCCCACACTGGGACCAAACCCATAACATTAGCCTCATTAATGTGGGGCCCTCCCGAGCTGAGCTAACCAGTTACAAATGTCACCCAGGGACTAAGAGAGGCCATCTACTTAGCTCACCAGCTGTCTGTCTCACTTTCTCATCTGACTTGGAGAGTGACCTCCAGCTAACTCTTGCTCCCAGAGCCTGCTGCTGTGCCATCTCTCTCCGGGCCAGCTCATTTGGCGTTCTTCCTAAAACCAGCTTTGACTAGCTCATCTCCTGTGACCACTCAGGCTCTTCTAAGTCTCCAATGGGAATTCTGCATTTGTTTCTGCCAGGGCTCCTGGTCTCGGGCTCTTAGTGAGGTGATGGTTGGAGTGTGAATTTGTACCCCACATCTGGGTACAGGTTAGAGGTTTTAACCAACTTTCCCATTTGTGTGTTTGTTTGTTTGCTTATTCATTTATTTGTATGTAGGTAGATATGTGCCATGGTGCCAATATGGAAGTTCAAGGACAATCAATTCTTTTCCTTCCACCCTATGGGTGCCAGGAATCAAACTCAGAACTCACGCCGTCAGGCTTGGTAGCAAGTGCTTTTGTCTGCCGAGGCATCTCCATGGCCCCAGCCTGCTGTTTTTAACCTTCCTTCCTTCCTTCCTTCTTTCCAGTCTCCCTCTCCCTCCTTCTCTCTCTCTCTCTCTCTCTCTCTCTCTCTCTCTCTCTCTCTCTCTCTCTCTCTCTCTCTCTCTCTCTCTCTCCAGGGTCTCACTATATAGCTATATAGCTCTGGCTATTGTGAAACTTGCTCTGTAGACCAGGCTGGCCTTGAACTCACCTGCCTCTGTCTCCTGAGTCCTGGGCGTAAAGGTGGGTTCTGCCACCCCCAACTTGTCTTAACTTTTTGTAGGTGACTCTATTCTCATGGCCCACGGCATCTACACTTCTTTCCTTCTGTCTCTAGGGCCCATGAGTTGGAGGAGTTTCCAGGAGGTCCCCTCCTCTTTGTTTTGAGACAAAGCCTTATGGAGCACCTCAGCATGGCCTCCAGTTCCCCTAGTAGCTGAGGATGGCCTGAAATTCATAATTCTTCTACCTCTATCTTCTGAGTGCTGGGGTTACAGACATGTCCTACCACCCCTGGCTGATGGGGTCTTAGGGATCGAACCTGGTGGCTTATGTGTGCTCAACATGCCTTCTGTTAACTGAGTTACACACCCAATCCTGAAGCCCTTTGTGTGTTAAATGAGCATCCCCCGCCTCTGTCATGCCCCGCCTTATTGACTGAGCATCTTCTTGAGACAGGGGCTCTCACTGAACCAGGGCTCAGCGGCTAACTAGACCAGCTGGCTCATGAGCTGCAGGGATCCTCCTGTCTCTGCTCTCCCATCACTAGAGTTACAGGTGCACACCACCATGCCCAGCCTTTTATGTGGTTGCTGAGGATCTGGACTCAGGTCTTCTTGCATGGCAAGCATTTTATTTACTGAACCATCTTCTTAGCATTCTGTTTGCATTTATTAATGTAGCTGTTCCGGCGGTTCCCTGTAATAAGCATTGCATGACTGTGTCCAACCTCCAGGCTGGGGTTTCAGAAGAAACTTAACATTGACAAGATAAAGTTCACAGATAATAGAACAGAATTTTAAAATATCATTGGGTTGGGTACGGCAGACATGGCTTTTATCCTAGCTTTTGGAAGAGTGAGGCAGGAAGACTCCAAGTTCAAGACTTGTGTGCACACTACATGGGAAATCTTATCTTAAAAAAAAAAAAAAAAAAAAAAAGTGTCCTTGGCTCACTTTCCCATGCTTCAGATTTACCACGAGATGGACAGCATTGCCACAGATTTTCCTGACCTGGCAAGCAGAGTGAAGATCGGAGAGACATTTGAAAAACGGCCCATGTACATTCTGAAGGTGAGGCCCAAGGCCCTGCTGAGGATCCTGACTGGACATAACTTTCTGGATCTGAATTTCCGGGACTCAGCCCTTGTTCTGCTAACAGAGGCAGCCCCTTAGACCCCTGGGTTCTGAGGATAGTAGCTTCGATTCATCTTTGCTTAATCAGATATTTTGTTCGGATGGAATACCCTGCTGTTTTCTAATGTAAGGCTGCTAGAAAGAGTATATCCCATTCTATGTTTTGACTGAAAGGATCATAGGAGAGGCCGTTAGGATTCCTCAAGACTCTCAGAGGCTCCCAGTTTGCCTTCACTCCCACCAAGCAGTTCAGGACAAGATATGCCAGGCCTCTTCTTGGAAAAGAATCTGAGACGCTTACGTTAAGGTAGATGTAATTTTAAGCCCAACAGCCTGAGAGTCCTTGGTCACACGAAGCCCAGCTTCCAGATATTTCTAACAGATTCAGCTCTGCATTGACAAAGGAGGTAGAGAGCTACACCAATGACATAAATGACATAGATAATCCAGCTGGACACACAGAAAGGAATTTGGGCATAAAAACCACGGGACGATCGGTGGTGCTAAGAATTCACCAAACCCTTAGCTTTGTGGGAGCCAGGTTTATAGCAAGTAAGTGGCAGCGGTGGAGGTGCACCACTGAGCTGGTTCCTTTAGAATGAATACATTTAGATTATTCACCTATCTGATAGAGACCCTGGCTTCACTAGCACCATGCTCTGACCCATGGAGCCCCAACACTATGGCGAAGGCAGGAAACAGAATTCATTACTGCCATTTACAAAGGGCTCCAGTGAAGCCCTCTCCTTCATAATTTAAAAGCAAACTCATTGATTCCGCAAGCATAGCAGTCTGGTTCATGCACCTTAGTGTCTCTCTCCGTTGGGAAACCATTTGAGATCTTTCAAGAGACACACTATTATTCCTAATCACAGTAGCATGCTGACCCACAATACCAATTGTTTCTCCTTTCCATTTACTCCCAAAGCTAGAGAGGTTTGGGCTGCCCAGAGCTCCAGCCAACCAATCAAGCTTCCTGGTCACGGATAAGCTTGCTAAATAGATGGTGCCCTCAGGAACATTTGGTCTCCAAATTATCTTAAATGAATTAAATGAATAGGAGCAGGCTGGGGAGACGAGAGGTGAGGAGAGATGTGCGCTGGAAGGTCATTTTCTGGCCTCTTGTCCCTTCTGCAGTTCAGCACGGGAGGAGGCAAGAAGCGGCCGGCCATTTGGCTGAATGCAGGCATCCATTCCCGTGAGTGGATCTCTCAGGCCACTGCCATCTGGACGGCGAGGAAGGTCATGTCGCTTGGAATTAGTCAAGGGTGTCCTGGTGGGCCTGGAGTGGGGGGTGGGGGCCCAGCATCTCATGTGCCTGGGCCAAGGGGATGAGATACGAGGTGCCTGGCACAGACCTGGTAGTCTGAGACCTTTTCAGACAGGAGAAGTAGATAGTCAAAGGCTATCCCACTGTGGTTAAGTGACAGTGTTAGTGAGCAAAGTTAAAGCTCTTCAGACGTGGACCAGAGAGACTGATTCTCTGTGGGCCCTGCAGAAGGGGACTGAGCCTCAGAGCCCAGGTCTGATATATTTTGCCTTCATCCCTTTCTAAGCCCTGCAGGCCTTCTGGGTTCTGAGATTGCCTCCAAGATCCTTCAAGAAACCCTTTTTTTGAGCCAGTTCTGGGAGGGCAGGGTGGTGTACTTGGAAAGAAAGAGTGAACAAAGCCCCCGCGCCTCACTCATCTCCTTGCAGTTGATACTGTCACGCCGTCCTGACCCCAGGCTTTGAGGGCACTCAGGGTGCTTTTCAGAGAGGCTTCAGAGGGTGGGGAGCATCCTAGGGGGGGTGCTGGGTATCTCAGGAGAACACCTGGTTATACCTACAAACCTAGCCTGCCATGACGTAGCTGACAAGCATGTTGTCTCTGCTTAGATTGTGACTGATTATCGAAAGGATCGAGCTGTCACTTCTATCTTGGAGAAAGTGGATATTTTCTTGCTGCCCGTGGCCAACCCTGATGGATATGTGTACACACAAACCCATGTGAGTAATTAATTCTAAAAGGCCAGGGTCTGGCCTGAACTCCCTGTGTGGATTCCGTATCTCTCGCTAGTGTCCTAGGAGACCATTTCCACCAGTGCGGATGTTGGACGCTCCCTTGGGATTTTTCCTTTCCAGTCGTGCCCTGAGCTGAGAATCACCGGGGAACATATTACTATTATGTTTAGAGAGAATAGTCTAAGGAACTCTCTCTGTTGTGGGTCTGGAACAATTTTCAACATTTTACCTATCTTCTATTCATCTTTTTCTCTCCTACATAGTTTATTTTCTTGACGTATTTTGAAGCAAAGCCAGATATCATGTTATTTCATCTACAACGACTTTAGTGTGCCTCTCTAGCTGATGATGATAATAATAATAACAACAATAAAAAACCCAAACCCACTACACCACTGTCACCTTTGAAAAATTAATGGGAGTTCTTTAATATCCTCTAACACCCCCCCCCCTTATTTTAAAACCGTCTGTTAGGAGTCCATTTGTCGAAGTCCGCATCCAATAAGGCCTGCGCGCTGCACCTGTGGCTGTGTCTCTGCGGTCTTTATTCAGTCAGCAGCACCCCAAACACATCCTTTCAAAATGCCATTCATTTGTTGGAGAAACTAAGTAATTTCCTGTGTAATGTCTCACAGTCTGCGTCCGGCTGATGGCTTCTTTGTTGTACGATTTAATTTGCTCCCTTATTCCCTGGTTGAGAGTGTGATTGAATTCAGGTGACTGTCGTGGGCTACAATAGGCACCATGTGTGTCTGTGGCATGGGTGAGCTTTGGCGGCCATTGCTTTGACTTCTGTATAAGCCAACAATTATTCAAGGCATTCAGATGGGACCAGTTTGGTTCTTTTTTCCCCCCAGTTCCTCCTTTTTATTAACTCACACACAACCACTTGTCTTCCAGTTTGTGGAAGCAGTTAGGTCAGACAACTTGCCACAGTAATGTCTGTCAAAGTGCTAGCCACGAAAACTCCAGCACCACAGTCACCAGAGGGACCCTCTCAACGACGTGGGCTAATTTTGCCATTTCCATCCACCTTAGGGTGTTTCAGCACAGCCAATGTCACCTTCTTCCTCTTCTGTTCGCTCTTCTTGGGGTGGAGTAAGGCTTCTGCTTCCTTTTCTCAGCTCCGCCATGAAGTCGCAACACAAGGTGAAGGATGGACGCCTTCTGAATGCTGTAGTCAGACAAAGCGCAGCCATCTTCCTGCTGCTTACCAGCGAAGATGAGCCTCTGCCGGTCAGGAGGAATTCCCTCCTTATCCTGCATCTTGGCCTTTACATTTTCTACAGTGTCCGAGGGGTCAGCCTTGAGTGTGGTGGTCTTCACCATAAGGGTCATCATGAAATCTGCATCTTGGCAGCGGCTCCACTGCAGACGGCAGCTCGGAAAGGACAGTTTGGTTCCCATATGGACGCTTTGGGGGGGTCACTTTCCTTTTTTTTCTTTTTCTTTTTTGGACAGCGTCTTACTCGGTGCTGTAGTATGCAGAGCAGCTTGGCCTCAAACTCAGGAAGATCTGCTTGCCTCTGCCTCTCAAATGTGTGGCTAAAGGGGTGTGCCATGATGCCTAGCTCAGAATCCCCCTTTTCAAAGCCTTTTCCCCACACCATCTCCTCTGTGAGTGGGTGACAGCAGACTTCCCAGGCAGTCATGGCCACGTGTAGCTCAGTCCAACTGTTGTTGTCTTAGCCCTCAGAAAAACCCTATATTGTGACACACTCTTGGGTGGTTGATGGCTTTTTCAGAACCGATTATGGAGGAAGACGAGGTCCCGGAACCCAGGAAGTCGCTGCATTGGTGCTGATCCAAACAGAAACTGGAATGCAAGTTTCGCAGGTAGGCAAGGAGATGGTTTCAAATCCCACCAGCATTGGATGAACCAGAAGTGATGGACAGGGAACCAGTTTCCATTCTGGTTGTGTTTTTCCATTCACTCCAAGACTCAGGGACATGCCCCAGGCTATCTGTGTCTATGTTTCTGTTTTGCTTTTAAGTCTTATTGCTGTAACTTTGGAAGGGAGTGATTCAGTCATCCCTGTCCTGAGAAGACAGTGGGCCAGGCGGTCTCTGCATTGTGATAATGATTATGTTAATTTAAAATATTTATTTACTGTGGTGAGGCCTTATGCCTTCTAGGCAAGTACTCCATTACTGAGCTGTCCTCTCAGCTCCAAAATGAAAAAAACAAAAAACAAAAACAAAAAACCACTCACATCTTAGATGCATTTACTCAAGGCCCTTCCTTAGCCCTGGCCATTCCAGGTTTGCTTGGTCCAGGTGTAGCTGGGCAGAAGGCTTCCTGGTGGCAAGTTAAAAGATCAGTTAACACTGTTACCCAAATAGGTTAGTGCCTATAGCAATTTTTTTTCTGAGACAGAGTTTTTCTGTTTAGCCTTGGCTGTTCTGGGCTCAAATTATAGGACAGGCTGGCCCCAAACTCACAGAGATCTACCTGTCTCTGCCTCCCAGAGTGCAGGGATTACAGGTATGTGTCACCCATCTCGTATAGCAAAACTTAAATTCCAGCAGCTACCCCTCTGTTAGTACAAAGCAGCAGCTAGCAGTCATGGAAGAGGAATGGAAATTAGGTGACCTGGGTTCTGAGTTCCACTGTTTAAAAACCAAAGTACCAACTATTGTTTCTTGTTCTTCTTGGATTTTTGTTCTTGAAACTCAGATAATCTTAGGATTCCATGGCTGATAAAAATCACCAAATAAGCTTACCTTCCAGTTTTAAATCTAGTAGTAGTTCTTTCCTGTTTCATGTGTACACACTTCCAGATCAAGACTAATGTGGGCTGTGTAGTGTGTGAAACTCTGTCTTGAGAACCAAACCAAAACAAAACAAAATATATGTACACTTATTTTACTTTTTTCTGTGCTGGGAATCAAATCCAAGGCCTATGCATGCCCGGCAAGCCCTCCACCATTGAGCTATACCCCAAACCCCGATATTTTGTTTTGAGTGAACTTATTTTAATTATACAGAACGATCATAAAAATTACAGGGAAAATAATGATTATAGGATGGTAACCAATCAGTCACTCAGTCAATCCCCCTCCATATCCGTGCACATACACACATGCACATACATACACACATGCACAAACTCATACACCAAAGCACACTTTGCTGTGAAAAATGCAGAAAGCAATCCATCTAAATACTTGTTAAATTAAAAAAAAAAACACAACAATAGATTATTTTGGCAGCAGTTGGCTATTAAGACCTGAACCAAGAGACTAAGTTGACACCAGAATAAATGGAGTAATTTTCGTTATTTATTGGTATTCATATTAATTATCAAGAACACTTATTAATTACAGCTTGTTCTTGAGTGTGACATTAATTATTTATGACAACTGCTATTAGCACAATATGAGGTCAACTCTACCCACTTAAAAAAGTCCCAACACTTTTCCTTATTTGTAGCAAACCCCATCACCCCCAAATTCCCTTCCTGTCTCCTCCTCAGAATCTGCATCTGCAACGAATAGATTCTTGGGGAAATCTGATAAACACCTGTCTACCATTCTGGTCAATCTTGGGGTGGAGGTCACTTCCTTCTGTCCTCTTGCCCTGTGGGTTGTTTATTACTCATCAGTTCCCATCCACAGGAGAGGGGTCCAGCAATAACCCTTGCTCTGAAGTATACCATGGCTCCCACCCCAATTCTGAAGTGGAGGTGAAATCAGTGGTGGATTTTATTCAAGAGCATGGCAATTTCAAATGCTTCATCGACCTGCACAGCTACTCACAGCTCCTGATGTATCCTTACGGGTACGCGGTCAAAAAGGCCAAAGATGCTGAGGAGCTGGTAAGTGAGGGAGGCCTTCTGCCTGGTCTCAGCCTGCTTGACTTTGCCTCATGACTTGCTAAAGACTGGGGTTGGCATCGTGATGGGAAAGGGGTCAGGAACCTTCTCTCTGGTTAAGGGAGAAGTGAGGGAGCGTATAGGTTATAGCTTGGGGGTTCAGTGTTCCCTGGAATAGGAAAGGCTCCTACAGATAGATGGACTAGTAGGAGCAGGGCTGGCATAGTCAGGACAGCTCTAGGCCTAGGCCTCCATGCTGGTCTGCTGGGATGCCACCCCATTCCCAGGCTATCACCAGCCCACGAGTCTGTGGGTAGAAGATGCTCTGCTCAGACTCATGGCGAGATGTAGAGCAGATTTTGGTTCTCCGTTTTAGGCTTTTCTCTTGAACATACTTGGCCTTCCGTCATGTTTCTGAGCATGACATCTTCCTCCCATTGGACATCTCCGCTGATCTATCCTAATGAGATTCTTAAAGGGTTGGCACGCAGCTCTCTGGGCTTTAGGCAAGCTTGCGGGAAGCTCTTGCAGTGAGGGTCTGTGACTGCAGCGTGCTTACTGCTCTCTGTACACCTCCATTCTCTCATCTGCACCCTTCCCAGGATGATGTGGCGAGGAGTGCAGCCGAAGCCCTGGCTTCCTACTCGGGCACTAAGTATCAAGTTGGACCAACTTGCACCACCGTCTGTGAGTACTCCTGCGTGGTAGTTATTTAGAAAGTGCCTTGGGAGGAAACTTGAGATGGGGTGGGAGGAGAGATGCAAGTTGTATTTTCTATGTTATTGTCCGATTGTCTTAGTAGTTAGTAGCAGACCAAAATTTACGTTGAGACTTTGTGACAAATGGCTGCTGTGGACAGTCGTCTCCATCAGTGTCACCACTACTCTCATGCACTTATCATGTGCCCTTGATGAGTTAGGACCTGTCAGCTGGTAGACTACATTCCTCATTTGTATTACAGATCCTGACATAGTTTATCAGAAAGTTATCAAAGCCTGTCCTCCATTTGTGTGTGTGTGTGTTTCTGTCTGCATGTGTGCACATATGTATATGTGCATATGGAGACCAGAGGTCAATGGTGGGTGTCTAATCCCTATTGTTTTCCATATTATTTTTTGATACTGGGTCTCCCATTGATTGGCTAGACTGGCTCACCAGCACGTACCAGGAACGTGCTTGTCTCTATTTCATCAACACCATTCTGCCGTGTCTGCAGGGTTACAGACCCACATCTGCAGGGTTATAGACCCATGTCTGCAGGGTTACAGACCCATGTCTGCAGGGTTACAGACCCATGCTGCCATGTCTGCAGGGTTACAGACCCATGTCTGCAGGGTTACAGACCCATGTCTGCAGGGTTACAGACCCATGCTGCCATGTCTGCAGGGTTACAGACTCATGTCTGCAGGGTTACAGACCCATATCTGCAGGATTACAGACTCATGTCTGCAGGGTTACAGACTCATGTCTGCAGGGTTACAGACCCATGTCTGCAGGGTTACAGACCCATGTCTGCAGGGTTACAGACCCATGTCTGCAGGGTTACAGACCCATGCTGCCATGTCTGCAGGGTTACAGACCCATGTCTGCAGGGTTACAGACCCATGCTGCTGGCTACTTTAACCTGTGTGAGTGCTAGTGATCCAGATAAAGGTCCTCATGCTTGAATTGTTTCCCCAGGTCCCAATGCATTTTTCAAAGGAAACTCTCCAGCTTTGTGTTAGGAGATAGATGGTAGATATAATGTGTGTTGGAAGTGAACAAGTCATAAGGAGTCTTCTAACTATGATTAATATGTAGAAAAAAAAATCTATCTAGTCCCCAAATCTAAACCTGGCATCGAAACTTGTCACCCACAGCCTCATTTGGAGGACATATTTGTTTTGGTTTCATCTGAGCATTTTACTGGATTTCTGTAGACATCTTGCCAATTATCTTGTTTTGGAAATCTGTCTTCAAGTGATGGGAAGTGTAACGCTGCCCAGCTCTGGCTAAGTGGGACATCAACATGGGAGGTACAATGCTGCTGTGTTGTGAGGGAGTGGTCCCTCTGATGCGCCTTCTCTATAGCAACCACTGCCTTGGTACCCTTGCCTCACACCCCTGCACTCTGCTCTCTCTGTGTAGCTACAGAGCAACATAAAGCAGTTAGCAGGATGCTGGTGCTTGTCTTGGTAATTGCAGCAACAATCCATTAATTATTCATAGCTCATTGCTATTAGTGTTGTTAAATGGAAACTCTTTGGGGGAGGGGGGGACACATCTGGAGACTTTCTCCACCCTCTGCTTAACCAGCCAGGAGAGAGCCACGGCCTGAGAGAGCTAATGGAGGCTTGCTGGGAGCCCCTTGAGGAGGGCTTCCTAAAGATCTCTGTGGGTCACCAGGGCCCCTGCTTTGGGGTCAAACATCAGTTTAAATCATGGACTTGCACTCCCACATCAAACACATTCTTTTCCCCAGGATGAGCTGTGTGGAGTTGGGATACTCACCAGATGCCTCTCTCAGGGGGGAGGCTCAGACGCCCTCTCAGGGGGAGGCTCAGACGCCCTCTCAGGGGGAGGCTCAGACGCTCTCTCAGGGGGGAGGCTCAGATACCCTCTCAGGGGGAGGCTCAGACGCTCTCTCAGGGGGAGGCTCAGGCGTCCTCTCAGGGGGGAGGCTCAGGCGCCCTCCTAGGGGGGAGGCTCAGACGCCCTCTCAGTGGGGAAGCTCAGATGCCTTTCTCAGGAGGGAGGCTCAGGCGTCCCTGTTATCTTTCAGGAACATTCTATATCCTTCATAGGTCTTCTCTGCCTCCATTATTTCCTAAAAGTCGGATTTTGGATATTAAAAGTCTGTCTAACCCAGAGCTCTGGCAAGTTCTATAGCTAGAGTTGACATCTGTCCCTTTTCTTAGAGTCATCATTTTAGATGAAAGTAATTCACATTTTCTTGCCTTATTAAACAGAGCATAGGAAGGAGACTTCAGTGTCCCCCTGACCCCCACCACCCCAATTGAGTGGCTTTCTGAGATTGTTATATTCTGGGGAAGGAATGTGTCTTTTTGGACTGTAAGCTCCTTCCCCTAACTAGCCCCACCCCATTTTGCTGCTTTAAGTCTGTGTCTGTTTTGTTTTGTGTTTTCCTTAATTAATGCTTTTAAAAGTTAGTATAGACAATCATAATCTTCCTGGTAGTGTTCTCATGCATATACGTCATGTGCATGTGTGTCCGCTACCTGCCTCTACCTCCTCTCACTGGACTGTGCCTGCTCTGTACAGCCTTACATCTCCTTCCTCCTGTCAGACTGTCATGGCCGCTTGTGCTGCCTTGGAGCCATCTGCCTCCTGCAAGTCCTCACTTTTCTCTTTACTGCTTCTGATGTACTCAGGGCTTCTGACGCAGTAAGTTCTTGGGCTCATCCGAATGGGATAAATCATGGATTTTAAGGATGTTTGTGACAATACCATTTATCACCACAGAAGTCTGCTAAGTGTCTAAAATTCCCATTAGGAGAGGGCTAGACAAAAACACCATCAGCGCATTCGTACAGGGAAGCATTAAGCTGCCCTTAAATGAGTAAGGTGGGTCAATATGTGCTAATAGGAAATGATCTAAAAGTGTTAATTGAAAAAATAGCATGTGTAGAATGGTGTTGATAGTATATATGTGTGCGTGTGCATGTATGTGTGTGTGTGTGCATGTATGTGTGCGTGTGCATGTATGTGTGCGTGTGCATGTATGTGTGCGTGTGCATGTGTGTGCGTGTGCATGTGTGTGTACATGTGTGTGTGCATGCATGTGCGTGTGCATGTATGTGCGTACATGTATGTGCGTACATGTATGTGCGTACATGTATGTGTGTACATGTATGTGCGTACATGTATGTGTGCACATGTGTGTACATGTATGTGTGTGCATGTATGTGTGTACATGTATGGGTGCGTGTGCATGTATGTGTGTGTACATGTATGTGTGCGTGTGCATGTATGTGTGTGTACATGTATGTGTGCGTGTGCATGTATGTGTGCGTGTACATGTATGTGTGTGTACATGTATGTATGCATTTTAAAAGATCTAGGGAGATAGCTTGGTTAGTAAAAGGCTTGCTGTGCAAACATAAGCACTCAAGTTTGATCTTTCAAACCCATATAAATAAGCCAGGCATAGTAATGTGCACATTTAAACTAGCACTAAAGAGATGGAGGCAGCTTTGCCCAGCTGCTGAGTTCCAGGCTAGTGGAGATCTTGTCTTAAACATAGGTAGACAGGACTGAGAACAGCACCTGAGGTCTCCTATGCATATGTACATGCATGCATCCCTACATGCATATATACACATGTGCACCCACACATGCTTTTGCATACATACGAGCAAGAGGATGAGCAAGGAATTACATAAAATAAAGTTTATGATTCATCAACTTTGAATATCAAGCAGTACACTTTCTGCCTCTTTCTAAGATCTGAAGGGTGTTACAGAGCACTTGAGTTTATCATATAAACAACCACTGAAAATGCTAGGTATTGTTTGGGTTTTTTTCCTGGAGCATTTTCTCAGGGTAGAAAGACTGTGGGGATCACATGGAATTCTGAGAGCATAGCAGAGCCCATTCTATTCCCTTGGGAACGTGCAATCTCCGTGGAAGCTGTATCTCCAGAGGAGTCTCACACAGACACACACACACACACACACACACACACACACACACACACACACACACGTCCATGAGAAACAGTTCTTAGGAATGAGGGAAAGGAAGGGCCTGGGTTTACACTTATCAGATGTGCTAATCCACCAGATGGACTGCAAGCAGACTGGATGGATCACTTAAAAGGATGTGGGCTTAAATCCCAGCTCTGCCCTTTTGTTTGCATTTCCTTCATGGCTGTGCCTAGTCTGAGCTGGGCTTTTCCCATCTGTAAACTAAGGGCAGTAATGGCCACCACTGGAATGTAAAGATTATGATATCGTGAGTGTAAGGTGATAAGGTGGCTAGCGCATGGCAGATGCTGAAGAAAAGAATAGCTGCTGTTGTCATCATTTTATTAGTAATGTTTGTAGCAAAGTTCCTGCTTTAGTAGTTTGACTGGGGGAAAAAAATCCAGAAAAAACCTCATATCTCTTTCAAGTCTTCTGGCAAAGGGAATGAGCTCCTGGAAAAGGAATGTGCTTCCTTTTCCTCTGTGCATCGCTTATCTCTTGCTGGGTGAAAAGAGAAAACAAAACTAAGCTAAGACCTCTCAGCTTAACATGATAAACATTTATTTTCTTACCCTGTTTATGCAGGTCAGGAATTTCAGACCATCTTATGAGGATGGCTCTGAGGCGGGGTCTTACAGAAGGTTGCAGTCAAGCCAACTTCAGGGCTAGGCGATCTGCTGGTAGGGTGGCCTGGCCCAGTGCTTGGTGAATTAGTGCAGATTCCTGACAGGAGGGTGCATTTCTTCACCAAGCCTCTCCATTGGGCTTTCTGGGTGTCCTTACATCAGAGGCATCTGGTTTTCCCCAGACCAAGTGACCCCAAAGACAAGTAAGGCAGGGCCACACTGGCTTTCATGATAACTTCTTTCTTTGGGATCCTGTTAACTCTGGGTACGAGGCCAGCCTTATTCTCCCTAAAGGAGGATGACACAAGGCACCATTTCTAGGGGACAGGGCTCGCTGGTGCTAGAGAGGAATGCATGCCTCATCCTGTCCCTAATAAGATAGGTTTGCGTTTATTTTTTTCTTTTAAACTTATTTATTTATTATGTATATAGTGCTCTGCCTGCATATATAATCACAGGCCAGAAGAGAGCATCAGATTTCACTGTAGATGGTTTGGAGCCACCATGTGGTTGCTGGGAATTGAACTCAGGACCTCTGGAAGAGCAGCCAGTGCTCTAAACCACTGAGCCATCTCTCCAGCCCAGGTTTGCGTTTCTTGAAGGATTGTAGTGACACAATGGGAATGAGGGTTCCACTTTGGGGGGGGCATATGTATATATGCATTATGTCTGTGTTTATGCACGTTCATATACGTACATGCATGTGGAGGGATTTACTGTCTTTTTCTATCGCTTTCCACCTTATTGAAGCTGGGGCTCTGAACTCCCGAGTGTGTTGATTCAGCCAGCCTAGCTAGCCAGCTTGCTCCAAAGATACCCTGTTTCTGCCTCCTGAATGTTGCACTTACAAGTGGGCCACCATGGCTAACCAACATCATGTGGATTCTAGGGACCTGAACTCTCCCACAATTTACCCACAGAGCCCTCTCTGCAGCCTTGGGAATGAGGGTTTAAAATCTTAGACTTGTATGGTGCAGGGTGACCTAAGACCTATGGATGGAGCCCTTTCGTCTTTAGACCATATGTGTCTTAGGATCCGATGACTTTCAGAAAGAACTCTGGATTCTAAGGATGCCAATCCAAGCAGAGAGCCAGCTTTTCCCTCCAAAACCTAAGGCAGTCTTGAGTTGAAGTAGGCTTCAGTGGTGTTTTCTTCTGATTGACAGATCCAGCTAGTGGGAGCAGCATCGACTGGGCATACGACCATGGCATCAAGTATTCATTCACATTTGAGCTGAGAGACACCGGGCACTACGGCTTCCTCCTGCCAGCCAGCCAGATCATCCCCACTGCGGAGGAGACCTGGCTAGGGCTGAAGACCATCCTGGAGCACGTGCGGGACAACCTCTACTAGCCAGAGAGCCCTCTTGTCCTCCCCCTCCCCCTGAGCCACCACCGAGGCCACTCTTAAAGAAGATCATTCCTCATGCATGGGTCAGAGCCCTTCTGGGTTGGTAGAGAACCCAGCTGCCTCACCTTCAGCATTGCTCCCTAGAGATGCCACATCCCGGTGGCGGCCTGTGAGGAGCTCCTTTATCAGCATAGTGTTTGATCCTGCCGTTCTGCTGAGATTTTGGTCGCCTCTCTACCCATGCAGCTGGTTGGGCAGGCCTCATTCAAGGTCATTGCTTCGGGGTGGCATATGGCTACCTCTTTAGAAGATCTGCCATTAGCTTTCTTGTCTCTACATGTAACCTGGCTCTGGTGTGGGGGAGACAATGCTTGTCTTTAGAACTCCCTGTAATTTCTCTCTTTCTGACCTGTCTTTCTTTCTTTCTTTATTCTTTTAGACAGGGTCTTACTATGTTGCCTGTGCTAGCCCGAAACTCCTGGGGTCAAATTGTGCTCCTGCCCCAGTCTCCCCAGTAGTGGCATATAGCTCAGAAACACATTCTCCCATGAAGAACAAATCCTATTGGACCACCAGCATATTTATTCTTATTCTTATTCTTATTCTTATTCTTATTCTTATTCTTATTCTTATTCTTATTCTTATTCTTATTCTTATTCTTATTCTTAGATACAGGATCTCTTTATGTATCCATGGCTGTCCTGGAACTTGCTATATAGACAAAACTGGCCTCAAACTTATAGAGATTGCCCTGGTTCTGCCTCCAGAGTACATTAAAAGAATTAAAGATGTACATTACCATACCTGGCTCCTCTTAATTATTTTCTGTTGGCTTGAATACACAGTCAAACTTTTGTCCAAGGCACAGAGTTCATATAATGCTTTTTTTTTTTTTTTTTTTTTTTTTTTTTACCCTCCTCTCTATATATTTGGTGTTACTGGGATTCTCAAAGAGGTCAGTTAAACTGTAGGTAATGCTCACAGGGATTGTGGGTAAAATGAGGCTGGATTACAAGGTCATTTGATTAGCACCGTCTGTCCCCTCAACCTCATCTCCACTCTGCCTTTTGAACTCACTTCAAAGATCTTGCCCTGACCCCGTAGGTCCTAAATCATCCCTATGGCCTGGGTCATCTCAGAGCCTCAGCACACCCCAGGTTGGCCTCTGACGAACCGTGTGTCTCAGTCTCCTAGTTTCTTTCCACCTGTGTTTAAGGTCACCTTCTATTTTGCATCCTGGACCTTGAGTTCCTTCCTGGAACAAGACTTCACCCTGTACCAGACACCTCCCGTTCTCTCCTGAGTATACACCATCTGCCCTGTTTTTTCTTGTGGTTTTGTTTTTATTTTTAGGGGGGGTGTTTTTTCTTCTTTTCATGTTTTTCAATCATGCCTGTAAATCTTAACCTTCTGCCTAGGATTTGGGCAGCATCTGGTGTGTCCTCATAAGCCAATAAATATTCACTATGGGCCTAATGATCATCCTTTATTCTTTGCTTTTACCTGAATGGAACTGAGCCACTGTCTTGAATATGCAGCTCTCTATAATGTCAAAAGTAAATTTTAATCCCTGTCCCTGTTGCACGACATGTAGGAAGGCCTATTTCATCAGGCGGAGGGGCCTCTGGGGCCATGTTACCTTGGTGATTTCACTCTGGCTGGTTCTAGTTCCTTGGTTTTCAGCCCAGGAGCTTGCTATTCACAGCTTCCGTGTTGATTAGACCCGGGGATGCTGACTCACGCCTTTGGAGCCCAGATGAGGCCGATGATAAAATCAGAATGCGAATTTATTAATTTACATCATGGCATGTAACTGTTTAATGGCTTGGAGCCTCACGTCGGCCTGAACAGTACACTCTCAGTACATTCTCTCCCTGTAGGCAAGATACATGGGCAGCCAAATTATAATCAGAAGGTTGCTTAGTGAGCAGGCGTTGAAGCAAGGAAAGTTAATTACAGTCTATGATTAGAATTTTTAATGGCACCCAGCTCTAATAGAATGATACGTCTACTTCTATAACCAGAACACACCTGCCAGCTGGTCACTGGTGTTGGGTAGTAAGGGCTGCTACAAACGAGACAGCTTTGTAGTCGCTACAATGCTTGCCTCTGTGACCCACCTGCAACCTGGCTCCGTTTCTGGCCACTGTCCTCAGATTGAGATTTTTCTTCAGATTCCTTAAGGGGTTTCTTAAACAGGGCATGAAGAACCATATTAAAAAACAAAACAAACCAAAACCAAAACCAAACCAAATGACATGTGTGACTAGAATAAAACCAGAGACGTTAGTTCTTCAGAAGCCACTTGGCAAAGCAAGCTCTAAGACAAGAACACAGCACTCATAGCTCGCAGGACAGAGGACATGTGCAGGCCTGCAGATCAGTAAGAGCACAAGTGACCGGGTGGGAAAACTGGGCAAGTTATTTGAGTAATCATATCGTGTGGGAGGAAGGACGTATGTGTGACACACTTATTTATGGAGGGATGATGAGTGATTGAGGGTGTTCAGAACAAGGGTGCCACTCTGTGCTCATTCAGTTGACAAAAATGGAAGCACTGGAACGGATGTGAACAGGAGAGTGTCGCGCACGTTCTCAGGGGGCCAGCTGGGGTAGCACAACCTCTAATGTGGAAAACATTACCTCACCATCTCCTGAAGCTTATAGCTTATGGTCCAGCTACTTCCACTCCGGAAGCCGACCCGAGAGAGTCAATGGGTGATGTATGTAAGGAGGGTCACAGACACACTGCATATCACACCAAAGGCCCTGGAATGACTTGAGAGACCATCAGTGTGAACACTGGTAAATCAAGCGTGGTGTGGCCACATACTGAAACCTTGTATGTCAATCAAAATGTATTACGGTCTCTCTCTCTCTCTCTCTCTTTTTTTTTAGGGAGTTAAAACTGCAAACCCACACAGATATACACACGGACAGACAGACGTGCATACACAATGTGTATATTTATAAGGAAGACATGTAAATTTTGATAAGACTATTTCAGGGAAGACATAGCTGATCTAGTCCGACCCCTTAGATGCTGTGAACATTCATTGCCAATGGTTCAAATCTCCCTTCCTTTCTTCTTAAAAAACAAAACACAACACCACATTTATTTAGTTATTTTCTCTCCTCACTACCCTCTCTCTCTGTGAACTTTCATGCAGGTCCGAGAACAACTTCAAGGAGTCAGTTCTCACCTTCTGCCATGTGGGCTCTGGGTCTTAGGCACGGTAGCAAGTACCTTCACCCACAGAGCCATCTGGCTGGCTCAAGTCTTACTCTCTCTGACGTTGACCCAATAAGGCCCGTCTCGGTTAAGAAGCTATGCCTTTCCCCCCTTATCCTTCCTCTCCAATGTAGCGTTTAACTCTCTGGTTCAAGGGTACAAATAGCCAATTCTTTGCCTCAAGGTGGAGCCAATACTTGGGCATCGATGTGCTCCAAATGTCCTGAGGGGTCAGGAAGAGGCTCGTTGACAACAGATTCAGACAAGTCATCCTTGCTTAGCTCCCTTTCCCCTTTCACTTCCATGGTCTCTGGAGAGCATCACTTACAAAAGACTCTGCAGGCTCTGCTTCCGGGGGCGTGGCTTAGGACAACAGGAAGAGAACCCAGCCCTCTAAGGATGATTAGCACAGTTGGGGAGGCAGGGGGAAGCATAAGGCCTCAGATAAAGCCCCATACCAATGAGTGTGCCATTCACCACGGCTTGCGATAAATATTCCTATGGACCTGAATCCACTTTAAAAGATTGCATAAGGATAGGAATTTTAATTTTAAAATGTTCTTGTATATCTATTAGTGCTGGGCACGGTTTCAGGTGCTGCATTGCAACAGCCAGGGAGAACAGTGTCCACCTGCATGAAAACTTGGGGACAAAGAGGCAGGAAGCACCTGAGTTAGCAGAGAAATTAAGAAGTTCATTTGGGTAAACAATAATAAATAAGACAGACGGCGTTAAGGAGAGTGATGGACAATAATGGAGTTCTCTAGACTGAAGAAACCAGAGGAGACAGCATTCGGGCACTTGTTTTAAATTGTTCTTAACATTGCTCTTTGTCTCCTTCCCTGAGCCACGTGAACAGGGGGAGTTAGATGTAATTTTCTATAGTTTAAAGGAGGGAAAAGTCTCAAGGGCTGTGTGTTTCTTGTCTTAGATGAATAATTAATATGTTCTCTTTCTAAATGAAAACCCCACAGAAAAAGAAAATCGCAACTATTATAAGCCTGCACAGATACAACTAAAATTTCTGAAAGGCATTTAAGTAGGAAAGGTCTCTGTACCTCACCAGGCCAGTGTCCATGGCATTTTCCACCCATAAGGGATGTCAATGAGAGTAGAAAGGGGCTAGCTCAATCACCGTGGTTCTCATGGTGTCTGCTCACGTAGCAAGGGCACATGTGCATGTCAAGGCTAGCCCACAACCTCCGGTATTTTCACCTAGGCTTAAATTTTGCTTTTTACATGTGTGTGTGTGTGTGTGTGTGTGTGTGTGTGTGTGTGTGTGTGTGTAGGTGAGAGGACAGCTTGCAGGAAAGGGCACCTAGGGATTGAACTGGGAGTAAATGGCCTTTCCTCCTGAGCTTTGTTTTGGACCACCATGAATTGGGGCCAGCCAATTCAGCTAGGCAGGCTAGCCAGGGATCCTCAGCGATCCACTTGTCTCTGCCTCTTCAGTGCTGGGGTTGCAAGCGTTTGCTGCCATGGGTTCTGCAGATGAGATTCAGGTACTGATGTCTGCATGGGAATCACTCTGTAGACTGAGCCAGCTCCCAGGCCTGAGTCGGTTTGTATGTGGAGGTGTGTGGTGGCGGGTGGGCAGGACTCTGAACCATCTCCAGGTTTTACTCTTGGTTCTCTCGGGACCCAGAGAAATCACTGAAGAAAGACGGCAGCCTGAGGCAGCTGTGGTATTCGCTGCTGCCTGCGTGCTGCCTGCTTGAAACCGAGCCAGTCACGGAACTGTAGCACCAGGGCAGCATATTGCTTACCTCCATCTTCTAGTCACAGAAGGGGGCGAGCAACAGAAGGGCCAAGCTCCTTCAGCTATGTGACCTTTCACCCTGACGTGCTCTCAGGGAGTGCTGGAGATAAATCCAGGGCCCTGTGTGTCTGCCAGGCAAGTGCTCTTCTCCTGAACTATGCAGAGTTCTGCCTGTTTTGTTTTGTTCTGTCTTTTGAGACAGGGTCTCACTGTGTAGTCTTCGCTGGTCTGAAATTTGCTATGTAAGACCGGGCTGGCCTCAACTCAGAGATCCATCTGCCTTTGCCTTCCAAGCGCTGTGATTACGCATGTACACCACCGCGCCTGGCTTTCTATGTAGCATGAATAACGTCACTTTCAGCAGTGACTTAACAAGAGAACCAATGAACTAATGAAGTATGGTATACCTTCTGTGGCAGCAGGGACATCCCGTATGTGTGAGAGCGACTCCTCCTGTCAGCTGGTAGAACTTCATCTATAAATCACGTCCCTGGCATTTGCTTTATACTTGGAGTCTTGCTTGCTTGAGGTTTACGACACTGAAAGAGAAGATCTCAATTGTTTACAGAAAGGCACAGTGGAGTTCAAAGTCACTTACAGTGTTGTTGGGTTTTAAAATATTGGGTCTTCCCTTCCCACCCCCCCACCAACAGTTTTTATATAGAGCTACACAAACAACCATTGCCTGGAATCTCCTCAGGTCTGTCTTCCCACACAGCCCTGTCAAAGCACGTCACCTCTGGAGTCACGCAGGTCCTGGGAAGGCTCTGATCTGTATCTGTCCTGGGTCAAGCTGAGGACGTGTTGCAACTCTGGACCGTCCTATGGAGGCCATGTGTCTCTTCTGTGTCTTCACAAAGACCAACAAACGAGGCAGCCTCACTGGCGTCATTATCACCGTCATCAACCCTTATCTTTCCGTGTGATGAACTCTGGAATGTTGCCAACTCAGGCAGCTTGTAAAATACATTTCCTCTGCTGTTTACATTGAGCCTTAAATCATGAACACCAGCTGTTTTGTGTATTTGAAATAAAGCTCCAGGTGTGTTGGGGGGGGCACTGAGGGAGCACGGGCCGCTTCCCCCACCTCCTCTGGGTTATCTACGGGTGCTGCGGTGCAGCTGGACAATTTACTCCTTTAATGCTGAAAGCGAATCTTGTGCTCCCCCTACCCCCCCCCCCCCGTCACCCCAACCCGGACTTCGGCAAGGCCCTGCTCTGCACCTAGCAAATATCTGTAGGTTTGATTTGCTACAGGCGGCCAGTCAGCAACCACACAAGCCATAGTCTCAACAAGTTACGACATCAGGGGAAAGAGTGCATTTCCACAACAAAAATGATAAGTGGAATTCTGGGAAATAGGTTGGAATGCATGTCCCTAAGTTCCGAGGGAGACAGAGCATAAATTAAGCATGGGGCCATAAGGAAGGCTCAATATTGTTTAAGTTGTTTGCAGTTTTCCAGTGATTTATAGTTGTCAAATGCTTTATAGATATTGGATAATTAAATTATTACAACCACCTGGTGATGTATGCAGGCTGAATGCTATTACTGCACCCCTCCTTAGTAGGAGAGGAAGAGAGACAGAGGGCTGGGGGTGAAAGTGTATTACGCTCAGAAATGAAGCTGTATCCCAAGTCTTTGGCGAGAAAGCAGAGCCCAGCAGGATGCTTCTAACATTGTTTTTGCCCTTGGATGCCTTCGACATGTGCACGGTCCCACTAACGTCACAACCTTGCATTATCTGCCTGCCCTTTGACACCTGTTGTCTCTTCATGTTTGCAGTCAGGAGAGGGCATTTGTGAAGAAGCCCGAGCTGGGGCCTCCGTCACTGGCTGCCTTTGCTAGCTGATGGAGCATTACTGATTGGGGGCCATGGCCCCCTTATGCCCTTCCTGATGCGTGTGCCTGTGCTCGAGGTTTTCTTCCGTGGGAAACCGTGAATAATGCCTTCAATGTGGAGCATCTAGAATGGGCTGACGGCTGCCGTGTTCACGCTTGAGGGGCCTCATGTGCTCGCATATGGCGGGCACAGCCTGGAGAACCACCTGCCTCATCAGTCTATCTCACCCTTGGATGATAAATTGTCCACTCCTGTCAACAAGCAAATAGACACATTCTGTTTCAATATTTAAACAGTTTGGCCTAGACTTAGAAAGCCCATTAACGTAGCGTTAGAGCTTCAAGGCAAGGCCACAGTTTTGTGTGGTTGGGATCCTCAGCACATAATGGCACACCATTAAAAAGAAAAAAACAAAACCCCCAAATCAACACTGCGTGGACATGCACAGCTGTGTCAATTTCACATCTGGAAGTCCGGTGTCTTCTTTCCATTTAGCTAACTGGCTGTGACCATCTTGTCACTCAGCTCTGAACCCTTGACATGGTTTTGCACTTTAAATTTTTATGGCATTTGTTTATTTATTGGGAAGGGCAGCCTGAGTGTGCTGCTGCACATGTAGAAATCAGAGGCCAATTTACAGAAGTCAGCTCTCCTCTTCCACCATGTGGGGTACGGCTATTACACTCAGGCCATCAGGCTTGTGGCAGCAGCCTCTATCTGCTGAGCTGTCTATTCTCTTTTGATGGATGGGGAAAAACACAGAGGTTGGGAAAGCAAAGCCTTTCTGTTTCAATTTCAGTACACATATTAGAAAACCCAGGAGAAGCCAGGTCCCGTGGGAAAAGATGACCTGTCTCTGCATTGTGAAGTGATTTTTCTAAAATGTTCCCAAGGCAGCTGGTGAGTGGACAGGTATTAACTTGGTTAAGGAGGCTTGTCAAAGAAGATTCCCGGGCCTCTCTCGCCCCTGTCGCAGGGCCATCACCAGGATAAATATGTAACGAGCGTGTCTCTCCCAATGTGCCTGGGTTTCCTGGCACATGGCTTCTGTGGAGGAGAGTTTTCAGTCACTTGGGAAAAAGTGAGGAAAAGACATTTGTTCCTGCTGGAAGGGGACAGACTCCCAGGCTGGGGAAGGCCTGTCAGTGAGCAGTGTTGGCCTGGGAAAGGCTGCAGACAGGAAGAAGGTCTAGGGGCCAGCCTTCCCAGGGACCAACGGTACCATGACCTTGGGCATGAAACTGGGGACCCAGGGAGGGAAGGGTGCAGGCCGAGTCCTCTCCTTCCTGAGAGGGGAAATAAAACACTTGGCAGAGGCGGCCGTTTTTCTCATGGGCAACACCAAGATTTTAATTTGAATTCAAAAGTTTACATCCTTCCTCAGATGTTGCCATCAATACTTAAGCAACGCAAGGCCCAGAGTAAAAATTTTTCTTAAGATTTAATGCCTGAAATTCTACATCTTTAAAAAAAATTTTTACTCTGTGTGTGTGCACTATTGCATGCATGTGTATGTCTGTGTGTGTGTGTATCTGTGTGTGCATATGTGTGTGCTTGTGTGTGTGTCTGTGTGTACATATGTGTGTGTGTGCATGTCTGTGTCTACATATGTGTGTGTGCGTGCATATGTGTGTCTGTGTGTGTGTCTGTGTATGTGTGTCTGTGTGTGTCTAAGGACGGCTTTCAGGCATTGGTTTTCATCTTCCCCTGAGGGTTGTAGGGGCTGAACTCAGGCGGGCTCATTTGTCAAGTGTGATTATCAGCCGAACCATCTTGCCGGCCCTATACCTCTGTCCTCAGCCCAACGCACATGAGGCTCAAAGGTCTCTTTGTCTCAGTGCCCATGAAATTTCTGTGGGCCTGTGAAGGACAGGCTCACTCTTGCTACTAGAACCAGCTTCCAGCAAGGCTGCCTTCCCCTCTCACACACAGCCCATGTGTGAACACAGCTCCAGAGAGGGTAAGACTCAGATCTTCAGAGGCAGGCGACAACGAGAAGGCCAGCGAGGGGGAACCTTCGGTTCCAAATGGGTTGGTGCCGCCTGGCGACACCAGGGACCACGGACCCACTCCAGCTGTTCTGAGTCAGAATCTGCATGGATTGCAATTCCCAGATGATTTAAATACGTAGCATGGTTTGGGACACACTGAGCACCCCCCCCCACCCACACACACACATACACTGTTGCTTGTTATACTGTTTGCTGGGACAGATTACCTTTTCTTTACTTAGGCTTTCCATTAGAGTCTTGTTGGGGGATTTCAGCAGACTGCTGAAGCTTGGGGCTCTACACCCCTCAGTGAAAACAGAACCTTTGGATCCCAGCTTTATAAAAATCTGCTAGCGCTACGTGGCTGAAGTTGAGCACCACTGTTTTCAAACCAGTTTCCAGGCAGTTTCTCCAGCGTTTAGACATCCATCGAGAGACACTCCCCTGTGGATCCTGTACATTTCTGCACATCCACGCTGTCTTTTCAAGGATGCTAGAGCAATAAACAGCCCTGGAAGCCGGAGATAATGTTTCCTTCTGGAGTGAAGGGCTGATTTATTTACTGTCCAGTATAATAAAAATAATGTCTGTTTCTGAAGCAAAGGATGAGTGGGTTCACTGCCTATTACAAAAGTTCAGGGTCTTTGGGTTTCAGCCCTGACATGTGACAGGGTTAGAGACCTGCCTCTCTTGCTTTATCAACAAGCAAAAAGCTGAATAAACTGAAAATCAATGCCTTTTTTGGACTTACCAGAGAACTGAGGTCAGAGGGCATACTGTTGCCCTGAGACCTGGAGAGAGAACGCTTCCAGAGTCACAGGCATGATCTCTTTAGCAAAAGCAGAAGCCATCGTGGATAGGACGCTTTGCATTGCATAGTGGTTTGGATGAGGTTAGAGGTTGAGGGCAGACTTGCAGGACTGCGAGAGATCCCAGGAATGTACCATCTCAATCTCCCTCTTTGTGTTCTTTGCTTTGTTTTGTTTTGTTTTTTATGGTTCTTATCTCCAGAACCTCACTAAGGTCTCCTGGTAATGAACCAAGAAAACTTTCCTGTTGTCTCAGACAGGGGAAGAGAAAGTCAACCATTTTGAAACATGCCCAGCATGCTTTCCATAGCAAAGCCCCACTCTGTAGAACGTTCCAACATAAAGAACTGACATGTGAGGCTGGCAAGATGGATCAGTGGTTAAGGACACTGGCTGTTCTTCCAGAGGACCTGGGTTTGATTCCCAGTACCCACATGGTGCCTCACAACTGTCTGTAACTCCAGACCTGAGAGATTTCACGTTCACAGACACCAGGCACACAATGATACACAGATGTACATGAAGGCAAAATGCTCATGAATATTTAAAAATTTAAAAACAAAAAGAGAACAGACATATGTGTAAGGTGATGAACGAGTGACTCTGACTTAATCATTGCACATGGATTCCATATGTCAAAGTATCATTCCCTGTCTCCCATGACGAGATGCAGTGACCACATGCCAACCTAAAAATAGCCTTCCCTAAGTGCTGAGTGAGACCTCCAAGGCTTTATCTGACTTTGGGAGAGAGACATGACCAAATCCAGGCTTCTCTAGTCTTCCTTTCTCCCCTCAGGGAGAGAAGAGGAAAAAGAAAAGCTAGTCCAGGAATTCATCAAGACTCCTATTTAATCCTAAAACAATAGCGCATTTTCTTGCCCTCATGTCTTTTTAAAAATTAATTAATTAATTATACAGTATTCTGCCTGCAGGCCAGATGAGTGCACCAGACCTCATTATAGATGGTTGTGAACCACCATGTGGTTGCTAGGAATTGAACTCAGGACCTTTGGAAGAACAGGGAGTGCTCTTAACCTCTGAGCCATCTCTCCAGCCCTATGTATTTTTAATCTATACAGCTTGACATTTTACAATTTTTTTATTTTACAATTTTTAAAAGTATAATATACAAGTAGTTGGAATACTAGAAGGGACAGAAAGACCAGAGCAGAAGAAAATTTAGAAATAATGTGGCTGAAAATTTTTACAAATTAGTATCATAAACACCATGCCTATGCCTAAAGACACCATACTCTGTCTCCAAAAGCAAAGACGTCAAGAGGGGAGCCCACGTTACACAGAACCAAGAACAAGAAAGACTTAGATGTTTTGTTAGAAGCTATGCAAGCAAGAACAGTTGAGTGAAATATTTACAGTGTTGAAAGAAAAGCCCACTGTTCTAGAATTCTATATCCAGTGAGATCATCCTTCAAGACTCAAGGATCAATACTTCCTCATACAAGCAAAGTCTGAGGCCATTCATCCCAGAAAACTCACTCTGCAAGCAATATTAAAAAGAGATGATTCAGGGCATAGGAAATGATGTAGGTTGGGCATTCAGATTATATAAAGCAAGGGAAGGAGAAAGGAGTCGCTGAAGGAAAAAAAAATCAAAAGACTTTTCTTTTTCTCATTCTTAATTTACCTAAAGGATAACTGCTTAGAAAAATGGCGTGTGATGTGACCCTAGCATATAAAGTAATGAGTGAATTTAGCAGCCATATAAAGGGGAGGAGGGAACCATGCATAACCAGTCACAGGGCACCTGCCCGGTAGCTTTGTGTCATTTGAAAGAGTATTATAAACTAGAGGCAATTACAGATGGAGCATGATATAATACATAAGGTAAAACCTGACAGAACCACGAGGAAAACCCAAATCTACTATTACAGCTGGAGACTTTAAAAGCTCATCTTTTGCTAATTTATAAGTGACCCAAGCAGAAAATCAGTAAAAATATGGGTGCTCTGCAAAGTGCCATCCACCAGCTTGGTATCATCTGCATTTATGGACTAATCTATGCAACAGCAACTGGCTGTGCGTTCTTCCTGAGACCCCATGGAATACACACTAAGGTAGGTACATCCTGGGCCATAAAAACATCAAAAAGTTTATAAGAATGCAAATCATGAAAGGTCTTAAGTTCTCTAGGCTCCAGACACTTCTGTAATTCAAGCCACTGGCTTCGCAGGTGCCCTGATCTCTTGGGGTCAGTGGCCCAAGTGTTGATCCTGTCTCTGAGTCAGGATTTGTGTGTCTTCTGCTGGCATCTGTCAAACTGTGCCAACTAACTTTACACATGTGTGTGGTGTGCGTGCATGCGTGTGGAGGACAGAGGTTGATGTTGGGTAGCTTTCTCAGTTGCTTTACACCTTATTGGTGGTGGGTGGTGGTGGTAGGCCAGCAGGACTTTTTGCTGAACCTGGGTCTCATGGATTCTGTTGGGCCAGCCAGTTTACTCATGGATCTCTCTACCTGGGGTTACATGAATGCTGCCATGCTTGGGCATTTACATTGCTGCTGGGGAACCAGCTTAAATCCTTATCTTACACAGCAGGCATTTTACCGACTGACACATTTCCCCGGCCCTGTTTTGATTTATTCCTATGTGTATGTTTATGCATGTGCCATGGAAGGCAGGTGACAACCTCAGAAAGCCATCCACCTCAATTTTACACAGTTGTCTCTCACTGACTGGGTGAGCATGCTGAGCTGGCTGGCCAGCAAGCTTTGGGGACACACTTGTCTCCCAGCACTTGGGGTTACAGTCCATGCTACCGTACTGGACATTTTGAATGTGGGTGCTGGGGTCGGACTCAGGTCCTCAGGCTTGCAAGATAAACTTCCCTTCCTGGACAGCCGTTGCCTCGGCCTCCCTCCGCAGAGCTTGATTAATTTTCACTTTTCACCTGTCTAAGTCACTCAGGCACCTGGACTGATCCAACGGGCATCCAAGGGAGGCTAAAAATTTGCCTCCAGTATGTTGGTTTCATTATTATTTTGGTTGCACCAAGGTTATCAAAGCTATTTAGCTGATAATAAACCCCAGCCTTCCATTTCCCACTAATCTGTAGAAGGCACACAGAAACCCTGCTGTGTAGACAGAGACAGGAAGGTGAGGAGTCAAACTGGCAGTCTCCACACCCCCACCCCCATTCCCACCCCAGGTCTTTCCACTCTTGTATAAAAGTTGGCTTTGTTCAGGAGGCTGAATGCAGCACACACTGGCAGTGCTGCTGTGTAATTTATGTTAGTCAGGCCCAGCCTGAAGCCGACATGACCCCAGCAGGGGGTTTGAAAATTATTGATCCCAAAGGCCTGCCTTGGGGTAAGGTGTTTGGCTCTACGTGACAAGGAACAGCCAAGAAAATCCCAAGCAGACGCCAAGCTCCAGAGGCAGACACTTGCTCCTGGGTCTGCTTAGTATTTTTTCCCATAGTACAACTTCAAGGACAGTGAAGTCCCCCAATGCCATCGGCATTTATTTAACAAGGAAGTAATTAAAAACCAGACCCTACCACCCAACACCGTGCGAGAGCTCTTTCTAGAAACAAAGAAATGACAATGTGAAGGTTTTCAAAATTAACTGATGCTCCATTAGAGCACACTTCACTTGGTTTTTTTTTTTAATGCTGCATTCCTATAATTTAAAAAATTAGCATGTCACACCCAATCTGTATAATTACATAGCTTAGAGATTCTGCACAAATATCATTGTATTTGTATTTCATATTTTTATAGAACGTAAAGGAAAACTGCGGTTGAAAAGGATGAGGTTAAAAACTGCATGCGGAAGTCTTGATTCTTTACCCCTACAGGAGTGAATGCCTCACTTTGTAGGCCCCTGAATTAGAGAGTGCTCGCCCTTAGCTCTGACTCACATGCACTGTCTGCTAGGTTTGCTTTAGTCTTATAAATAAACGCTGGTTCTTCAACTAGATCACAGCTGGCGCGGTCTGGCCTCTACACGTGTAGTATAGCCTTTGGTCTAAGAATGTTAGCTCATTCTACAGTGGTCCTTAGCTGGATCCTGGGTAACCAGCCGCCTCCCTGTTCCTCAAGCCGCAGGGTGGCAAGAGCTGTGGCACAGGGGCTCCAGATCAGAGACTGATGGACTGGGTTAGAACTGGGGCTCCCTTGGTGGGTCCTGGGGCCAGCTAGAAGGGCAGCAGGCTTAGAAAAGTTGAGAGAGAACAGCTAGGCGCCTTGATGGAGGCTGTCATGTGGCAGCGCATTGTCTAAGAGCCTGTCATCAATGGCTGACAGGGACAGTGGTCCTGGTGAAAGGGGGTGGGGTGTGTAGGGGTGCAGGATGGTGATGCTGGAAAGGTTACGCCTAAGGACCTAACTAAAAATGGAGATGTAGTACATACAAAGGTTTCAGAGCTCTAAGTGACAGGAGCGGAAAGAGAGGCGGGCCCTCGGAAAGGTCCAGGAACTGGGAGGGTTTTCCCTAAGATTGGAGAGGGTCACTGCAGTCCATGAAAGGACAGAACAGGCAACAGCTAGGTCCCAGGCTGTGGTCTTCTCTATACACGTGAGTCCTGAGGTTAAACAGATGAGCGAGTGAACCTGGGGGGGGGGGGTGTTAGCTCTCTATTGTCAGCCACCCGGAAAGAACTCAAGTGTGTGGTAGGTGGTTGACAGGAGTCCCAAGATATGATTAGCTAAACAGGGAGAAATGGTTAGTGGCTATGGCTTTCACTAGACGGTGAGAAACGCTGTGTGGAATTCTGAGCGAGGAAGATTTTCTAGGGCCCCAGGTCTCTGGCAGTATTAGCCCACCTTCTGGTAGCTCGTTGTTTTTGTGGGTATTCCAATATTTAATTCCCTCTGAAAGCACATCTTTTGAGTAGTTCTGGGAGGTAGAATAAACCTGTTTTTGTTTTTTTTTTTCCAGTTAATCCAGTCACATTTGAGTGTGCTGGGGTGGAGGTCGGGAGGGAGTGTCTGCTGTTTTATAGACCTATGGAAAATTCACTTGTTAATCAAAGAATCCCATGTGAACAGTGGCACGCTTCTGCCCTTCTGTTGTTTTAAAGATTACAGTTGACGTATTTATTTCTGTAGAGCACCCAAAGGGGACTTGTGGAGATTAAACATAATTTAGTCCAGGAGTTTTTCTTTGTGAGCATTGAGGCACCTCATGGATCTTGGAGACCCTCAGGGTGGTCGCTGTCAGAAGTGGGGATTGGTGCCTTTAATGACAGGGATTCAGGGCTGGCCAGCATCAGGTTACCTGGTGCCTGCCTACCTTTGCCTTGGCTACTTAACTCCTTCTCACCTTATCTAGAGGTTCAAATGCCCACTGGCTGTTCTCTCTCTTTTTTTTTTTTCCATTTTCTTCTAAGTGTATAGTTAAAAATTATATATAACGTTGCAGCATTTTCTGTAAGATATTCACTCATTCATTTAAAAATATATCAGACACACACGGGTTGGTTTTATGTTCCATATTCAATTTGGCCTAAGAACAAAAACCAACATTTACCAAAGAGCTTCACAGCCTCTCAAATGCGTGCCCTCCCTGCCCCAGACAAAACCCGCGCTATTGATTTCCTTGCTTTTCCTCTTAATTATCACAGAGGTCCACATTTTTAAACAAGCTATTGTTTTGGGGGCCCCTGTAAATAGAAACAAACATTCTCCGACTTTGCCATGTCACTTCATGGTTCTGCGGTTCATCCATCGGGTGCATGCCCCTGGTATTGGCTTGTTTCCATTTCCTTGGTTTCGTTTTTGACACAGGGCCTCACTATGTAGTCCTGGCTGGCCTAGAACTCACAGCGATCCTCCTGCCTCTGCCTCCCACTACACCCGGCAGGACACGCAGTATGTTTTCTACCTTACTAGCTAATGCTATGCCTCCAAGAAAGGACATTTCCTACGTGCTAGGGACAGAGGCCAGAGCCGCTAGGTAGGTGCTCGGCTACTGAGGTATATTTCCTCCTCCCCATTTCTACCAGTCTTCTGACATTTCTCACTTTAAACTCTACCAGGCGCAGATGAGCGGTTGTATGCTCCATATCTATTTTTTGTTAACTCTTAGCATTGACTGAGTTTTTTTTTTTTGTTTTTGTTTTTTTTTTTTTTTTTAACTAATTTGCTGGTATGTCACAGTAATTTCATTGTGGTTTTAACTTGCTTGCATCTGGCTGAATTTTGTACAGATATAGACCATTTACGAGCACCTTTTTGTAGCATAACCTCTCATTAGACAATAATTTATAGAAATTGATTCACATGTGTTCTTTATGTAATTCGGGATATTAATTCTTCACCAGTTTTATATGTTGCAGATATGTCCTCCCAGTTGTTAATTTAGAATCTTAAAAACAGATGTCCTTGCTTTCTTTGAGATATGGTCTTGCTAAGTGTCCCAAGCTGGCCTCCAACACACTGTGGAACTCAGGCTGGCATTGACCTTGTGGGCTTTCTACACCAACTTCCTGAGTCATCAGGATTATAGGTGTGCCCCACTGTGCTAGACTTAGACCATTTTCACTTATTTTTAAGATTAGAGTAATTTTTTTTGTTTTTGTTTTTTGCTTTTCGAGACAGGGTTTTTCTGTGTAGCCTTGGCTGTCCTGGACTTGCTTTGTAGACCAGGCTGGCCTCCAACTCACAGCGATCCACCTGCCTCTGCCTCCTGAGTGCTGGGATTAAAGGTGTGCGCCACCACGCCTGGCTCTTAAATTTAAATTTTATTTTATATTTTAAAAATTATTTATTTTATCTTATGTGTATTAGTATTTTGCCTGCATGTATGTCTGTGGGTGTCAGATATTGGAGTTATTACAGACAGTTTTGAGCTGTCATATGGGTGCTGGGAATTGAACCAGGGTCCTATCTCTCTGGCCCCTTAAATTTTACTTTGAGATAAGCTGTCACTACATATGCCAGACTGTCCACCAACTTGGGATCCTCCTGCCTCAACCTCAACAGTGGTGGAATTACAACAGTTTCCACCATGCCTGGCAATCTTTTTTCTCTGTCTGTCTGTATGTCTGTCTGTCTGTGTGCCTGTGTGTCTGTGTGTCTGTCTGTCTGTCTCCCCCTCCCCTCCCAAAGATAGGGGTCTCCATATGCCGTGGCCTTAAGCAATCTTCCTGCTTGAGCATCCTGATCCTGAAGCACTAGGGAAAGCCAGCGAGAGGTCCCTCATGTTTACCCATCTTTGCTTTTATACAAACCTTTATTTTATTTTGCTTCTTGTGTTTTGTTTTAAAAAGCTATTTCTTACCCCAGGGTTATATGTAAAAGCAAAAACAAAGACAAAACCCCAAAAAGCAACTCTCTGTGTTGCCTTCTAGAAGCTTTATGGTTTTGCCTTTACATCTAAGAATTTTAATCTCCTCCGAATTGATTTTTGTATGTGGTATAATAGAGATTTAATTTCATTTCCCCATATAGATCTCTGATTGTCTAGTCTGTCTGCTCCACATTGATCTGCTAGGTCCTGTCTAAAAAGACGAAGCTCCCCAGTGTGCCTGGGCTTCTTTCTCTGCCTTCGTATGATCTATTTGGCTATCACCTTGCTCAGCAATGAGAGACTGGGTGTGCCTTCCATCTTCAGGGTCACATGACTTTTCTTATAATTTTTGTTTTTTTTCCAAATACAGTTTATCAGCTTGTTACATTTTGTGTAACCCATTAGGCTTTTGGGTGAAAGGAATTACATCGAATCTCTGGATACTGGTGTATTTAAGTGTATTTGTTTGTTTTTTGAGACAGGGTTTCTCTGTGTAGCCTTGGCTATGCTGAACTTGCTTTGTAGACCAGGCTGGCCTCGAACTCACAGCGACCGCCTGCCTCTGCCTTCCGAGTGCTGGGATTACAGGCATGTGCCACCAAGCTTGATATCATATTTAAGTTTAAATACGCAGAAATACAGCTGTCCCGGTGGCTTAGGCCTTGCAAACAGACTATTGGGAGCTGAGGCAGGAGGATCACACATTCAAGGGTTGCCTGGTCAGTTTCATTTTCTTTAGTGGTACAGCCAACTGTGAAAGTCATTGGGAAGAGGAAAAGATGCGGGGAGAAAGAGGGTGACTGACGATAGAGGTGGGTGTGTGGCCATAAGCACAATATACTGAATAAATGTATGTGGGAAAGATTAAGCTTTGTCACAGGTGGAAGCAGTCTTGCTACAGGTTTGTAGAATGAAAGGTAGATTATTGAATCTACTAACTTCAAAAATCCTACACTGGTATTGTAGATTGATGAAAATTTAAGACTTTTGATTAATGGAAATTTAAGACTTCAACTTTTGCTTCACATTGATAAGAACTTAAAGTGTATATTGTCATTCATTTTTGCCTTATGTATTGTATGTTATATGTTGACAAAATATTATATATTGTATGTTAGAAACTTAAGTTCATTTTGTTCAATGTTTATTTAATGTATTATTCATGTACCACTAATGTCTTATGAAAAACTATTAATAATCTGTTCAGGAAGATCGGGGATAAAAGTTGGTATTTAGTTATGTAGAAATCCTACTAGATACTAACTTATTTTGTCATAGAGCAGGTTTATTTAATTCCTTGTATATGTCTTCAAAGGAATAGACTGATAACTGTAAGAATAGATAGAGTTGGTCTCCAAACTCTTCAGAGATCCACAGAATATGACATTTAACGATGAGGGCTTTCCTGACAGAGAGAGATGCCGCATCTCCATTTGCATCATTAAAGATGGGGGCTTCAAGAGATGCGGGTGACAGAATGGTCACTGGACTGAGAAACTGCTCTTATCTCTACTTTTGATGACAGGCTGACTGTCTGCAATGATCAACAGTGATGCTGGAAAGTTGACTGTCCAGCTTTGAAGAGACTAGATGGACCAGACCGTCAGATTTCCTGCTTCAAAAAGCAGTTTGTTGGATGTTTTGGGCCGATGAGGCTGAAGACTGATTGCCCCAATGAAGGAGAGAATCCGATGACTGTCCAAGTGGTCTGCTCTCTCTGTCGTATGCAACTTGGAAGTTGCCCGCCAGCATTTCCTTTATTAGATAGATTTTCCTTCTTAGGTCTCTGATGGGATTGAAGACTAGATAGCCATAGTGTTACTAGAAGCTTTAGTTTAAGAATTAAAAACACATTTATAGATGGATAATTGCAATTTCTCATAAAAGAAAAGGACTCTCTTTGGTAGGATAGTGGAATACTTTCTCTCAGGTTAACAAGTATAAAAGGACTTGGTTATGTACTTGATACCTGATGATTATGTATATATGTATATGTGTGTATATAGTTCTTAATTTTTTTTAAAGGAGAAGGGGGATGTGTGGAAAAGATTAAGCTTTGTCACAGGTGGAAGCAGTATTGGTGGGCTTTACCCTTGGGGCACCCCATGAGTACCTTGTGACAGACTGAGTGAAGCCATCCTGGGCCTGGAATTCAGGAAGCAGACCTGGGAACCTCACCTGGACTATTGTTTTTCTAATGTACCCTCAATGGGAGAAAGAGACCGCCCTTCCCACGTGACTCAGGCAGGTGGGGAGGAGAGAACAACAGGTTCAGCCTGGGCTTGAGCGCATGTGGAGCAGCGAACAGGCTGGACCAGCACGCAGGCCAGAGAGACACCTAAGGACCCATCCCATGGAAAGAATACCGGAAGGTTCACTCTTTTGTCCCTTTAACCTTTTTTCCTTCTTGTGTAAGCTAGTTGGGTTGTATAATAAAGTTTAATTATTAAGAAACAGAGCCAACAAATGTATGCGACTGTGGGGGGAAAAAAAGAACATATAGCTCAGTGCTAGAGAAAGGACAACTAATTTGGTTAGCTGAGCTTGAATAAATATCAACTAGAATTACAAATGAAAAAGTAAGTACCCTGTTTTGTTATTGATAAAATAGGATTGATCATAAGAAACAGCATGAGTTTTCTGTGCCATCAAAGCCACTGCTGCTTGTTAGATGGTGTGGCCCACCTGTACAAGGGATGTGTCTTGATTCTGAAAGTTTTGAAACATGGGGACATTTGTTTTGAGATTGCTGTATTAAGTAATTGCAACTCAGTTGATCGATTAAATTACATGTTAAATTCAGTTGCTGAGAAAGTTACAAATATTTGATGTAAATTAATTAGCTTGCATGTAACCCAGAAAGAGTGAAATAAGAATGTAACGAAATGGTTTAAAGTATGGGAGGATGGCGTGTGAAAAGGCCCGACACCAGCGAATCAGAAGAGACTGGAAATGAGACAATGTTTGAAAAGCACAGTGGCTGAGAAAAATCTGAAAAGAATGGCAATTCCCAAATGCAGGGAACCAAGGCAGTCTCCGCAGAACAGAAGGAAGAAGTCTGTCCACGCGCATGTTGTGATCCCTGAAGTTATACATGATAACAAGGCTGCAGAACACGAAAAGCAAAGAGGTCTCCAAAGCAATCAGAAATGAACAAAGCCTACCAGGGAGCACAGCGCAGACACACTCATTAAACAGCAAGGTGGGAGCCAGAATCCTGCGGGCATAGCTTCAGTGTGTCAACAGAGAAAGCTTCTATCTGTCGAAACTCCTTCAAGAACGAGAGTAGAACAAAACCTTTTCAAAAGAAATCAAAACAAAGACAGGAAAAATTTTCAACAGCATGGGAGATCACCCTAGATATGAGGCACACTTTCTATGAGGAGAAGCCAGAGTTCTGAGCGCCCAGGGAAAAGGCCTGCTCGCCTCCCGCTTGTCTGCCTGGCTTTTCAGGACTGTGTGGGTCTGTAAATACTTTTGTGGCACCCCAGTGAAGCATTGAGAAAGATGCTATTGAAGATACTCTTCTACATCCGTTTGGGGCAGGATTGTTTGGGAGTTTAACTCTGCCCATTGGCAGGAAGTAAATGTCCTTCAACAAAACGCTGTTTGCGGATAGTTCTGGTCACGTGTTTTCTGTTCTTAGGTCCTGTTTTCCTGGTAGCACCTGCTGGATGCTTTTCATTATTAACAAGCCCACTAGAAATATTGCACTGTTTTAGTTCCAGATCTCAGCAAGTGTTTGGCACACAGTAGGCACCCCAGGAGACTGTTTATTGAGTAAAGGATTAACAAACCATTCATTATAGGTAAGAAGCCATTTGAACTATTTTTTTAAAACACATATATGTGTTTCTACGTCAAATTCAGCCATTGGCTATGGTACTCGGAGGGTGGCTAAATTCTCACTGAATTCTGTTGTCCGATAGTGGTACAATTCCCTCCACAGGACTGTTTAAATTGATAAAAGTGAAAGAGAAAATTTCCCAGACACATCAAGGGGCCAGTTGACTGTCCTCTTGGGTGGAGTGTCGGGGGTGGGGGTGGGGCAGTGTGTGGAATGCTTCCATTATCGTAAAAAGTTCTGTTGGAAGTGCTGGCATAGAATTCTCCAGAATTCCTAACCACTCCTCTTTTTCTCTCCTTGCCTTAGCTCTCACTCTAATTCTCTCTCTCTCTCTCTTTCTCTCTTTCTTTTTCCAGCTCTATCCCATTCCTAAACCAAGTACAGGGATAGTTGTTTCATTGTTAGTGGCTTAAAGTGATGCTTTTGAACAAGAAGATGCTGGGTGCTTTCGGTGACTAGTGCCATCCCCGCTTTTCTTTCTTTTGAATTTCTGAGCTATTATTTGCCAGCTCTTTCTTTTATTCTTGTGGCTACTAAAGCTGTACAATTGCTTTCTTCTCCAGGTCCTTACCCCTTTGCTAATGTTACTTTCTGAGCATTTCCAAAGCTTGGGTTCTAGGAGAGTTTGGCGCGTCTGAACAGCTGACCCATGAAATAATGGAGTGGGGCAGGCAGGGTGGAGAGAGCGGGCCAGCTATCAATAGAAGAGTGACCCCCCTCTGCACACATGGCCAGCTAATTGGCCATTGTGGGGAAGTGTGGGTGGGTAGGGGTGGGAGGGCTGCTGAGAATCTCCAGTGACAGTTAAGTGGCCTTTGTGGACCGAACAACTTTGTTGAATTTTGGCTCAGACTCTTCCCACCTCTTTCGGATTTTCTGTTAGATTCGTTCTGTATCAGCCAGACCCCATCTTCATTCTTTCAAGATGATTACTTTGTTAACTGACCTCTGCTTTATTAGTACTATTCCCAAACTGTAAGGGGGTGGGGCGTGTAGGGCTTCAGTGGGACCGAGAAAACAGACCTTGCTGTTTGTTGAGAACTGTACAAATGACAGTCGTGGCCTCTGTGGCCTGCAGAAATTGCTCCACCGGTCTCAGTAGAGTGGTGACCACCTGACGACAGAGTCAAGGGACAATATCTATCTCCTTTCTCCTCATCTTCCCTGTTGCAACGGGAGTACAGGCCTGTGACTGAGAGTTAATGCCTTCAGAATAATCAGACATTACATGTCACCGGCTCCACCAAGCCAATCCATCCAGGTTGCCTCATCTAACACCCCAGGCCTCCTGTGAGGTAGGAGGGAAGGTGTTTTTTTTAAACACCGCCCGGCCGGTGACTTAGTTCACGGAGATCACACGGGGTCAAAGGCCCCACTTCTTTCAGCCAGGGACTGAGCACCCCAGTTCTCTGACTCTGAGCCCCTTGACTCTCCGATGATGCTCTCACCGCTCTGTGTAAGGAGTGTGTGGCACAGTGACAGTGTAAGTGGACAGGAAGGAAAGAGAGCAGGAGAGCAGAGAAGACAGCCGAGGGCTGCCAGCTTCTTCTTTTTCTCTGGAGATGGAGGGTGCTCCTGAGGCGATCGGAACAGGGAATTTCCTCCCCACCCTGCAGAGGAGAGAAAAGCCCAGGGCCTTGTCTAACTTTTCTCCTTTTTCCAGTCCCTTCCCAGGAAAGGAGGAAGGAGGGTTGGCCTGGCCCCCCCACCCCCAAGGCCTGGCATGTGGGTACCACATGCGAGACCCCCTTAGAACTTTATGTTCATTCTCAGGTCAGGCTTGCCAGCCTTTAGGTGATGTGCTGTCGTAGGCCATGCCCAGTCTGGAGGAAAGTTCTTGAAGTTTTCCTGGAGAAAAGAGTATGCAGGGCACCCTAGGAGGAGGAATAGGCCCTGGGCTGTCTCCTGTAGACACACGGACACTTCTGATCTTTGCCTTCATCCTGGCTGTAGCTTGGGGCCAAATGAATTTCACAGGGTGAGTGGCTGCTGCTTGCTGGGAAGGAAGATTGTCTGGGAGGGAGGGGACCTAACTTCCCTGAGTGAGTGAGTGTCTGTGTGTACATGTCTATGTTTCTGTGTGTGTGTCTGTGTGTTTATGTCTATGTTTCTGTGTGTATGTTTGTGTGTGTCTATGTGTATATGTCTATGTTTCTATGTGTGTGTGTCTATGTGTGTGTGTGTGTGTCTGTGTGTATATGTCTATGTTTCTATTGTGTGTGTGTCTGTGTGTTTGTGTATGTCTGTGTGTATATGTCTGTTTCTATGTGTGTGTGTATGTCTGTGTATATATGTCTATGTTTCCATGTGTGTGTGTCTGTGTGTGTGTGTCTATGTGTGTGTGTGTGTGTCTATGTGTGTATATCTATGTTTCCATGTGTTGTGTGTGTGTGTGTGTCTGTCTGTCTGTCTTGTTGGTCTTCCTGAGTGGGACCAGACAAAAGCTTTAGCCCTCCTCCAGAACTCACTTCAGCTTCCTTGGTCTCCCACTCATGCTCCAGGGCAGACATCTTGGCTACAGTATCGTCTCTCTCCAAATCTAGAATTCTGAATCTGAAGCTCAAGGTCATGTTTGCAAGGCTCTGAGAGGATCCCCTAAAATTGGGACTAGCTGGGAAGAAGAAAGGTGTCAGAAGAAGTAGGAGGGGACAAGAGAGGCTAATGAGAAGGGCATGGATAGGGTCACAACACATTATATGCACACATGAAAATGTCATGATGAAACCCATTACTGAGTATAATTAATATACACACTTAAAAATATTTAAAAACCCCTAAAATTGCACGCAACAGATTTCATACACGTTCTTTCGGGCCAGAGGTTTATATTTCTCCTCAAATTATTGAGGACATTAGTAGTCCTAATTAGACTATATGCACATACCAAAAGCAGGTGTGCTAGCGTCATTCTTTGACCATCAGCAGGTTCATGCGAACGTGCCAGGCCTCCCGGTGCCCCAGAAGGCAGGTCTTCTACAGGCTTTCAGTAAGGTAGAGACACAGCTTAGGAAGGGAGTCACCTCCCGGGGCCCAGAACCATGCCAGGTTCAGATGCTGGAGCTCACAGTTAGCACCTCCCACCTACCCAGATGAAAGGAAAAAAGCACTGCTCCTCCCCATCCTCCCCATGGTTGGGGTGCTCTGAGCTCCTCACCAAGGTTGGGGTGCTCTGATCTCCCCTTCCACTGGAGTTTAGCACATGGAGCTGTCATTGGTCCCCAGATCCTTTTGATCGATCCCTCCCACCTCTCCATCTCTTTTTCTTCTGCGCCAGCCATCTTTTAGTCCAGGCTGCCTTCTTCTCCACGCTGCCTCTTTCAGCCCACCCAGCATCCCAGGAGGCTCCATCGCTGTCTTCACCCTCCCCATGTTTTCCCAGAGACCAGGTTCTTCGAGTCCTGGCCAAAGATGAGAAGCAGCTGTCACTTCTCAGGGATCTGGAGGGCCTGAAGCCCCAGAAGGTGAGGATTACTCCTGGGGACATGACTGTCACAGCACCTGCACATCAGCTGCTCCTTCCAAACCCAAACCTTCCTTCCTGAGGTCTCCAAAAATGATCATTTAGATTCCAGACAAGTCCACTGTGGCTTCTCTGCCACATGGTAGGGACACATCCTGTGAAGTTGGGTGGCCTTTGTGAGCTGTGATTCCTTTAGCTTTCCCTTCTGTTGTGTAAGGGGGCGGGGTCCTGAGCACACACTCTGGAAACAGCTACGATGTCCTAAAGCCATATGAAAGCACAGATGTGCCTGCTGTGGTGCCACGTAGCATAGGGGCTGCTCACATCTGCCTTCCAATCGGAATGGCTTCACTTGGCAAATGTGTTGTATTTGGGTCTGTGTCTGTCAGCTTGGGTGTCTGTGTCCAAGAACATTTGTCCTCTACAAGTTTTCACAATGGAAAACATTTTCTTTGACAATTATAATAGGGGGCTTTTGTCTGAGGGCTTGTAAAACAACCAGTTTTTTCTGGATGTGGCCCAGAGCTTGCTGCTATTTATACAAGTGTCCCTATCAGTGAGGGGTTCTACCACTCTCTCCGTGCATGCCTCCATCTTTACAAATGTGTAGGCGGAGACACAGGGCATGGGCTCCAGGCTTGCCTCTTCTGCTTCTCAGGGGGCTAGAAGAAGTGATGCCCCCCTTCTGACCTGTGTTCTTGTCCAGCCTAATGTTCTGGGTGATGACACTGTCACTTGTAGGAACTCAGGGCTCTGTGGCTCCAGGTGAAACTGCAATAAGTGAGTGAGGCTAGGAGATAAAGTCACTAGGAAGTGGAGAAGGAACCTTGGTGAGGAGGAGCTTTATTCTGTCTGTATACCCTAGGATTTTTATTTTAATTTTTAAATGGAACTGGATCCCTTTGAAGTATAAAAAAGAAACCTAGTGCTCCTCCCGGATGCCTTATATGGACAGATGATAAACATAGCTGTTTCTTTTCTTTGTGAACAAGGTGGACTTCTGGCGTGGCCCAGCCAGACCTAGCCTCCCTGTGGACATGCGAGTTCCCTTCTCTGAACTGCATGACGTCAAAGCTTATCTGAAGCGTCACGGCCTTGCTTATAGCGTCATGATTAAGGACATTCAGGTGAGGTCCTGGGTCACAGTGAGGATCCCACTTCCCATATTCCCTTTTGGTTGGTTCATACCATGGAGGGGGAAAAGAATAACCACCACCACCACCACCACCACCACAACAACAACAACAATGGCACAAACCAAACCCCAACCTCAGGCTAAGAGCAGACACATTGCTTACAGATGCCCAGACGTATGTCTGTGGACATGTTATGGAAGAAATTAAATTGTACATTTCTAGGCTTTGGAGAGTAGCTCAGTTTGGTAGTGTTTGACTAGCATGCATGTGGCCCTGGTCTCGGTGCTTGGCCCTGTGTAGAGTGAGACACAAAACTGGGCATAGTGACACACATCGGTAACCCCAGTACTTGGGCGGTAAAGCAGGAGGATCATAAGTTCAAAGTCATCCTGAACTGTGTAGTGAGTTCAAGGCCAGCTGACAGCCTGTCTCAGAACGAAAAGCAAAGAAGACAGCACACACGAACACATGCAAAACCAAGCCAAAATGAATAAAACACGAAAAATGTACATTTCTAAGAGAAAATTGAAATCGGGGACAGAGTTTCCTCGTGGAGGTAGGCAGAGTGTGGCAACTGTGGTCCTATCCTCTTCTGGAAGACTTTGCAGCTACCAGAAAGCATAGGAGGGGGAAACGGAGACATCAGGAGAGGGCTCAGGTCCTTCCTATGCAGCTCCGATGATTTCTTTCACTTCTCTAGTGTTTTCCTCTTTCCCTCTGTTAGGTCATACAGTGCCAGAGGGATCATGTGGGGGCAAGAAGCCCAAGGCACCCTCACTATGCTTTGCCTCCCTTTCCGTACCCAATGCGCCTGAGCATCTCCCCTGAGGGGATACTTCCAGCAGCCTGAGGAGGATGGCAGACTCAGGCTATGACAAAGAGAACCGCAAAGGGTCTTACTTGATTCCACATCTCCCTGTCCTTTCTGAGCACTGGGAAAGTCTCATCTGCCCTGTGTTCAATGATATCCCCAAGACCCAGCTCTCTTATCAAGCACAGCTGCCGCCTGTGATCTCAGGGCTGGGGTGGTGGCGGTGTGGACACAGGGGGATCCTGGGGTTTCCTGGCTAGCCAGTCTACAATCAGAGAACACCAGGTTCAGTAAGAAACCCGGTCTCAAAAGAAAAAAAAAGTGGATCGTGATTGAGGAAGACATGTAACATTGACTCTGGCCCTCACGTGTATTGCATGCCCATCACGGAGAATGAGGCGTGGGAGAAGTATTGTAGCTCATCCTCCTTCCACAGAACATCTTTGGGTACCACTCAGACGTTAAGGCTCCCAGGCTGCATCCTTGTGCAGATTGCCTATGTACCTGTAGAACTGTGTCCACAGAGAGTCATCTCTAACCACCCTGCTCGGCACTAATCTCCTCTAAGGGCTCAGAGTGTGGGAACACGGAGCCTTCCAGCGCGCACACACTTGACACCGCATGCCAAGGGATCACCGCATTAGGCAACATTCCTTTCCCAGGCCAGCACAAGGCTGGGGCACTGGGTCCATTCAAAGTCCTTTATCCCTCATCAGACACATCTGTTTCCCCGCTCAACATGAGGGGGTGGGATGTTTCTCTAATTAAATCCCCCACAAACAAAAATGGGGAAGCTCACACAGACAAAAGAGGCTACCACATCAAAAGAGCAGAACCGAATTCTCATTTTTAGCCCATGCCTCTATTTTGAAGTTCCCATTTCTCCTCGTCTGCTGCACCAGCCCTGGGAACCTAGCAGCATTTGGCAAACAGATACTCAGAAGTCACAACAAACTTTGTTGATTTCTGCATGTCAGGGACATCCTCTGGATCACTCCTGAGCTGCCCTCTCATCGGCCCCTCTAGAGAGAACCTCTCCTGAATTCCCCAAGCCTAAACTCCTGTGGGACTCGCCACTCCTTCCCAGGAAAATGCCCTGAACTTTCTACTCTAGCCTCTGCAAGGCAAATCTCCAACGAACAATCTGCAAAGCATCAAGCTCACACTGCCACCCTTGAGGTCAATTCTGTGGCTTTGAGGGCGCCAGGGGTGGGAGAGACTGTTATTCCTGGTTGATTTGTGGTGAGGATGGGGGAAGGTTGCAGGCCAGCGGCTCAGAAGCATGGACAGCTAGAAGGGCTTTGCACACCCGGCTTGATATGGAGCGAGTTCATGTGAGATACACAGGCTCAGCCCTAGTACCAGCAGCATCCCCTCATCACAACAAACCTTCAATAATGGGCCTCGAGTGATGTCAATGTGTCCAGGACTTGCATGTGGGTCTTTATTGATATATTGGTCTCCCCCAGACTCAGGTGCATGTCTCTTGTCCATCTGTGCACCCCTGGGCTTGGCTAGGCCTTAATAAGTGCAAGCTGGATCAATATATATGAGAAGCCAAAGAAAAAGGAGGTGTGTGTTTGGCCGCGAGGGCTCAGCACCGCCGATCGTAGAAAACTTTGCTGGTGGTTTTGATTTTTGTCCAGAGGCTGGGAAGAATTTTGAGGAGGGGACCCGTTTCCTCCTTTTCTACCTCTGCATCTGGTAGTGCTTAGAAAGACCGCTCCACTCACCTCACCCGGCCGCCTGCCCGCCTGTGGACACACACACACACACACACACACACACACACACACACACACACACACACACACACACACACGCCTACTGTGTGCTGAGGAGCTTGGAACGGCAAAAACTGAAAACAAAAACAAATCCACCAAACTTGGGGCTGTATCCAGGGGAGCTGGAGAGAGTTGGGGGTGGGTGAGAAGGAGGGGGAATAAACGGGTGATTACAGTGGAGCGGGTGAGTGCCCTGATGGAGCGCGCACAGGTTGCTATGGGAGCGGATACCAGAGGCACTGCACGTCACTGGGACTGTGAAGCGGTAATTACCCAGGCGTGCGTCGTGCGAGCGAGCGAGCGAGCGAGCAAGCTGAGGGGGATGGGGGGCTTGAGGGGAAGGAGGCCCCCACCCAGATTTAATGATGGGACAGGACTTCATGTAAAGGTGTCTTCTGTCCCCTACCCCCCAGCCCGCCCCGCCCTCCCCCCCAGGTGGGCCGAGGGGAGGCTTAGAAGGGTCTTTTACACCACCAGATTTGCATTTCAGAAACCAGTTACTGTGGCTCTGCTGAGCTGGGAACAGGGCCTGGGAGAGTGACAGGCAGGAGGCTGGTCGGGAAATTGCAGTGGGCCAGGCAAGAAATTATCTGATTCCGAGGATGCTTGATTTGCATTTAATTTTTCTTCACCTCTTCGTTCTTTTCTCTCTCTCTCTCTCTCTCTCTCTCTCTCTCTCTCTCTCTCTCTCTCTCTGTGTGTGTGTGTGTGTGTGTGTGTGTGTTTCCTCTCTGGGATGAGTCACTTCAGAAAAGCTTCACTTGAGCAATCAGTGCTTCGGATTTTAATGGCTTTTTTCTGATTACAAAATTAATAAATATTCATGTTAGATAATTTGGAAAACAGGGGAAAAGCACAAGAAGAAAACAAAAATCACCCGTGCTCTGACCATCCAAAGAGGAATACAATTTAGTGTAAACACTCCTTCACCACCTTCCACTCTCCGTTGACTTGTCCACATCAGCATACAAATAGGCAGTTATTGAACCCATCTGGAAGAAAAAAGCCCCCTGATCCCATCTCTTTTCTCTCTCTAGCTACCCCTCCCCCATTTCTCTGCTTCCTTCTAGAACAAAACTAGAAATCCTGACCTTTTATTTGTTCTGCCCACCCATCATCCGCCTTAGCAGGCTGTCTGCCCCTCTCTTCACCAAAAGGGACCCGAACAAAAGCAAAGGGGACACCCAGGACACGTGGGCTCTAACTGCACATCTTTCCTGGGTGCAGTTCAGTGGTGTTTCCACTCTGGCTTCCTAGGACTCTGTACTGTGCCCGGCTCTCCTAGCTCCCTGGTTGCTCTGTCAACCACAGTGTCCCTGTTTGCAGGGAAACTCAAGGCTGCTCTCTAAACTTTGGTCCAGGGCAACAGAACTAAGCCTGCCTCACCTCCACCTCCTCATGACCCCCTTTTGTCTCCAGCTGGGGTCTTCCCTGCACCCTGGTACCTTCCTACCGGTTGCCCTGGCTGTCTAAGGGTCCTTGCAAAGTCTACAGGTATAAAGGGAGCCGCCTCAACTCCAGCCCACATCTGGGGGAGCTCAGGAGCCTCTGGGTACAAAACTGGGGAGTCATTCTGGATTCTCCTCTCAAACCCTCCATCCGGCTGACCACAAATGCTGCAGACTCTTCAGACACTTCTGATGCACCTCAGGCTATCATTGTGGCTCAGCCTAACCTTCCCCGAGGGCCTATTCCAGCCGTGTCCAGCAGAGTTCTGCTAAAACTCCACAGCCTCTGCATTAGCCTCCATGAGAGCTGGGATCCCAGGGGTTCCAGGCTCTGTTCCAGAAACTGTCTAACTGTTCTCCCCAACTTTATCCTTGCTTCCCTCATATCCGTTCTCAAGGCAGCAGCTGGACGTGTCCTTTACAAAATATATAAACCCAATTATATTTAGCCCTACTTGACCCTCAGCAGTTGGGGCTGGGTACCCCACCTCTCTGGAGGTGGAACTAGGAAGATGTTAAGTTTCATGTTGGCTATATAGTAAGACTGCCATTCATAAATAAATAAATGCAGGAAGGAAGGAACACAGGCAAGCAAGCTCTACAGAGCCTTCTTTCCAACTCAAAATAAACTAAAAGTTCTTTTGAAAAGACTGAGGCTCCAAGAGAGCCACTCCACTCCGGGCCATCCTTGCTCTCCAGTGCCTGCAGTCTTTTTGATTTCTTAGAACTTTCCTGGTACATTTCTGCCTCAGGGCCCTTGTCCATACTCACATCTCAAGGCCTTTGTGCCTGCTGGTGCCCTTCCTGGAATGCTGTTTTAGCAGGTATCTGCATGGCCTGTTGGCTCACTGCTTTCACAATCTTGTCCCTGTGTCGGTTTTCATCCTTCTTTAAGCTGTATCTGTTCTCTCTCCCGGCATGGTCTTTACCTCCTAGCTAAAGTTAGCTAGTATTTACTGCCGTGCCAGGTTGGTCCTTATGACAGCTCTCTAGAGCATGTGCTAAAGTGTATGATAAAATGACCCTCATCATTCAAGGGGAAAAAGGCAGAGCCCAGACTAGGGACAGTATTACTGTCTATTCTGAGGCAGCCTAACCCAGGGACCACACTGTGTTTTATACCACCTACCACCTCAGCAGTCAAGACGGTTGCTTGGGTGTGGCATTTTAACTTGGCTTTCATGGCCCAGGGGTTCAGCCTTAATTGCTGGGGGGCTCCATTTAAACAACATCGGGTCAGTAGCCCCTCCGGTAAATGGCAAACATTACATAGCAAACATTAGGCCTCAAAAAGATGGGGGGGGGGGGGTGGGGGGGGGGGGGGAAGAACCCCTGCTGAAACCCCGGCTCCCCACCTCCCTGGAGGTCTGTGGTTGGATTGGAGGCTGCTAGGAGATCTGGTGTATTTTTGGGTCTCAGCTCCACCTTTGGAGTCCTTCACCATGGGGGTGCTATTGTTTTTTGTTGTTGTTGGTTTTGTTTTGTTTTGTTTTTTGCTTAAGGCCTATTTCTCCCTCCTCTCTGTAATGAATGGATTAACATTCAGGTCTCACTGTCCATGTCAGTTTTGGCTTCCAGGGAGGCAAATGGCTGGCTTCTGAGCGTCTCATTCAATTTCTTTTTCTCTCTCCCCAAGGAGCCTGACAGGGTTGTTCAACATCCTGAGCCCATGCAAGGCCTCGTTCTGAGCTCTTACCCTTTCCCCTCACCCCCGGAAGGGAGCAAACATCTGCACAGTTTTCAGGCCAGAGCAGATTAGTGTTCCTGGAATTGAGGTCCAGCTGTGAGGGCTGAGGGTTCCCAGCTCCTAGGAGAGTGTCCTACCGGTTCATGGGGCTGGGAGGGTGTTTGGAAAGACATTTGCAGTTTGGTGCCGACCTCCTGCTTGCCTCCGACTTGATATCTGGAACAAAGGCTGAACCCCTCAGAGCTGTTTCCTGTGGGTGTCTCGCGCCATGTTGGAAGAACTGGGCTGTTTAGGACTTTGCTCCCAATCCCCGTTCCCCATCCTCCAAGCCTGACTCAAGCCCTACTACACCCTGGGACATCAGAGTTCCCGACATAACTTCATTCTGGTGGGTACTTGGCATCCAGCTTGGACCCGGTTGTCAGCCTGCTAACAGCTGCTTACCACAGCCGGTTGAACCAGCCCTCAGTGACAGACATACATTGGTCATGGTGGGCTGGTGAGATTTAGGTGGATTTCCTGGGGAGAAGACACATTCTTTTTGTGAGAAATTCCCAGGGTGGTGCTTGAGAGTGGTCCCCAAGGACAAGGCCTCTTCTAGCCAGGCCGACTTACCCAGGCTCTGCCCGAATGGAAAGCCATGAGCTACACCAGCCTAGCTAGAAACATGGTAATTATAATTACTGAAGATGGAGTCATTTGAGCCCCAGACATTGATCTCCAGGCTCATTTGAAAATCTATAATCTATGAACTTGAGAGTCGTGTACAAGTGGCCCCATCCACAGCAGCTGGTGGGGACCTGTTCTCTCCCCCAGCCCCAGGGACTGAAGACACTGCAGCTGGCACTTCACGTTACCCATTAAGGCTCTGGTTCTGGCATTGTTTATTCACTTAAAAGTCCTTGCTCACTGAAGTAGTATAAGCTTGCTGCCAAAATGTAAAAAGAGAGTATGGGGGAAAAATGTTCAAAATTCTAATCTTATTCAAACAGGCACCATTAGCATTTTTGTTATATTTATTTTTGGCATTTTAATGTCTTGTTTTCCTGTGCTTGAGGGTACTTGATTTTCATTACTTGAAAAAAAACTTTTTAATTGCAAGAATAATACGATAGAGTTTTCAGCTGTTAACATTTTGCATACTTGTTTCCTCTCTTTATCTATATTTATTTATATACGCACACAAATAAGCATATCTCTCTGTATATGTTACTGTTGCTAGCTTGAGTTTTTGATAGCTGGGCTTGAGGAATCCAATGCTGGGAACCAGAAGATCTGGTTTTTATCTCATCTCTGCCACTTCTTAGCTTTGCACTGAAGAGCTGTCACCTCTCCAATCTGTTTTATCTCTAAAACACCATGAGTTAATTCCTTCCCTGGAATCTGGTCATCTGACCAGATCAAGTGAGAGAGAACACGAGGATAAAGATACTTCAGAGACCCAAAGGCACTGGTCTCCAAATAAGGCAATGTCCAAACTGTGACCCAAAGCTTAAGGAGAGGCCCCTTTGGGTTGATGAGGATGCTGGTTGACATCCTGAGACAGAAGGACTTGGATACTTTTTACACTGAAGAATCATCGCTAGTCCTGGAGTGCCTTAGGTCAGATAGTGCGGGCCTATCACACTCTTACCTAAACTGGGAAAAGTGTCCCAGCAGTGACTTCTGCACTAGAGAATCTGAGCAGTCAGTAGCCACCTCAGCCCAGCGCTTGACTGCCCTCCCCTCTCCCCCATGGTCAGTGGGAAGCATTACACAAAAGGTTGAATGCCAGCAGCAAACCAGCTCTCAAGGACATGGCTTCCGGCTCATGTGTGCTGTGTCTGGCAGCCAGTTTGACGTGGTAAGAATATTGACACATTCATTATGATTTGGGCTGGCTTTGTCCATATCTGACTTTCTGAGTGGCTTGGATACCAATTGTCTAGGCTACTTCCTGGGAGAAGAGTTGACGTTGGAAATCAGTGCGGTCATCTGCTCCCCCAGGGTGGCCAGTGCCCACGGCTCAGTGTTTTAAAGTACAAAAACAACACTGGAAGGAACATATGAGCATTTCTTAGCACACCTTTATACCCATCACATTTTATCCTGCGAGGCAGCACAGCAAAGACTGTTGTCCCAATCCTTAAGCTGAGGAAACTAAGGCTACAGAAAGTTCCACACAGTCGGGGGCAGAGCCAGACTGGCCCTGTGCTCACTTGGGCAGTGGTAGCAAGGATGCCGGTCCATGAGAGGCATCTTCCAACCATATACTCTTCTGTGGCATAGCACACAATCATGGCGGGTCGTTCCCCCGTGTCATGTCGATGCTGCGGGTCCAGCCCTCTTCTGCCTTTCTAGTGTGTGCCTCCTTATCCCCTAGGTGCTGCTGGACCAAGAGAGAGACGCCATGGCAAGGTCGCGCAGGCTGGAACGCAGCACCAATAGCTTCAGCTACTCTTCTTACCACACTCTGGAGGAGGTAGGTCCACTCTGGGCAAGCTCCGGACCCTAGCGCTTCAGAAGCCCTTGGGATCTCCAAGATGAGGCAGAGAGCAGAGGAGGATTCTGCGACTCTAAACATGGGGAACACAGACGTGTACTGTAAACATGGGCAAAGGACTAGTTAGTGGCAGGCTGGAACAAAGTAGATAGAGGCTGCCTTTATCTCCCCGCCCCTGACAAGTGATGCATTGGCCTCCTTATGACCAGTCCTGGTGTTCTGTGATGCCAGCTTCGGATGCTTGAAGGTATGTGTGGTGGCAATGCAGGCACACTGGGAAGCCATCTTGTAGAAATAAGTAGTTGCTTTTACTTGGAGAAAATGTATGATCATAGTCACAGCCAGCTGGGGCATAGTGACAGCGCTGGTCACTGTGTTTAAGGAGGAACATACAGGCGAGTATAGGAACTTCCACTCTAGACTGAAACCCAAGGACTGGGTCTTGTTTGTCTAGCGAAGGACATGACAATATTGATACTGTCTACGTCATCACTCTCCTCATTTCACAAGACCTGTAACGGAGAATCCATTTTCTTCCTAATGTTTATTCATTGATAATATTGAAAGGACAAGAAAGTGAACTAATATAGACTGTCACTGTTATCGATGTCAACAATAAATAAAATACTACCCTTCCCTTCAAGCTGCTGAGTCTAGAAGGAATGAAAAAGATATAAAACAGCACTCCACAGTTTATGAGATCTGTCAAATAGATAAAGCGGACCACAGAGTGAAGACAAGAGAATGAATTTTCAACAGAGATCCATGGAGGCCATGCCTAGGAATTTATTTATTTTTTAGACAGGTCTTTCTATATTGCCCATGCTGGTTTGAGGTGCTGATCCTCTTGCCTCTGGCTCCTGAGGGCTGGGATTATAGACATGTGGTGTCCCAGGCCGAACATGTCTGGGGTTTGAGTGAGCTCAATGCATGTTTTTTCTCTCAGGTCAAAGTGTAGGATGAGGAGCCTGGCATTCCAGCCAGGCCACAGCTCAGTGTCCTTTAGCTCTAAGGGTTTGGCTTGGTTTTTCGAGACGGGGTTTCCCTGTGTAGGCGTGGCTGTCTTAGAACTCACTTTGTAGACCAGGCTGGCCTCATAGAGATCCGCCTGCCTCTGCCTCCTAGAGTGCTGGGATTACAGGCGTGCGCCACCAAGCCTGGCCAGGTTTGCAACTCTTGATCTCCCAGGGGATGTAGGAAGCAATAAAGAAGGTGTGCGGGACAAACAATATTGCTTGTCATGTTTGGGATTCACCCTCATCACCATGTAACGGACGGTCCGATAAGTCTTCGTCGTTTTCAGATATACAGTTGGATTGACAACTTTGTAGCTGAACATTCTAATCTGGTCTCCAAAATTCACATCGGCAACAGCTTTGAAAATCGGTCAATTCTTGTCCTGAAGGTAAGAGCCCATAGAATCAGGCAGGAGACCACAGAGTGAGCGTCTCTATCACAAGACAGAGCTCATGGGTATGTGGCTGGGTGGGGTTTTCAGCTAGGGAGGATGTGTACACACTATACTACAGAGCCATGAGCTTTGTGTCATCAGACACTTACTCCTGTAGGTATGGACAGGGGGCAGTGCAGCAACCCAGGCAGGAAGTAGAGGTAGGTTGCTAAAGACACAGGGCTGTGGAGTGGCAGTTGTCACCTCAGCTTGGCATGAGTGTGGGTGAGTCAGAGCCCTTCCTGTTGCCAAACTTGCTTCACCTGCTGAGTGAGAAGCCAGGCAGGTGCACATAGGGTTCATTTGGCAATGAGGTTTTAGGCAGGTGTGCAGCTTTTGAGAAACCTTCTAGCCCTTCACACACAGCTTGAACATGGTCACTGTAGTGCCCTTCCTTGGTCATAATGGAAACAATATGGGTAGCACAAGCCCCTAGAAAAGAACCAATCCGCCAGGTGGTTGGCACACGCTTTTAATCCCAGTACTCGGGAGGCAGAGGCAGGCGGATTGCTGTGAGTTCGAGGCCAACCTGGTCTACAAAGCGCGTCCAAGACAGCCAAGGCTACACAGAGAAACCCTGTCTCGAAAGACAAAACCACAAAACCAAAACCAAAACCAAAACAAAACCAACAAAACAAAAACAAGCAAACAAACAACAAAAACAAAAAGAAAGAAAAGAATCAAGCCTTAGGCTGGGCTTAGGCATGTGAACCATATGGGGTATTCTTCATTGGACGTCAAGGAGGCTCTCACAGGGCTCTGGTAGATGCTTCTGAACAGTCACATGGCCTTCTTAAATTTGCCGTGACTGAATTTGCTTCTGCTTTGATCTCTCACCAGGCACTGCCACATCTCTAAGAGGACCTTTGTAACTGTATGGAGTTCCCCCCAGGCCCTACCTCCCGAAATAATGACTCTGAGACTTTTACTTATGAGTAAACGCCTAGGCCATCATCTTTGGCTCATTCCCCAACTTTTAACTTAAATTACCCATTTATTCTATGTTTGCCACCAGGCTGGTTACCTTTCCTCGGTTTCATGACGAATCTTCCCGCCCCTCACTCTATCCCAGAGTTCCTTTCTCTCTGCCAGAATTCCCGCCTCCTTCTTTCCTGCCCCAGCTAATAGGCCACTCGCTTTTTATTGACAGGTGATGCTTCCATACAGACCTTGTTCCTCAAAAATTGGCTTTGAACATCAGTACTTCATCACCTGTATTAGAAATGCAAGCTTTATGCCACTCCCTAAACCCACTGCACATGACGTGAATATTGGTTACAATTTCCATGAGACACATTAAAGTTTGAGAGGCACACAAGTCATAAGATACTACCAGTCTTGGGAAATTCTGTGGTTTAGGTGGGTAGCTTGGTCCTTCCAGAATGCCCCTGTAAGGCAAAGACTACAGTAGTACTTGCTTGGAACTTGATAGGTGTTTGTGCACACTCCCTTCTTGCCTCCGGTGAAGTCTCATTCTAGCCGACAGTGAAGATGCACCTTGAGGGACAGTACCATGGCTGTTTGGTCACACCTCTGTTGTCTCTCCTCCCCCCCCCCCCCACCGCCCCTCCTCCCCCAAGTTCAGCACTGGAGGCTTCAATCGTGCAGCTATCTGGATCGACAGTGGGATTCACTCCCGAGAGTGGATCACTCATGCCACTGGCATCTGGATCTCGAAGAAGGTCAGTGGGGGATGGCAGCTGAGGAATAGCACCAGGGAGCACCAGCCGGGGAGGGATGCTTGCATATTTGAAAGAACCCATAGCTCAAAGTCTTGACTCTGTTCCTTTAAACTCAGGGTTCCCTACCCCTCCTGTCCTTTGGAACATCATATTATGCTCTGGCCTTTTACAAGTAGGGAGCTCAGGCTATCCTCTGCTTTTGGTTCCATGTGGGCTGTTTGATGACTTCTTTCTGTAGCCACTGGCTGGGTTAGAGTTCTACTACACCTCTGAGGAATACCTGGTAAGGGCTGCCTCCTGTCACCCTCTCTTACAGATTGCCACTACATATGGCAAAGACCATGTCTTGAAAAAAATTTTGAATGCCATGGACATTTTCATAGAGATTGTCACCAACCCTGATGGCTTTGCTTTTACTCATAGCATGGTAAGGACACTTGGAACGCCCAATAGTGGTCATCTGGAGTGAGTGATGGGGACAGGGAAATATCATGGTGGCGTCTGGAGCTGGCTTCTTCAGGGGCTTTCTGCAGAGAGCCTGACTAGAAAAAAAGAGGGCTGTTGAGGTCTTAAAGCTATGGAATTAGAACCGGGCATGGTGGCACACGCCTTTAATCCCAGCACTCGGGAGGCAGAGACAGGTGGATCTCTGTGAGTTAAAGGCCAGCCTGGTGTTCAGAGTAAGTCCAGGACAGCCAGAGCTACACAGAGAAACCCTGTCTCAAAACAAAACAAACAAACAAGGTATGGTATTAAAGCCATCTTGCCCAACAACCTGCCCACTGCCCAAGGAAGCTTCTACTGACAGCCCATGATTAGGTTTCTCCCCAAGGCCTCACTTGAACCACGGCAGATCTGATCTGCACAGAGTCTGGCCCATCCTGACTCTGGAGGCTCCTTCTTGCCCCACTAGGACCCCCTCCCCCTTTCACAGGCCAGCATATCATCATTCCCATTCCTGAGAGTGGGCCCAATTAATGAGGCTGCATAACCTGGGCTTTTTCAGAATCGCCTGTGGCGAAAAAACAAGTCAAGTTGGCCAGGCATCGCCTGTATTGGCGTGGACCTCAACAGGAATTGGAAGACAGGCTTTGGAGGTATGATGCACTTTTGTGTTCGGGGGCAGGACCTGAGGGGAGTGGCTGGTCTTCAATAGGTTCTCCCATACCATCAGAGTGTGTTGACTCATAAGTTGGGAACATGGGCAACATCATTGGCTAATATATATGTGTCATCACCAGGGTCAGGCGAGCAAAGAGTTAAGATTGATAGTGGACTGTAGGTGAAGTTGCACCTGTGAGATGTGGATTCATACGCTAAGCCTTCGTTGGGACATTTAAGGGGACCCTTAGCTACTAAAGCAAAGGCACATTGCAAGTATCAAATCCTGAACATGGGAGAGAAAGGCTCAAGGAGGCTAGCTTTCTGCCAGGGTTATACCATCCATGGCTGGCTTGGCGGCTCTCAGCAAAGCAGTTGGATGGATGGATGGATGGAAGACCAGTTGGGGTACTCAGGAATACACCCAGCCCTCAGCCCCAGTTGCCACATCTATACTCCACAGTGGAGACAAGGGTAGGCTCCTCAAGGGAGACCAAGCCACTGCTGTTAACAAAGATTCATAAATTGGTGGCCAAACTGATGATAGAACACTCTAGATCTACGTGTCTATAGCGCTATAAATCTGGCTTCTTGGACCTTGTTCATGATGAAAAATAAAGGAATTTCTAAAGGATGGAGAACAAAACACCCAGGTCACATGATGGTGGCTGTCTGAGGATCAGGGTCATGTGCAACCATTGCGGCAAGAGATCATGACTGTGTGAAATTAGACCTGCCTGTCTCCAAATTAACCAGGGTTGACCTAGGTGGGCAACCAGGGCCCTCAGACCTGGCAGTGCTCACAAATACTGAGGTAGCCCAGTTAGGAGGGAGATAAACTCTAAAAGAAAATAACACTTGTCTCTCTGTAAATGAACAAATAAAGGAAAAATCTGTAGATATACAATGTAAGAAACAATTATGGAGGAGTGAGCCCAAAGGGGTGGAAAAGCTCCCATAATCCCACTACCCAAAGATTAGTGCTTTAATAATTCACCATGTGCTTTCAGAAATGTCCCTTTGCTACAAATTACATTCTTTTCAGAGAAGGAAAAATAAACAGCTAATGAATCCATTAGCAGGTACTTGTGAGGCAGCAGGCTCAGAGGACCTTGGCTGTGGACGTCAGAGAGGCAGGCAGCTAATTCCCATTTGGTCAGGGGAAGATTGGTTTATTCTGCTTAGCTCAAACCAGAACTAATGGCCTGAAGTGCTTCTCCATATTTGGGCAAAGCCACCTGGCCGTTGGCAGGGGAACGGCTCTCCCTGCGTGGGCTGCAAACACAGACAAAGCTTTCCTTGCTCTGCTCAGCTGTTGCTATTAGTCACTCATCAAGTGGAGCAGGTGCAAGGAGCTCAACAGACACAACAAACAGGGCCACTGTGAGCTTAGCCCTCACCAGCCTGGGGGGGCTGTTGCCCTCCCCCCTTCTAACCCGGGTCCCCAACCTTAGGCTAGGACCACCCAACCAAGAGGAGATGTGCTCTTTGCCGACAGAACAGCCTCGGGGCTGCCTGGGGCCAGGAATAACAAGTGACTCAGGTGGGAAGATCTAGTTTACGGTTTTCATATTTTCTTAACCGTTGTACCTGTAGTCCGGAGAGCACGTCTCAGAGCACTGTGCCTCCCTCACCTGCGCTCCTGAGGAGGAATGGTTTGCAGGGGCCTGGGCTGCTCCCGGGGACAACCCGAGGCTGTTCTGGTACGCTGTGGAAGCTGCAGAAGGTGGAGGTCTCTTTGCTGGGAGGGAGAAAGGAAGAAGGAAGTGGGGTTACTAACCCACAAGTCTTGACCAGCTCTATTTAGCACTGTGTGGCATGGTTCTGGGGGAAGGAAGCAAGTGAACAAAGCATCTAAGAGAAGCAACAAGCTCAACTTACCAAAACTGGAAGCACAGGCATGGGAGTGTAGCTGCGTAATAGAGTACTTACCACACATGAACACGCGCGTGCACGCGCACACGCATGCACACTCACACACGTGTGCACACGCACACACACTCAACTCCTTTCTGCCCTCTCCTCCAACTAGGTTCCCTGAGAAACATTCTCAAAAGCCTTGTCTGTGATTCTCAGACTAGCCTCAGGCAACGTTGGGGATCCATTTTTGGCTTTCCCTGGCCCACAAGTCCATGGGGCTTCTAGGGCTATTATGGCGTTGGACAAAGCTTCAGCAGATACTGCCTCTGAGCCCCTGACCAGCAACAAACCCCAAAAGAGCCAACCAAAGGAGTGCTGCTCAGTAGGGGAGGCTGGGAGTGGGGGAGAGCATTCAGGTTGCTGCTGGATGCATCTTCCCAAGCAGGCCTGCCTCTCCAAGGGAAACGCAGTGAGGACAAAGCCTGTGCCACGGCTGCTCCCTGCAAACCCACAGACTCGATGCTGATGAGGCCAAGGAGTACATCAGCAACTACACAGCTTATCTTGTGCACAAAGTCCCAAGTGGGCAGCTGGGCAGCTGGCTCTCACTGGCTTGCCTCTTCCAGTGGTGACAGCGGGACCCAGCATGCTGCTTTGCCCAGAGGTTTTGCTTCCATCACACAGACAGACAAAAAGAGAATGTGGAGTCACCCCATTTCCTTTCTTTCTAGCTGGGGTTTCTCTATGTAGCTTTGGCTACTCTGTCTTTGCCTCTGCTGAAATTAAAGGCGTGCACTACCTGGTCTAGCCACCCCCCCCCCCCCATGGCCCTAACAGCCTCAAAACAGAAGCAGACGAAACATTTCTGCTCACATTTCCATTGGCCAGAAACAGTCACATGACCTTGGCCACATTGCAAAAAGACCTTGCAAGACCTGGGGCGGGGTGTTTTGTGAACTGTTTCACCATGCTTGGGTACCCTGACCTTTTGGGTGGTTTTATTTTACTTTTAGGAAATGGTTCTAACAAGAACCCTTGCTCAGAGACTTACCGGGGGCCCGGCCCTCAGTCGGAGCCAGAGGTGGCTGCAATCGTGGACTTCATCACAGGCCATGGGAACGTCAAGGCTCTGATCTCCATCCATAGCTACTCGCAGATGGTCATGTACCCTTATGGCCACTCTCTGGAGCCTGTGCCAAACCACGAGGAGCTGGTGAGACGGGCGGTTTAGAGTGTGGGAAGGCAGAGGGCCCACCTGGTACCTCCCAGGTGGCTCAGACTTTTGACTCCCAGGATGAGTCAATGATAGGGAGACCCTGTAGGAAGGAGAAACAGTAGAGCTGGTCTCACGTGTGATCGAGCTCAAAGCTGGAGGTATTTTACTCTCTTTATGGTCAACTTCCAGTTGCCCCAGCTGGCGGGGTTTGACTAAAACTCGGGAGGAAGTTCACCTGTTGAAAATGCGAGACTCAAAGAAGGAGAGCAAGTCTGACTGATCAAACCCTCAAACTTTATTAGTCAGGCAGCAGCTTTTATAAGTCAGGAGGCAGGGGAGCATATTGCTATAGTAACTAGCTGCTGGCTTTTCTCAAAACACAGGGAATTCCAGGCAGGGTCATAATGTCCTGCCATACAGGGTATCTGGCTCCATCTTTGTCTAGTCTAACTGCTAAACCATAACAGGGTTGCTCCATCTCTATCTGTCTTTAGTCTAACTGCCGACCCACAACAGGGTCAGCTAGTTTCTGGTGAAAGGCAAGCTCTGGGAAAAACAGAGATTTAAAAGTGCAGGCTCTGACAAGATGGCTGAACATTGGCTATATGGCCTATTGTCCCCAACATTCCAGGGCTCCCAAACCCATGCTTCTCACAGCTGTTGACTGTGCAGGGGTTGGGGGATCCCCGGCCTCTTATTCTCTGGCTGTCATTTGCAGTTCAATCTTGCCAAGGATGCAGTGAAGGCTCTGTACAAGGTGCACGGGATGGAGTACATTTTTGGCAGCATCAGTACCACCCTCTGTGAGTGAGCCCTATCTGCCGGGGGGCAGGCCGGGTGCAGCTTGAGAACTACCACTGACCTAGCTGGGCTGGCTGCTTGGTGGTATCCAGGCAGTTGCTGCTCTGCAGCATCGCTGCACAGATCCTGATGTCTGGTCAAAGTCTATCAGCTTATTTTGCAAGGGGGAAAACTGGCTGGGGGTGGGCAGGGTAGGGCCCAGGATGAGGCCTGAATCAGGGAGCTCTTGATGCGATTGGGTCCAGGTGGGCTCACTTTCCACTCAGGAGCCCTCTGCATCCTGTGGCTCTCTGGGCACTTTTTGGCCCTTTTCTTTTTAGATGTAGCCAGTGGGATCACGGTGGACTGGGCTTATGACAGCGGTATCAAGTATGCCTTCAGCTTCGAGCTCCGGGACACTGGACAATATGGCTTCCTGTTGCCGGCCTCACTGATTGTTCCCACAGCCCAGGAGACATGGATGGCGATACGGACCATCATGAAACATACCCTGAATCACCCCTATTAGCCACTCTGTGGAAGCCAGAGCAGTTGGCCTTTCCCTGTCTCCCCAAGGCCTGGAACTCCTCCTGAATCCCAATTCCACAACCCTTCCCCACACCCTCGTGGACCCTTAGAAAATAGAAGCAAGTTTGAACAGGCCTCACTGCCTCTAGTGTTAGCTGCCACCTCTTTGGGCTCAGTGTCAGAAAGGACAGAGGGTGGTTGGGCATCCCTCAGGCAACTTGACATGTCTGGGACACCTCCCCACCCCCACTGCCTTCAGGAAAATGTGAGGCCTGAGCTCTGTTGTTCTCTCTCTCTTTCCTCCCTGGGACCAACCAAAACATACATTGTTTCAGCAGTTTTTGACATTTTATTACGATCCAGAGAGCACCAGACTTGTGGTGAAATTTCTGTCTCCTTGAGGGAGAAGAGGTCCTTTCCCTCCGTCTTCCTCTCAGAGGATGAGATGAAGGGCACGTTCAAGGTGTTTACTCAAAGGTCGCACTAACCCCACCATGTCTGAATCTGAACACGTCCTGGTTTGCGATCATTAAGCTGTTACTCTAGGTTAGGCATGTCCTGAGTAGGGCTGTACTGAGAGAAGAGGGCATCCTCATGAGGTCCCAGGGAGATGTGTTCCCCAGAACTTACTATGGTGGAGCAGGGAGACAGGGCCTGCTGTTATGTCTTAGACGCAAGAGAGCAACTGAAGGCTGGAAAACTTTGTGGAAGCCTAAGGCAGGAACACTAGTTTAGGAATAAGTCAGGCCCTTTGTGAGCAAACGTGCGTGTGCAGGTGCGTGTGCGTGTGCGTATGCGTATGCGTGTGTGTGTTCTGGATTGGATGCCCATAAGCCAGTTCCTGAGTTATACAGAGAAGAATGAAAACAGAAAGATATAGGAAAAAAGCCCCCACCATCCAGCCTGCAAAAAGAGAAACACTTGATGAAAGGAGGTGATTTTAGGTGATCAAACCCATAGTGAACTATATCAAACCTAGACAAGGCCCATATCCACTATGATGCCTAAGCAATAAATCACTAAGCATCTGTGGAAGTGTGCTGGGCTGATATTAGAGGCAACTATATGTGCTGCAGCTATTGAAAGTTCAGCGAGAGGGAGAGGGAGAGGGAAAGAGAGAGAGAGAGAGACTATGAATGAATCTGCAGGTGAAAGACAAGGCCATGGCCTGTACGGCCTGGAGCAATTGACATATTGGCCATTAGATGGACATGTGAAAGTCCAGCCACAGAAGCCCCAGGGACGTCAGGGCACTTAACCCCTAAAAAACCTGAATTATCTGTAGAGGAAGCACCAGCAACGGAGGAGGACTGACATTCTGGTTAAAATTTCCACAAGAAGCTGAGGGTTTTTTTTGTTTTGTTTGTTTGTTTTTTGTTTTTTGTTTTTTTTTAAGCTGCAAGTGGTTTAATCGAGCTGGAATTTCCAACCTGAAGTTCTGTTAGTGGAAATACAGGGTCACAGACTACATTAATATAAGCTATAGGTAAATAAAATTAACTCTACTTCTGCACGCTGGAGCCATAGTTATGACTTTTATGCCCTCTACACAAATATTTCCATTTTATCCTCATGGGAGAGTGCATTACTGGTATTAATAAGCTCATTTTTAAATTAAAAAAATTTTTTGAGACAGAATCTCACACTGTCGTTCAAGCTGGCCTTGAACTAGTGGCAATCCTCCTGCCTCGGCCTCTTGTGAACTATCACACCTGGCTCAATAAGCTCTTTTTGAATTTGTTGGAGGTTCTTCTTGTGTGTTTTGATGCTAATTACTGCTTGCTGTCTCTGTGCCCCAAGGTTGCTATGTAACCTCGCCTAAGAGCTTATTCCTGTTTGACCAATAAAAAGCCATCACATCTGGGCAGGGCAAATGGCATGGCGTGGCTGAGGTTCCTGGGCTTTTGGGAGAAGAGACTGGAGAAGAGCAGGAAGAAGAAGGCCACATCATGGGTTAGAGGAAGAAAGAAGCACATGGCTTGTGTGGACGGAGATTTGGCCCAGATGATGTTAATTAGCAAATATTTGGGATTATGGATGGGAGGTAGCTTGGTAGAAATTATTAGAACCAGATGGCATGAGATTGGGGCAGGTATCCTATACCTGATCCACTATGGGGATTAATATCTGCCCTGCCCCAGGTTATATATTTTAAAATATAACAGGTGTCTGTGTCTTGATTGATTGCTAGCGGGTTAAAAAATACCACCGTAATAATATTTATTGGCATGATAATAAACATTATTAGGCCATACTGATAAAAAAACTGCAACAGTAATTTTAAATTTTTTGTTTTTTGTTTTTTGAGACAGGGTTTCTCTGTGTAACAGCCCTGGCTGTCCTGGACTCACTTTGTAGACCAGGCTGGCCTCGAACTCACATCCATCTGCCTGCCTCTGCCTCCTGAGTGCTGGGACTAAAGGTGTGCGCCATAACACCCAGCAAAATTTTAAGATAAAGGATGCTATTTCAGAGGATTTAAAAAGCCTTACAAGGCCACACAGAACTTGGTTTGTGTAAGCCTGAAACTTCTGTCAACCATTTGTCCGAGCCTGTGGGAGCCTGTTTATCATGAAGGTTAACCAGTGCTTCCGGGGTGGGGCAGGTGGCTCCTGTGGAGCTCGAGCATCTTCCTAGAGGAGGAGGACTGGGCTGGCTGGCTGGCTTTCAAATAATGTGGTCTTAAGTCCTTTCTTAGCACTTACTATGGACCAAGCATAGTTCCCAAGTGTATCATAGGATTCAACACATTGCTTCCTCTTAGCTATCTGTTAGTGACCTTATTTTTGATGAGAAGGCCACACGCTGGAGTGAGGCAGGGTGCCATTGGCCCTCAAGGCCTACAGCTCGTGCATTTCAAGCCCTGAAGCTGCCTCACACTCGGTCTCCGAGGTTAAGATGCCAGGAACCTGGCTTCACAACCATGTAGCGAGAGTTACTGTGCAGGAAACAGTCCCACAAAAACTGGGACTGATCTTGATGGGCAGTGGCGCTGCTCTTTTTTTTTTTTTTTTTTTTTTGTCGGTTGATTTTGAGACAGGGTTTCACTGTGTAGCCCTCGCTGTCCTGGAACTCACTATGTAGACCAAGCTGGTCTTGAACTTATAGAGCTCTGCCTGCCCTCTGCCTTCCTGCTTATATGGGTGTGGTCCATTCTCAAACCAAAACCAAAACCAACCAACCAAACCAAAAAACAAAAAAACAAAAACCCCGGAAACCAACCAGACAAAAACCTTCAGTGATTTAAAATCCCACCCAAGGATACACAACCAGTCCGTCTGCTTCTCCCAGCTTCCGCTCAGCCCTGCCTCACCAGTTCCTTCCCAGTTCTTATCACATGCTGCTTCTCCTCTCTGGAACATTCTCTCTCCCAGTCTTCCCCTTTAACTATCTCTCACAAGCCGTAGCCCCAGGACCATCCAATGGCCATCGATCATTGTCTCCCATAATCCTCCCTTCCAAGGCCTCGTTTATTTTCTTTGAAGCAATGATCATTAGTAACTAATTGATTTTGTTTCTTTCTCAGAGCCGTGAGGGCAGGCACTGCATCTGGCTTGTTTACTCTACTGGCACTAGAGATTAGGGGAAGGACTGTCTCTCCTCCTCAGCCTCACATAAACGTTGCTGTATGTGAATCTCACCTTGCCATGGCCAAAACAGGTGGTGTTAATCTGACAGGGGCAGTCCAAGGCCTTCTCAGTGGTTGTTTTTGATGCACTGGGGGCCCAGACCCTTCTGATCTGTTTTGTTATTCTGCCATCCAGACACATGTATTATGTAGCAGTGGGGACACATCCAAAGAAATGTACCATCAGTGCTTCCTCCACTGAGCAAACATCACAGTGTGTTTTTACATAGACCTTTAGATGCCTTAGCCACTGCACAGCCAGGTTTCATGGTCCATGTGTGTGGCTGGGCCTATTTCCAACAACCCACAGAGAGACGCAAAAGAGACTAAGACCAAGAAAAAAGCAACATGACCAAGAGATGAGGCAAGCACAGGATCTTGAGCCTGGGATGATGTTCAGTGGTAGAGTGTTCCCTTGGCATGGTCAAGGCCCCAGGTTCGATTCCCTAGCACACTCAGAAACAATCTGGAATAACATGTCTGCTGTTATACTCTGAATTCCTTTAAATTAAGAAACAGCACCATATTAGCTACCTTTTGTTGATGTGATAGAATAGCATGCAACCTACAGAAGAGTTTATCTGAGCCTGTGGAAGAGTCCGTAATGGAGGTGGGGCATGGCAGAAGAAACCGGAACAGGACTCAGAGACAGAAACAACCAGAAGTGGGGAGAGGTCCTTAAAGCTCACCCCCAGTAATGCACGCTCTCGGGCAAGGCTCCCTCCCCTCAAGGTTCCACAGGCTTCCTAAACATCGCCACCAGCAGGGTGACTAAGTGTTCAGATACACAAGCCTATGGAGGGCATTTGTCATTCAAACCACCACAAGGGCATTCTAAACAGGCGACAGAAAGTGTAGGCTGGTGCATATAGAAACCAGGGACCACGTGTTATGTGGTGTATGTGACTGACTGTACTGTATTTTTGGAGACCAGGCAGCATAATAGGTTTGCTTATGTCCCCACAAATGGGTAAGTGATGTGTTTCATCCCAAAAACTTTACTGTGGCTACAGTGATAGTAGGTGACCAGAAATGTTCAGCTCTGTCGTCATCTTGTGGGACCACTGTTGGTGGTTTTAGGGGGAGCATGGTTGGACTTTACCTCTTACATAGGCCGACTTCCAGGCAGGAAGAGCAGGGGGCAGATGTGCAGGCCACGGCGCTGGCATGCCTGTGAGCTTGCATTCCTATCTTATGGCTTGGAGCAGTGCCACGTGGCGCCGCCCCGACACAGGGAGGCTGGGAACTTACTCTGCTGCTGGTCACATCACAGCTTCAAATGAATGCAGAGTTCCTCTGCTGCCGAGGAGGAAGGGAGAAGGACACACAGTGAAGTCCGTTATAGCGTCTGTGGGGGGAAGGGAGCGTGGGAAGGGCCCCAGAGCCCGTGTCTTATTGTCGTTAACTGAAAAGCCATAGAGTTTCCCAGATGTTGTAGCCAACCCCCTTCATCCTGAGGTTATGAAGACTTGGGCTTCTGCATCATGAGGTCTGAGCAAGGCTCACGTGATCCTCGTGGCCGAGAGGCCACCACCCAGTCCCAGCAAGCTGGAGGTAATGGCCGGGACTGACCAAAAGCTCAAGATTCAGATGGGCTAGTATTAGAAAAAAAAAAATCACTTTAAATATTTCTCTTTTTTCATAAACCTGAGATATCTCTCCTCCCATTTTCTCAAATACATAAAACTGAACAGGACCTCTGTTTTTCTACCCCTTTCCCCTCTTTCTTCCTTTTTCCAACAATCTGTTCTTTTTAGGTGTGTTTTTTCATCCTTTTCACCCGTAAAATTTATGAGCATTTATTTGAAAGCTTAAAAAAAAAATTGGAAAAACTGAAGGAGAAAGAGCGATTATACACGCGGGAAGCCGTAAGAACCACAGTGAATGTGCACAGTTATTGCTTTCTTAAGAAAACAAACCAGCCAGCCAGTTTGGAATGTGAGCGGCTCATGTGAGGCCAGCCAGAGGCAGAGGCCCAGGGTGAAGGGCCATTGCCCTCTGTTCAGGCGAGCTGCCAGGTGCTGCTTCCTTGCCCCTCTCACCATTCTAAGGAGAGCTGGCAACACAGGAACATGACTACAGCAGAACTCAGATTTAAAATACTCTTTTAGAAAAGCAAAAAGACTAGGGGTGTCAGGGGATGCCAGCTGCAAGAGTCCAAGGAACACTGGGCCTCCGAGTGCTTCCAAGCTGGCCTGGAAGGCCCCCCCCCCCCCCCGCAGGAAAAACCAGGGGGCCCTGCTGAAGAACAAGCCTAGGAGGCTATCCGCAGCCAGGCCAGAGCACATGGAGCTATGGAACGTGTGACCATTGTTCAAAAGTTGTCAGATACTTGGGGTCTGAGAACCACAGAGGCAAGACCGATGTCCAAACGTCTTCAATACCCCGACTCCCCGTTTTCCAAGGAGAGCTAGCTCTGTCACCATGTTGATGTTTGAGGGCTGGGCCCCCAGCTACCCCTGCTCCCAGCATGGTCCCAGGCATGTTGGAACAGAGCCTGTAAAATGTGCCTAGGCTGGCTGCAGCCATGAGTTCTGCCAACTGGCCCTGTTTTCCATAGACCCCCGAGTTAGTGGCCACACTACCAGCCTCCTCTTGCTACCCACGCCACCAAGCTGGCTGAATTGGGTCAGGCCTACCCCATCTTCAGCAGGAGAGAGAGGCTAATAGTGGGCCCCTCAAACCCATTTAGCTTCCAAAGTTCTCAGAGTATTAGTGATGCCCTTGGAGATCACGGCACAGCCGCAAACGCAAAACCCTGTCTCGGGCCAGCTTCTTACTAACTTCTCGCCCTGGGGTCTGCAACTGGCCTCCTGTTTTTCCAAGCCAGCTTAACTGTGTCCTGTGCTTCTCATCCCGTCCCTGATCCCCCAGCCCACCTCCCTCAACTTCCTGACGCAGAGGGAAGACCACAGGGGAAATGTTCATAAAACTGTGCTTGGGACGCAAAAGGGAAATACACTGCAGAAAACAGGAAAGCCGGACGTGGTGTTGTCAGTCATGTCCTTCATGAGGAAGCCCGGAAGCCCGTTAGGTCTGCTCTCATTAAGCTTCTGTTGATGGGGACAAGAGTCACTGACCCTTCCTTAGCTCAGGAGAAGCACTCTGTCCCCCCTAACTTGTCATGGGAGTGTGCATCTCTGCTTTTTTTTTTTTTTTTTTTTGTCACAGGCATCTTCCAAGGAGCCAATGGGCTTCCCAGAGCAGTTAGAAGGCAAAACTGAAAGAGGGTGCAGATGGGACCTTGTTCTCCTAAATTCCCACACAAGCTCACGCCTAGTGACTGCCACACCAAAGCCTCAGCAAAAGGTGGCTATCCCCAACTTCCCTGGCTACACTGCTGCAGTCTGACACCCTCAAGTGGCTTCTGATTGCCCCACAGATCCGATGGAACGCTCTTCGCTCTTTCTAGATATTTTTTGTAAAAAAAAAAAAAAAAAGAGAGAGAGAAAGAAATAAAAATTCAAGTGTCCTGGAGGTTTAATGTGTCACAGCTGGAGAGCCCCACAGAGATCATCACAGCCACTTACTCAATGGGCACCCCCCATCCCATTTTGTTCTTTTCTGGTTAGAGAGTGTCTTTGTAGTTGTGTGTGTGTGTGTGTGTGTGTGTGTGTGTGAAGGACAACTTGCTAGAAGCTTGAATAAACAAACAAAGAAACAAACAAACAAGGAATTTGCTGGCCCTCCCTGGAACTTGGCCCACCTGAGCTGGGACTTTTGGTGAAGACCGAGAATGCAAATAGATTAAAAATAACGACAAAGTGATGCCTCCTAATGACCAACACCTGAGGTTAGGGGCTGGCCTTCACAAACCCAGGAGCGGCCCAAACCCAGCAGTCGGCCCCACTATGAGAGCAGGTGCTGAGGCAGACTGGTTCTTCATCTTTTTCATGTCTGTACAAGGCATCACCTGACCAGCACAGCCACGAGACGCAGGCTGAAAAATAATTTATTTATACAAGATATCACCACCTAGGAATTTCCCAGCTTAAATCTGGAATGCTTGGCCTCTTGGGCATTTCAATGCTATCAGAAAAGAACAGGAGAGACAAAACCAAACCAAACAGGTGTGTGAGCTTATCAGCTAGCAGCGGATGATGCAACCCCTTCACCTGGGCCATATAGAACAAGGGACACCAAATAGGGGGTGGGGGTATGGAAGTACCCACTATCCATCAGGCTCATGTGTCACACTACGGGCAGGCAACAAACTACTAGGTCTCTCCCTGGCTTTCTGTTCAGCATGATCTCCCCGCTTGAAGTGACCAACCTCCATTCTGTCATCCGGATCAGAAAGCCCTCGAGCCAGCTCGGGCCTTGAACCAGTTGAGCACTTGGCAGCCTTGTTTGTGCCTGAACAGCTCTGTAACAGGATTGGTTATATCAACATCCTATCTCACCACCTGCCTCCAATCCTGCCTTCACTAAGGTCCCTTGAACCCAGCGGCCACGTTAACCCTTGTGGGGGAAGTCTCACTGGTATTGTGTGAAATGCAACGTGTGATCACAAAGTCACTAACACTACTCAGGAAGACCCTGTGTTTGCCAGTGCCCTGAAATCCATCGTTGGTGAATTAAAGCCAATGAAATGGATGTAACGTGTGCGTTCATTGTTATCCAATAAATCCCAACCCTGTAAAAACACAAATGTGTCCATCCTTGTCTCTGACATAGTGCACTAACTCTGAGGTTGTGGGAAGCCAACAAGTAGTCCCAGCTGGGAGGCCTCAGGCCCAGCTGCCCCTCAGGGTCAAGGCTGGAAGCCTGCCTTATCTCTCCACCTGTCTTGTTCTCTGCTACTTTATCAGGAAGAGTGAGAAGGTATCACAGTTTGGAACGCCCACCTCTCCCGCCTACCTTTCCCTTCCCGTGGGACTGGATCCAGATGTGAGGGGAACAGTGCCCAGGCATACCCAGGCACCCCTGCTTAAAAAGGCCACAGACCTCAGTCTCTCCTTAGCCCGTCCTTCCCACCATGCGGAGGCTGCTGATTTTGAGTGTGCTACTGGGGGCAATCTTTGCCAAAGACAACTTTGTGGGGTAGGGGTGTAGGGAAGAGGGGGATGTTCTGGTGTGTGTGTGGGTTGGGTTGGGGGGAGATAAAGAGAGATTTCACCAAGTTGGTGCCTGGAAGAGACAGACAGACACATAACACAGCCAGAGAAGACAGACTGACCCCACCCTGGGACAGCAGCCTGGGGTGAGGGGAACAGGGCAAGGCTTGGAGGGCCCAGCCTTTTCTGGACCCTGAGAGAAATGACCTCTGAGAATGAAGTTTTAGAAGGAGAGAGAGGAGATCTGGTTGACTTGGAGATACGCCAGTCTAAACTGCAGTGGGGACAGCAGGAAAGTCTAGAATCTTCCAAAGACAGGGAGAGAAGAAAAGAAGTTCAGGCCTCCCATTGTTCAGATCCCCTTGTGCCTCTATGGGCCCAGCCTGGGAAGTGTTGGGGTACCTTAAATTCTTAGGGTCCCTCCCGCTCTGCCCAGGCACCAGGTTCTCCGAATCTCTGCAGCTGATGAAGCCCAGGTGCAGAAAGTGAAGGAGTTGGAGGAGCTGCAGCATTTGCAGGTTAGAGACATGGTGCAGCACGGCACAGGCCTCCCTGAGGACCCAGGAGGCTTCCTAGGCTGCTGGGACCGCCTTCCATAACCACATAGTCCCTGGGCTCTGGCCCAGCCTCTTGGCAAAGAGCCATGAGACTGATCAGTTGAGAAACGACTTCAGCCCCCAGGTCCTCCAGATCTTGGTGCCCCTGAGAATCTGATGACGTGCCAAGACCACTTTCCCACTCCCTCTGTCTGCCTTGCTCCTCAAAGCCTCTCCATTCTGGCCATTTCCTGATCATACTAGACTTTGTCCAGTTCCAAAGCTTCCGCGTTCTCTCTCTGCTCCCAGCACCCATGCCTCAACCCCAGCTGGGTGGGAGCTTCTGGTGCCGATGGCCTTCCTCAGGTCGTCCCCCCTTCACTGGCCCGGTTGGTGCCCCCAGCCCACTGAAACAGTTCTGGCTTCTGTTCTTCCTAGTTGGACTTCTGGAGGGACCCTGCCCGGGCTGGTCTCCCCATTGATGTCCGAGTGCCCTTCCCTAGCATCCAGTCTGTCAAAGTATTCTTGGAACATCATGGGATAAGCTATGAGGTCATGATTGAAGATGTGCAGTCCCTGCTGGATGAGGAACAGAAGCAGATGTCCGCATTCCAGGCCAGGGCCCTGTCCACTGACACATTCAACTACGCCACCTATCACACCCTCGAAGAGGTGAGCATCCTGCAAGGAGCACCATACTTTTTCATGGCTAACAGAATGCAGAGCAGGGTCAAGGCTGGGCTGGCTGCGGGTAACCCCTGCTGTTTCTGGGTGGCCACTATGGTCAGTAGCATTACAGGGCTGCTGAGGGAGACATTTGCATTCCCAGAACCCAGTAGTCCCTTCTCTCTACTACTTCTTCTTCCCGTCTCAGATCTATGAATTCATGGACCTGCTGGTGGCAGAGCACTCACAGCTCGTAAGCAAGGTCCACATTGGCAACACCTTTGAAGGCCGCCCCATCTATGTACTAAAGGTAAATGAAGGCCACATGTAGACAAGGGCGAACATGGGAAAAAAATGGTCTCCATATGGACCTCCATATAAGGGTGTGGACTCTCACAGACTTGTAATGGAACATACTGTTCTGCACAGAGCCTCTGCACCTATCTGGAAAGGCCTGAGCATTCGGACTGGCCAAGGTGGCCATATGCGTGTTCACAAGGTGGCCATATGCGTGTTCACAAAGTTTGAAGTCAAGTGTTGTAATATGAGACTATTATGGAGTCTGGCATCCACATAAAAAGTTTTCTTGGTGACCTCCCGCAGTGGGCTATCTGAGCATCAGAATAGGGCCAGAGTCTGGGAGTCAGGGTTAGTTCTGTAGGGTGCCTGCCTGGTCCCTGACCCCCTAACTTCCCAAAGGATGATCTCACCAAGAGCCACCACCACCTCAACTTTAGCTATACAGAGAGCAGGTGGCTTCTGGCCCAGGTGGGCTCCCTTGCAGGGGTGAACTGAGGCCTGGCTGGGAAGTTGCCCGTTAAGCATTTCCCTGCCCTTTCTCCAGTTCAGCACCGGAAAGAGCAAAGGCCCAGCAATCTGGATCGACACCGGCATCCATTCCAGGGAGTGGGTCACCCAGGCCAGTGGTGTCTGGTTTGCAAAAAAGGTAAAGCTGGGGCATGGGGGCGGGGGCTCCTACTTGCTGGGGAGCTCACAGACCATGGGAGGCTGGACCTTCTCTTCCCAGAAGCAACAGCCACTGTACAAACATGGCTGGTGTCCCACCTTTTCCTCCTCCGCCCACCAGCTCACTAAAGACTATGGCCAGGACCCAGTTCTCACAGCCGTTCTTGACAGCATGGACATCTTCCTGGAGATCGTGACCAACCCTGACGGTTTTGCCTACACCCACAAAACGGTACAGACTATCTCTTGTTCCCTTCAACCCCCCCCCCCGCCCACCCCCCACCTCCCACTGTTGAAGGAAGGGGTGAGCTGGCCTCTCCTCATCAAATTGCGACTCTCCATGCAGGCACTATTGCCATTTTCGGAGAGTGATGCTTTGCTCTTGGGGTTTGTCCATGTATGGTAGGTGTTGAGTAACCTCTTGACCTAGTCACCAGAGTCCGCTAGCAACTTCTCATTCAATCACAATAACACAAAACCTCTCTGGACACTGTGGGAGCCAACTCTGTTCCAGCCCCTGTTTCCATAGAAGTTTTTATTCAATGGCAAATGCAGCAAGCTAGCAGCAGGTCCCAGTCCCGCTGTGCTGGCCCCTGGCTTATCCTCTTTCCTTTCTCAGAATCGCATGTGGCGCAAGACTCGATCACGCACCCAGGGCTCCCTCTGTGTTGGGGTGGACCCTAACAGGAACTGGGATGCTGGCTTTGGAAGTAAGGCTTCCTACGGGGTAGGGATGGGGTTACATGGCTTCTGGCCTGCTTTTGCCTGGCTCCCCTACGCCTTTCCTGACCCAGCAGTGGGACAGAAAGTGGGCTCTTAGCTCTGCCTGAGGGCTCTTGGGTTGGAGGTGGCACTCAGGGAGTTGGGCCTGTGCTTGTAAAAAGAAGGTTCCTTCTAGGTGGGACTTGGGCCTGAGAGCTTCTCCTGGATGTGTCTAGCTCAATATCATTTCTTGCCATCCTTGACCACACTCCTGTGTAAACTAGTTTCTGCTCTACTCAAACCTGGCTGGCAAAGGGAGCAGGGCTCCAGATGGTGTGATGGCTGGCTGGTCCTTAACCCAGGGAACGGGGTGAGGCCTCTTTGCACCTCACCTCCCCTTAACGCCATGGCATATACTGGAAGCCATCACCACTCACATGAGGAACTGTGTCCTCTGCCTTCCCCTAGAGCCCGGAGCTAGTAGCAACCCCTGCTCGGACACTTACCGCGGCAAGTTTCCCAACTCTGAAGTGGAGGTCAAGTCCATCGTGGATTTTGTGACGAGCCACGGAAATATTAAAGCCTTCATCTCCATCCACAGCTACTCCCAGCTCCTTCTGTATCCCTACGGCTACACAGCAGAACCGGCCCCTGACGTGGAGGAGCTGGTGGGTGATGACCCAGATGGCCCTTCATCCAGGCTCCCCCCAGTCACCCTCTGTCCAGGCTCCTTCTCTGTCCCTACTTTGAGGGACCTGGATTTTATCCCTCAGGGCTGATTAAGGGCTAAGAACCAACCACGTGCCCAGTGCCCACCTCTTCCCAGTCTCCTGGTGATTTAGGAAGTCTGGCGGCATGAGTTGTGTTGACCAGCAAAGTAGACCTACTATGTGTGGTTGAGTCACATGACAGGGCAAGAGGCAAGGCTAGACTCTAAATTTATGGACTCCACCTGAAGCTGTGGTGGAGGGAAGGAAGGAGAGGGTTGTCCATCCATCTTGGGGAGACAGAGAGAGCAGGCTGACCCTGGCAGAGGACACGGGGCCTGGTTGTGCTGGTGTTTGTTCCTGGCCTACCCTGACCGTGATCGCCTACCCTGGCTCTTAACAGTGGCCCTGCTCAATGTTTTCTCCAGGATCAGCTAGCTAAGTCTGCTGTGGCAGCCTTGACATCTCTACATGGGACCAAGTTCAAGTATGGCAGCATCATTGACACAATCTGTAAGTTCCTGGCATCAGCTGGCTCTTCTTGCCTCGGCTGCTCAGGGCTGGGAGTTGCTGGCCGACCCATTTGAAGGGCAGACAATGCCTCTTCCTGATATTGAATCCTGTCATCTCTGACACTGTTCAGCAGGCTTCTCAGAGCACATCTGTCCTCTTATCTTGAGGTTACATCTGGTTCCCTGCACGGATGAGGTGGAATTCTGACGGGATTTATAGGGCTCCATAAAATTCTGTTTAAGGAATGCCTTCCCACCCTCTTCCGCACAGGATACACAAGGTACCCCCTACACGCACGCACATGGAAGACAGTCAGCACGGCTGTTTACTGAGCACCTGCTCTGCACCAGGCCTCGTCTTGTGTGCTTAGAATACAGCTGTGAATAAAAGGAGTAAATGTACATTCTAGAAAGACTGTCCATAATGTGCTTAGAAACTACAGTGGATCAGGTGATAGATGTAGCGGGGGAAAATAACAGAGGTGCCAGCGACATCAGGAGTACTAGGGTGGAGGTAGAACGCCAGCACAAGAGACAGGCTTTCAGACGAGAGGAATTTGGGCTAGTGGCAAAGGAAAGGAAAGGAAGCCAGGAGAGGCCATCTGTCCCGGTATTAGGCCTACAGGAGGAAGAACTTTCTATGGTAAAGGCTGTGCTGTGTGATGTGGTGTGCGGCATTTTGGGGATTTTTTTTTTTCCTCAAAAATTTTGCCTGGCAGGCAAAAGCAGGATTCAGGTACAGGTACGGAGAACCGTACACCCACTTCGCGCCCTTCTTTACTAGTGGGACCCCAGGCTTTCTTTGGAAACGGTTTCCAGTCCAAGTCCAATGATTTTGCTGCGTTTAGTGTCCCAAAGTGAGATTATAATGTGAAGTCCACCTCTGTTAGTTACTGCCCAGCTTAACAAACACCACTTTGTCAGCCAGTGGGTACTGCGAACCTGTGAGATTTTTCCCTCCAGAGGAAAGACAGACAGGCTTTGCTTTGACTATGAATCTTTGCACTTTCTTCTGCAGCCCAGAGTCCCTGGAGATCAATTTCTGGTTACCCAAGCAGGGGGCTCTGGCATATTTAGAGGTGTCATTGAGGTGACTGTTGGGTGGAGAGAGTTTTCAGACAGGCTTTTGCAATTACACAGACTTTTTGGCATCCAGCTAATGAATAGGACAGCCATAGCTGGTTGCTGTTCTCCTATCTGGGTTTCTTGGGCTTAGACCCAGCTGGTGTTTCCCAGAAGCCCCCTGCCCCACACCTACCGCCCGCCCCGCACCCCCCCTCCCCCGCGCGCGTGTGTCAGTAGCAACCCCAGAAGTCATAGACTCTATCTGGCAGAACATAGGGCTCTGGGCTGTGGGTGCTAACTCAGTCCATGTAGATGCTTCCAGTAATCAACCTTTATACTCTCCTCTGTCTTTGCTCCTCCTCCAGATCAAGCCAGTGGGAGCACTATTGATTGGACCTACAGCCAGGGCATCAAGTACTCTTTCACTTTTGAGCTACGGGACACTGGGCTCAGGGGCTTCCTGCTGCCTGCCTCCCAGATCATCCCCACGGCGGAGGAGACATGGCTGGCTCTTTTGACTATCATGGACCATACCGTCAAACACCCTTACTGAGGCAGTCCTGAGCCCCCACCCCTTTCTTCTCTCTAGCCCTATTTGGGCAACCCAATAAAGTCTGACTATATAAGAAATAAGATCTTGGGGGTTTGTGTATGGAATGCACATGGTGAGTTCACATCTTTTAGCCAGAGCAGAAGTGATGTAGTTCCCCCCAGGTCTCAATGAAAATGTATAGGTGGTTGAACTCAATGACCCCTAAATTCTCCTGCATTCCGGGATCCCATGAAGTTGCATCCAAGGGGCAATAGGGTGGTTTGTTCATATATCAGTGAAGGTATTAGCCACAGCTGCTAACCAAATGCCTGGCATCCTGTGGTGAAGAGGAAGCCAGCGTGTGGAGCGGTGCAGCTGATGGCTCCGTTCACCTTGAGAAGCAGTAACCTGGCGTGTGGCATATAATAATACTGGCGGCCACTACTGTCTGAAGGCGGTGTTGTAGGGGCAAGTCAAACAAATCAAAGCGTGGCCCGAATTACATTGGAAGAAAACATTGAGGTGAAATAAAATCATTTCCTGAAGATACAATGCCCAGCCAGGGATATTTATTAACGGTAGTGTATTGAGGACACTTCACCGGGAAGGGTGGAAGCAGCTGGCATTTTGTCAAATCCCCCAGGAGGTCCCCAGTGCATCGCCTCTGTGGCCTCTTGTTTCTGTCTCCACCTTCCTACTTTCCTGTCCACATCCCTTGGCATGGTGACCCTCAGGCTTGTGACAGCACACTTATAACAGCTAGCATCACAATACACGGACTCACTCACCTTTTTAAGATTTTAAAAAGGTTTTTTTTTTTTTTTTTTTTTTTTTTTTTGCCTCTATGTATGTCTGTGTGAGGGTGTCAGCACACTCCTGGAACTAGAATTACAAACAGTTGTGAGCTGCCATGTAGATGCTGGGATTTGAACCCAGATCCGTTGGAAGAGCAGCCAGTGCTCTTAACTGCTGAGCCATCTCTCCAGCCCCATTACCCACCTTCTTTAAAGCAAGAAATGACTTTTGTTTCCTCTGCATCCCTTAGATGTGAATGTGGCGCTGGGGGACACTGCCACAGAAGGATGTGGGTAGCTGGCTGCGGTGAGACTGGGGCTTCTCCCTCTCCCCACCACTTAGATTTCAGGGTGCTTCCAGCACTAGGCTTAGGTTGTGTCTTTTTCATGGAAAATGGCTTGAAGGTTAAAAACCTTTCCACCTTGGAGTTCTATTTTTAATAGTTTTCCCCACCAAATATTCTAAAAACCGGAACAAGGCTGATTATACACAAGCATATGCATGCTAAGATTAGGAGAAAGGTCTTTCCAGCCAGGCATGGTGACACATCCTGGCAGTCCCAGCCCGAGGGAGTCAGAGGCAGGGGGCTGTGAGTTTGGGCCCAGGCTCAGGCTACTTAGAGACACTGTCTCAAACCCTGCCACCACCAAAAGGTATTTTAGGCTGAAGATTTGGTAAAAGTCTTTTATTTTTTTATTTTTGCAAACTATTTCCCTTCAAGCCATGTGACAAGGGGCTATAGGTGAGGCAAAGCTGCATTTTAACTGCATAGTCTGGCCAAGTAAGAAGCAGGTTGCCTTCTCAGTAAAGACTGGTAAGAAAAGGAAATCTTGGGTTAGTATAATGACATTATTTCACAAATAACAGAAGATAGAACTCATTAGTTTCAAATGAACCGTGCTCTCCTTGTTATTAACGACCACCTTGGCATTCCATCTCCAATATCAACAGTGCTTGGGATACAGGTGCCTAGTAATTGTTGAAAGAATTCTACTTTTATGGAGGGGAGGGGGAGGAGGAGGGAGGGAAGGAGGGGTGCACAGACAGACACTAACGCAGCATGTAGCCCTAGATGGTCTGGAACTCACTATGTAGACAAGCGTAGCCTTGGGTTCACAAATATCCTTGTCTCTGCCTCATGAGTGATGGTATTAAAGGTGTGTGTCACCATGTCTGTCTTGAATCAGTACATTTTATGATCTTCATGTCATTTAGGCTTGTTAAAAGATCCATATGCAGATTATGAATTCTCAGAATTGTGGTTCAAAAAGTTAGGTTCTGAGCAAGCAAGAGTTTTTAAAAGGTTGAAAAATTAGGGCTAGAGATGTAACTGGGTTGGCAGAGGGCTTGCCTAGCAAGCGGATTTGATCCTCAGCACCTTCTAAAACCACGTGTGGTGACGCATGCCTGGAACCCCAGTGCTTGGGAGGTGAGGCAGGAGGCCCTGAAGTTAGTCCAAGGCGGCAGTCTTTGGTAAGCTTGGGGGACATGAGATCCTGTCTCAAAAAAGAAAAGAGAAGAAAGTAAGGGACAGGAGGCTGCCCTGGGGTGCTTCATTTAAGCTCTGTCAAGTGCATTGCACTTAGTGATATTTATATTAACAGAACTTTGGATAATAAATGAATATTAGAGATATGGAGCTTGTTAATACCTAAAGATAGTTCAGCTGAGAGAAGAGTTACCAATCCATAGGTACAATTTATCTACATTCATAAATATAAAAACAAAAGATAACAATTTTAAAAAATACTATAACAAATGAAAATAAGTATTAATAGCCTTGGGGAGTTAAAAGTAACAAAACAAAACAAAAGTAAAAAAAAAAAAAACCAAACCAAAAAGTAGAGAAACCCTGTCTCAAAAAAAAAACAAAAACAAAAACAAAAACAAAAAACACTAACATTTCAAAAGAATAGCAACTATCTCCCAAAAAGATGAGATAGAAAAAGCCAATAGAACATGAAAGATACCAATCCTCAGTGAATCTTTGTATAGTAAAGAAATACATTTTTCTTTCATCAGATTGCTGGACAACAAAAGGCTGGCCACACAGTGTTATTAAGGGCATAAATAAATAAATATGGCCTTGTGCTGTTGGTAGGAGGATAACTTTCTGTACGTTTGGCAATTTGACTTTAAACATTAAATATAGTATCTCTTTGACTCAGCAAATCCTTTTGGAAGAATTTATTTTATAAAAATATTTGGACTGTATTGCAAGACTGGAATAGCAAAGGAGCAAAAGGAACCTTCATAAGGATCAATATCGGTGCTAGTGTGACACAGGCACACAGCAGGACATCATAAAACCAGCCATGTCTGTGATCACCTGGAAAAAAAATGTTCATAGCATAGTAAGTGCAAGAAGTTGGCTACAAAATGGAAGTGTCCTAACCCTGGCTTGTGCTGACACTTCAACAGTCTGTATACTTAACTAAAATTGCTGCATTCCTCAAATAGCTGAGCTGCAGGGTATATGATTTATATACCAATGGTTGTTCCTGTAAAAAGTTAGCTACAAAATAGTGTGTTATGAATATAATTTTGTCTAACACACACACATACACACACACATGCACACACGCACACGCAGAATCGTGAAGCTCTGGGTAGAGGCGGTACACTTGCTGTTTACATGGTCCAGTTTCCTGCAATGGGCTTTGACAACTGGGATGAGGAGGGCTATCTGAAACACAACAGGTGACAAACCTGTGTAAAGCTACTTCACAGCAATTTGGCAACGTCAAATGTCGGAACAGCCATCTTAGTCTCAGCATCTCCCTGTTTTGTGTTTTGAAAACTTTATATTCTGGACAGCTGTGTTACTAACAAGGCTAGGACTACCCAGGTTCCCAGTTGGGACATACTTTTAACCCTCGGCTGGAGCGCCACTGAAGACTCCCAAGAGCCCTTTCTGCTCACCGCCAGCCCCCACTGCAATTGTGGGAATATATTATGCTAACGCTGAGTCTCCGGGGTCCCTTGAAGACCTTTATTTCAAGTGAACGTTCGTGTCTCTCTTAGGCCATTACGGGTGGCTCTCGGGAAAGCCCAGGGGCCATCATGGCCTCCATAACAAGTTTTCAGGCAGTCTCTTGAATTAACACTCAGATACGGGTGTTTAGCTTTCTGGCTCCGGCCTGAAGCTAAAGTGTCATTGAATATAGTCCAGATATGACTTCACTCCCTCCCCATGTGCAGCTATGCATCATCCTGGCAGTTGTTGTGCAGATGCAGGAGGGACTAGGTGGCTTGGATGATGCACACGGGCTCCTGCTCGAAGGACTAGTGAAACGTCATTTTGTGAGCTCGCTAAGCCCCAGATGGTGCCGGGAGGAGCGTGAGAAGAACAGCCACACGTTTGCAGTGTCCGGGCCAAGAAGAGCTCTGGGAAATGCAGAGTTCCATCAAACCTGAGGGCGGTGGCGTCAGAGGGAAATGAATTCTTCCCTGGAGCTTTTAGGGAATCCGCATTCACTTGGCAACTCAAGCTGTGAGCAGCATCGGCTAAAAACCCCAGAGATGGAGACGGCCAAGCGTTTATTGCCAAAGTAAAAGGAGAAAACGAAAAGTTCCTCTTAGCCACAGCCACGGTGCCAGCTGCAGCTGGAGGAGGACTTGGTGAGGTAAGACTGCGCTGTGCCTCTGTTTCCCCACGAGCCGCAGGCCTGGGGCCATTGGCCAGTTCTTGAAAGCTGTGTCAGCCTAAAGCAGAAATGCTATCCAAGAAGAGGAGGTTAGACAGCCGTCACATCAGCTTTACTGCAAGAACAGTTCAGACTGTGAGGGCAATAGTCTGTGTTCTTCTTCTACAGCCAGCTCAAAGGTTGTAACTGTCATTCCATAAGTGAAATCTCACTGTGTGTCCGTGGGCAAACACATGAAACCGCAACAAAAATAAAAATAAAAAAATAATAAATAAAATAAAAAATAAAAAAATGCCGTTGTTGGAGACAGGACCCCTGACACAGACAATAAGATGTGGAAATGCTCCCAGGAGCAGCTATTACATGCGCCCCGTTGTGTTTTGCATAGGTAGGTAGAAGGGAGTTTCCAGAACAATCTCATTGATAAAGAGGGAAGGGAAGCCAAAGCCATACTGAAGTCACGTTTCCATGGGGAAACTGAGGAATCACCCAGGAAGACCTAGTCGCCTTGGGAAGCCAAAGCCAAAAAGCCTACAGGGTTTTGCTTGGAAGCCACCGTTCTTGGGCTGGGCTCCAGCTTCCCCTCTAGTCGTTAACACAGTGTGCGATACCTAATCCCCATCTCCTCTTCTGGAAATGGAGGGGGCACCTCACTGGACTGCTGGGAACACCACCTGTGCCAAAGCATACCAAAAGACAACCCACGACTGCTGCCCAACACAAACAGCTGGTGCCATCTGGAATCTTCGAGTTTTGAAACAGAAGGGAAAACTGTTGGGATTTTGCTCCAGTCGCCTACCTGTGATGTCACAGCCTACCTGCCATGGGGGTGTGGCTCTGCCCAGTATATAAAAGGACAGACTTACCTCGCCCCTCCCCCCCTTCCCTCTACTCCTTTCTCTCCTGTCTCTCTCTCTCTGCGGTCCCCCTCCCCTTTTCCTTCTCCCTCATGCTCATTTAATAAACCGCATATAATCTAATATCTGCTGCCTGTCCTCTTATTATCTTATTGCCTCTTTCTTATCTTAAACATAAAAAAAAAAACCCTCACTGGGGGACAATGATGGCTACCTGTAACGATGAATTCTGAAGGCTACTAAAAGGACAGTGAAAATAGTCAGAAACAGGTGAAGTAACTCACAGGCCGGCTCTCTGATATCTTTCGGAAAGGAGAGAAGTCTCGACTACGGATGCCTGGACAAGAGGAAGCTGTACAAGGGAGGACAAAAGACGGGCTGGAGAGATGGCTCAAAGGTTAAGAGCACTGTCTGTTCTTCCAAAGGTCCTGAGTTCAATTCCCAGCAACCACATGGTGGCTCACAACCATCTATACTGCGATCTAATACCCTCTTCTGGTGTGCAGGTGTACATGCAGGCAGAACATTGTACAAAAAATAATTAAATAAATCTTTTTTTAAAACAAGGGGGAGGGGACAAAAGATAATGAGCTTCCGGAGTCTCTAGAACGGGGCTGACATTGAGTGGCCACCACACCCTAGCCAGAGCATTTATTTCATTTGAATATTTACTTAAGGGTCGCTGTCACAGAGTTGGTGAACTGGACTCCCTTGGGAGCTTCTTGTCTAAATTTCAAGGGGAAGCCATATTGATTATGTTGTAAAAATGTAGTCTATCAGTCAATGGCCCTAAGTAAGTGACCTCTGTTTATTGCACCACTTACCAGGAGCCTGAGAACACAGGCCGGGTGAGGGGACTTGGCTTCTACAGTCAGGTGAGGGGGCTCAGCACCAGAGTGAGGCCAGGAGAGGATCAGGGGGACAAATAAAGAGGTTTGGGAACTCACATGGAATGGCGTTTTGGACCCTGTTCTGTCAGGCTGGATACACTTGTATTGGTATATTTTTTTTAATGCTGTATCTGATCTGGGTACCAACTTAAGAATGGTGTAATAATTTTAGTACTTTTTGTTTATATGTGTATACACACGTTCGTGTAGATGTGTTCGTGTGTGTGCAGGGAGGTCAATGCTCTTCCTCACTGTTGTCTACCCTATTTTATGAGATAGGGTCTCTCGCCACACCTCGAGCTCACTGACTTGGCTAACAGACTGGCCAGCAGGTCTCAGGGATCCTTCTGTGTCTGAGCCCCAGGGCTGGGATTACAGGGATATAGGTGCCTGGCCCTTTATGCAAGTGTTAGGGAATCTGAACTCAGGTTTTCATGTTTGCGTGGTGAGTACGTAGCTAGCTCCAGGCCCTGATTTCATTAATTACCCACCCACATGCATTCTGAACACTGGGAAGCACAGTGGGCCTTCTTTATCACTGTCTACATGAAAAATATACTTGTTAATAAAAATAATTGAATTGTGTTTAAGTACTCAACATGTTCACATAATTTAATTGATGAATTATAATCCACATGGTTCTGGTTTTGGTTTTTGTTTTTTGAGAGCGAGAAGTATGAGGGGCTTGGATCTTTGAAAGAATTGTGAAGACCATAAATGCACATTTATGTTCAGTGGGTTGTTAAATGTTCTTAAAGGCCGATTATCTTCAGGGTTGAGCAAGAGGAGGTAGTCATGGATTTTACATCCAGACAGACTGAAATTGTTGTCCCCACAAACATGTCAGACAACATAAAAGACAGATTCTGAGCCCAACAAAAAAGCTGGTGGGAAGAAAATCACTGACATATCCCTTCCAGTCCAGCATCTCAACAACTTATATTCCACAAGGGAGCTAGAGAAGGGGGTTTGGTTCTGTTCTGTTTGCCTGTGAACAGCTCAACATCTTAAGCTCTGCAGAGTTTAAACAGCACCACAGGAAAAACTCCCCGAGCAACTAACGGACGTTATTTAGTCTGATTCCCTCTGCCTTCCCACCGCAGAGAATGAAAAAAAGAAAACGACTTTTAGGCTATTCTCTCCGCCGACAGATTGCAATAGGCCCCACCTGGAGTTACAGCCCAGGATGTTCCCATTTTTGAACGAACACTGCAGCCTTTCCTGCCTCTCTTCTATCTTCCCTCCTTTGTTTCCTGGCTTCCTTCCTGCCTGGCCTCTTAAATGGCTGTACCCCTTAAATGGCCTCTCGTTAAGATTTCTTAAATACATACCTCCCTGAGGAGATAAATATTTTATTGACAGGATTCTGGGCAGAGCAAAGGACATTGTACATCATTAAGCACCTTCCAGACAAGGGGAACAAGCCAGTCCCCAAGACAATGACAAGAAAGCAAGCCATGAGGTAGTCGGCCAAGGTAGCAATCCGGCCCTGCCTGAGTTCCAGGAAAAATACAGCCCTCCCGACTAGAAAGCTATGGTCTCTTGCTCAAACTGGAATGATTTCCAGGTTCACTGATGCAAAATGCATACGCCTTTCTGGGAAATGCAGTAAAAAGAGGTACGCTTTCAAATCACTCTAGTCTCCCGGGGCTCCCCCAAATCATTCTGACAGAGAGGAAGAGAGAAGTTGGCAGGTTTCAGCACATTAATAGCAAACGACAAATTAGTAACTACGTTCTTTAATCTTCAACATTCATAATTGCACAAAGTATCACTGATCATTTAAATAATACATGTCAAATAGTCTAACGAAGAAATGGTGAAGTGGGACGCTAGGAAGCAGCAGCGCCGGAGAGGAGCCCTGAGTGCAGAGGCAGATCGGGCCTCTTGGAGGTCTGAAGTCCTTGCCAACAGGGCAAAGTGCTATAGAGAAACACATGGAAATATATTCAGCCTGTGAGACCTTGTCAGTAAACACACAGCAATTCTAACAGCTTTGGCTAAACCGACTTTCTACATACATGCAATAGTTTCTAATGCTAACATCCATTGGTGGGACTACAGAACAGGAACAGAGGAAGCGGTCCTTTGCTTTCAAAAACAGAACTGGGTGAGGAGGTCGGTCTAATCTCCTGACTAGCTGATGGCAAAGTGGCAAACCAGAACTCTGTTACCAAGGAAAGTAGTTTCCTTAAAAAATGTATATGTGTCAAAGATGACGGAAAATCTTGTCCATGCTGTGGGAAAGCAGAGTATGGAAAAATTTGCATTTTTCTATCTATGCTGTAAAGAAAATAAAAAGCCAGTGCGTTTTTGGCTTTAGGAAAAGGCTGAACTAAGTTCTCAGGCAATAAATTTATGGGGAAACATGACAGGCTTCTCATTAAAGCTATGTGTACGTTGGCTGAATTTTATACAAAATTCTCGAATCTTGTGGAAAACTGGGCACGGCTTGACATCTGAGCAATGTCCCTGGCTTGTTTGATTTCTAAAGCGTTGGAAAATGTTGCACTTTGGAAATCAAGTACAGAAGAATAAACACGTTCTGAATCAGAGCTGGGCTGGCTGAGTGATTTCCCCGCGTCTCCATGAGGTTCTAACGGCGGCGCTGACCTCTCTTACAAACACAGCCCCCATGCTAGAAACACTGTGGGCCTCTTCCTTTTCCCTCTTTTCCTCTGGTGCTGAGAAAATAGTACTGTTAAGGCAAATCTGACCCAGCAGCAGCAGCAGCCACCTAAGGATGGGCAGTTTTCAGCTGGCTTTTCAGAAGCTGGTTGCCATGACAAAGAGCACAATTTATTCTTTAGTCCCTTATCACAGCTACGACCACAGACCATAAAAATTAACAAGGCTTGTCCGTCCCCCCTATGACTTGGTGTGCCTCATCCTTACCTGAGGCCTTTTGTTCCCCCAATTAAAGAGAATGGATGTCAGTCATCTAGCAATTCAATTAATGCCGATTCAAAATTCTGGCCCAAACCAGAATCTATAATCACAGCCTCCTAATCACAGCTCAGTCGTGAGAATGAAAAGCAAGCAGGAAATTGCACTAATTACTCAATTAGACTAATACTGTATTTTTAAGCAAGGGCTTAAGGGGTTGTCAGCCCTGACAAAGGACTCATGAGTCCCCCTCACCTGTATGTCCCTTGCCTGAGTGAAGCTGGTGCTTTCAAGTGACTGTGATGTCTAGCCATCTAACACAGCTGGACTCAATCAGGCAATGGGACATTTTAATTGACAGAAGGCTCATAACAGAGGGTGGGGGTGGGGGCAGACGGACACACAGCTGTGGTGGCCTTCCAGGGCTCTCAGCAGAGACCTGTAGCATGCTGGGATCTTCCTGAACTAGGCCTTCCTCCTTGGTGTGAGGACAACTGAGCACACACCTTTCTGGTCCCAGGAAACTATTTAAGGCTTGCATAGAGCGTCTCTGCTAACCCAGTAAGATGGAACCACACTCACAGACCACCCCCTTAGCCGCAAGCTCCCAGCAGAAACCCCAGCATGCAGAGCCCGCACCATGCAGAGCCAAGACCCAGCCAGCCACCTGGCCCAGTGTGGGGCCTGTGGGCTGCAGGAATCAAAACCTCATCTGCACCCCCAGAGACAATGGCCAATGCCAGGTCCCCCTGGACAATCTTCCATGAAATCAACAGTGAATGAGAAAAGCTGGCTGGGAAGAACACACCAGCAGATGTGACTGAATTATTTACAAGACAACACTGGTTACAGACCAAACAGGCCGGACCTTATTTAAAAGAAAGCATCTTTCGTTTTTCGTATTCAATTTCAAAAGACACGAATATTCTGTAAACACCAGGAAGGGCAACAGAGCCTGTCAAGCCTCTGGTTTGTGTGGTCAGCTGTCAGAATCCTCCCTGGGCAAAGGGAGGGGAGCTGCAGACAGGGAGAAGTGGGCCTGCTTTGGCCCATGTAGCGCGGCCATTTCTCTACGGCAGTTCTGAAAATGACCAAGTTGGGAGTGCTGGGGGTTCTGAAAGGAGGGGACATTTATTTGACTAAACAACACAGGTCTTCACTTCCAGGGTTTGCCTTGCAGGTGGCCACTGTTGAGTGTGCGGGAGTTCGAGTGGCCAGCAGGACCCCCAGTGGGCAGGTTCTGGGCACCGCGACCAGCAGGCACCTTTGAGTCTCTTCCGGCAGAGTTATTCTGGTTCAGTCGGCCTGCAGGGAGCAAGAAAAAGAAAGGAGCAGAGCTGCAAGAAGGGTCCAGGGATAATCAGCCAAGAACACTTTTAAGCTAATGATGTTTAGTCGGTGGTCACTTTTATACTAATGACGCCTTCTGCGGCATCCACTGTGGGCCAGTGGTGATCTATTTCTTATCCCTGAGATCCACCTGACGTTGGGGAAGGGGGGCGGGGTAAGGATGAAGAAAAATCTGGTCTATCTCTCACCCCTTCCTTGGCAAAGATGGCTGTACAGGTTAGGGGGTGATTGAGGAGAGGGAGAAGACAAAGCAGGGGGGGGGGGGCAGAGCAGGAGGCTCTGGGTGGGGTCTTAAGCAGAGAAGGAAGGGAATCTCCCAAGAAGGAATCTCAGTGCCAGTGCCTTGCTCTTCAACCTAGAGGCAGCTGCTTGGGTGCCAACACTGCTGGCTGAGGTCTCCGTGCCAGCCCTCGGTACCTAATCCTTGCATTACCAGTGACCCCGACTAGTTCCCGTGCCACGCACAGAACCCCAAGAACATGGTTATATAAAGATACTTTTTGTATGATGAGGGGCTATTTAAGGGTGCACGGCTAGAGCGCCACCAAAGACACAGCCAGGGTCTCTTACTAGGCTTGTCAGCTGGTCCCTGGTCTGCTTCGAGGTAACATTCTATCTTTTTTAAGTCTTCTGGGGTAAATCTCCACTTGTTCTCGGCCGGTAGGGGTGGCGTTTTGGGGCTGGATCGTTTCCGGGGCTGCTGGCAAGAGGCTGGCAGGGAACCAGTGACCAGTCCTTCTGGGAACTTCTGAGCTAAGACTTTCAGACCTGGATGTGGGAGAACATCAGAAGAAGCAGGATTAACATAGCGAGGCCACAGCCAAGGCAGCGGAGGCCTGTGCATCTTCCAGCCCTTCATCACCATGTTGGAGAGCTGAAATCTTCCCTCATGCTGTGTCAACAAGGGAAGGAGAAATGTCAGCTGAGAATTCCACAGGAAATCTTCTGCTCAAGTCTTTAGTATTCTTACAGAACCCCTGCAGTAATGCTGTTATCTTAGGAATTAGAAACATGTGCTAGCTGGGCCTGGTGGCTTGCCTGTAATCCTAGCCGTCGGGATCTGATGCAGGAAGATTAAGGGTTTGAGGCCTGCCTGCGCTATGTAGCAAGATCCTGTCTCAAAAGCCATAGAAACCCCAAATCAACAAAACCTACAAATAAACCTCCCGCTTCCCCCAAAATGGAACCCATGCAAAAGTACTGACTAGAGGGCATGTCACATGACTCCCGGTTCCCTCCAGCTGGCAGGGCTTTCGCTCTGCCCAATGTTAAGGCCCTACCACTGAGCACTGAAAGGTGACAGCGTGGGTCTGAAGGGGCAGGGCGGCTGAGTGTAGAGACTTGGGCTTTGCTCACCCCCAGAGAGCATGAAGAGGTTTTCAAAGCCGCGCTCACACATGGTGGTGGCCGCCTGGCTGGCCAGCCTCTCGTCGCCATCGTATAAAATGATGATCTTGCCACGAGCGTTTTTCTGTGAGGTAAGTTAAGGATCCGAGTACCGAGTTAATGCTTCTAGACAGCAAACACTGGGCTGCCAAGGTCCACCCTGAGGACTGCGGGAGACCATGCTTTCCTTGTCAGAGACCACACAAGACAGGGCTGTCCGTTTGGGAACCAGCATGACCTAACACCTTCTAGTTCTTTTACCTTTGCAATACTGGAAAGGAAAAGTCACAGCCTCCATTTTCAATTTATATGTCAAACCCATCGCCAAAGCTCCCTTATCACAATACAACAGAACCACCCGGAAGCCCAAAACAAAGGGGAATTTTAGAGAGTAATCGGACAAGGAGATATTACACACCGTCAAAAATTAAGTTTACACACGGCTTACATTAATTAGCATGGGGAATTACAGATGTGAATGGCTTCACTTTTGTAAAAACAAATGGCACAGGTGCACATCAGAGACCAGTCAGAGCAAAGCACATCAGCTCTGTGGTGGGAGTTCATGCTCACTATCTGACACTAGCATCTTTTAGATTTCTTTGTTAATAGTTTCAGTGTTTTTCTCCTTGTATGATTTTTATGAATGAAAAATTAAAAATTTTAAAAGAAAAATGAAAATAGAAAAATATTTACTTCCTAACTTCGATTTGGGCAAGCTTTCCAAAAGAACCCTGGTCTTGGGGCTCTCAACAGACTCTTAGCAACCGCAACACCCTCAACCTAGTGTTTTCTGGCACAGTGAGGCATGATTGAAAAGGTTAGTCTTAACAGTTAGGATGCTCAGTGCCTGCTAGGAAGCCAAAATCTGAAATATGCTAGTCTGCTTAGTGTCAAAGGTCTCTTGCAGTTTCCATACTAAGAACATGGTTCATGATACATATGAGTCTTAAAATCCTGGTACCATCCAACTCCTTAAAATACAGCAAAGGATACATACTCAAGAATATCATTTGAGTAGGGGTTCATTGTCCTGGATAGAGTTGCGATTGGGTAACTGTAAGCTAGGAAGGGAAGAACAAGATTAGAGCTTAGAGTTCTCTTACAATCTGGCCCGGCTTCCCTGCTGGCTTACAGTCTAAGAGGTAAATATACTTTCAAAGTTAGTGAGCCATAAACCAAAATACACCTAAATATTTCATGAAAGAAATGAAAAGAAAAAGGACTCCATGAACAAAGAGGGAAACTCGGCCTCACTGCCCACGCACACTGCACTGTGCACTGGGCCCGTGGGCGAGACACCAGAGGACACCGTCAGCCTCTCTCAGAGGACATGGTGGTGCTAACTCCAAGGGTTCCATAATGGAGGCAGCACAGACAGTTTCCCTGACTGCTGACCCTGTGCTAGCACTGCGCTTCCTGGACTGAGGCGAGGCTCTGCTCCACAGCCCCCTCTCTCTCACCCCCGACAATGTGACACTGCTGATAAGAGTCTCGGTCGCGCACATCCAGCAGCAGGAAGGGGCAGTCCGGATAAGGCTTGTCTTTGCCTCTAGGTTCTTCTTTCTTCACGAGCCCTTTGTCTACATCCAGTTCCCCCACGCCACTGATGACGCTATAAGCAGAAGAAAAGAAAAAAGGTCATCAGAAACCAGTCAGGGGTCAGAGGGTTAAAGGCCAAATGTATCTCTATAGAACGGAGAGATGAGGGTTCCTTGTCTTTTCCAAGGCTACCCCTAAGAAAAAGTAAATGGGCAGAGTGCCTCACTTTTGCCCAGAAGGCAGGGCTGTGGGCATCTGTTCTACCACACTGGACCCCAGGACAGGATCCTCACTCAGAGAATGCAAGCAGAGCCACTGGAGGGCCAAGGGGTAGAAAGTATAGGGGACGCGCTGCCTTCAGCAACAAAGGCGACACTCAGAGAAAGGAAGAGGGAGGATGAATGCAATAGGATGTAAGGAGTAAGAAAACCAGCTAAATGGGCGAGGAATAAGGTCTGCAGAACCAGAGAAACGCAAAAGATTTCTATGTAGTAAACACAACATAAAGTATCAATAAATGTTTTAGACATTTCAAGTACAGTCTCAGGCCATGTGAAGACATTCCAGTCAAACGTGGACAGCATATAGTGGCTCTCTCACAAGATGATATGCAGTGATATGGGAGCCATTTTAGTTGGTTAAGTACACCCTCTGATGCTCCATCATGGGGAAAACACACCTAATGACACATTTCTCAGAATGGCCTGTCATTAAGTGATACGTGACTGTACTTACACAACGGCCAAGCCAATGTGGACATTGAACCTTATTTTCAATAGTTATCTGTACTTACTTTCAATTTACAGAGATGACGACGACGAGCCTGAAGAGGCTTTTAGAGTTAGTGGCATTCATACAATGAGCCAGTGGAAGAGCTGGGATTAAAATAAGGGAGTTCATCACTGACAGTTCTATTTCGAAGGTCATTAAACACGAGCTGCCATCTTAATGCCATAGAGAAAATGTGACAGGAACATAAGAGGACTGAGAAGACCAGGTACTGTGAACAAAGTGGCAAGAAGCGAAATATCTGTAGGGAAGTAAGAAGATACCAACCGTTCTCAGACATACAAGGTGCTGCGAACCCTGAGATCAGTAATGATGTCCAGTTCGTCTCCCACCACAGGTGATTTACTTTCTGCCATTAAATCCAATAAACTCCAATATGACTCCATTCTACCCAGTGTATATTTCAGTGAAGCAAAGGAGAAGAAAACCTACATGACGTGAACCTGCGCCCTCCATGGAAGCACTGCTGGCCTATATCTCTTTTTTTTTTAATACTGTGTGTGTACGCGTGTGCGTGTGCACACACATGTACGTGCACACTTGCATGTCTGGGTGTATGTATGTGCACTGTGTGTTTGGAGGTTTTGAGCTGCAGCAGGGGTCCTAGGAACAGAACCCAGGGCCTCTGCAAGAGCAACAAGTGCTCTTAACTGCCGAGCCATCTCTCCAGCCCCACCTCTCTCTTCTTGCATGCATTTTTTAGATAACCCTTTCACAAAAGCAGCTGTGACCATAACACAGTGGCACCAATGACGGTACTTCCGCTAGAGACTTTTCTAGCAGGGGTGTCTTGTCGGGAGATGGGCTGATTATGTGCCGGAAGCCAGCACTTGCCTTACAATCAACAGGTAATATTTGTGAGAAGTGATGGATGCGATAGGCCCTTGTAAACAAAAAAGATGAGCCATGTGCCATTTTAGAATAAACACCAATGGCTGCTATAGTTCCCTCTGTTCCTGCTCCATGCTAGGGCACTCTGTGCCACTGTGCCTTTTCTTACTTTAGACGGGACAAAATTCATACTCTACCTGAAAAAGCTAGACCCTAATTAACCTACATGTGGAAGGGCTGAGAAGACTGGAACCAAGAAGTGAAAATTAATATGTGCCTAATAACCAACCCACTTTCGAATTAATGCAGTAAGAACTGAAAAGGGCTCAGGGAGCAGTTAAATAGGAGGAGAGAATGCACAGGGCTGGGATTAGGTGCGGGAAGCCACTGCTGCCAGGTCTGTTTCAGCAAAGTCAGAAATGGCTCAGAAGAGCGATGGATCCAACACACGTACCTCTGCAGAGTGGAGCGGCTGGAATCCCCGGCTGCCGAGCTGTCGATGAACTGGACAGGACTGGGTGATTTTTCCCCCGGGCTCCCTTTCCCATTGGTCTTGGCAGCGATTTCAGCATCAGCCTCTGAAGTTTCAGAATCATTGTCTAAAAATTGCAATAAAGAAAAGACTTAAGGCTGCTGAGGTGACTCTGTGGGTGCTCGCCATCGAACCCCATGACATGAGCTTGGTCCCTGGAAAGCACACACTGAAAGGTGAGGACCAGTCCCCGCACCGTCCCCTGACCTCCACACACACACTGTTACACAGGTGTGCCCACCACGCATGTCACAAATAAATGGAGATTTAAAAAAAGTAATCAAGTGGAATCTCAGGATTTGAATTTACTTACTAGGTATTTCCATTGATACAAAGTTTTAAAAGATCATATCATTATCACTAAGTTACTCTAAAAGTTGTAATACAAGGAGCTCTCAAAATACAGTGAAATAAACCCAGGGGTTCCCCCAAGACCCTTTCACGCTGTCTACAGAGTGAAAACTGTTTCTTAAGATGTTATCTATCCCCACCCCACCCCAGCTAAGGACAGAACCTGATGCCCTGAACTTGCTAGGCAAGCGCTCTACCAATGGAGCTAAATTCACAACTAATCATTAAAAAACAAAAAAACAAAAACCAACCAAAAAAAAAAAATCTCCTTGTATTTATATTTGCTCTGATGGTACAAAGGAGACAGTGTGAAAACTCTAGCCCTCCAGTAAAGATCAAGGAAGTGGCACCACATTTATTAGCAGTCATATTTTTCCCTGTTGCACATGCTCTCACAGTAAATAAATTTAGCAGTCATGCTAAAAAAGTGTCCCTCATAAAGCAGTGATTAATAATTTTCATTAACTCTCGCCTTGAATTGGTGTGGTGGCTCACAGCCATAATCATAGCACTTGGGAGGCTGAGGCAAGAGGATTGATATAAGTTTGAAACCAACTTGTGTTACACAGCAAGTCCTAGGCCAGTCTGAGCTACAGAGCAAGATCTTAGCTCAAAAAAGGGAGAGAAATCTCTCTTTGAGGAAGGCCTATGCCTTTGGAACATTCTGTGTGGTGAAATGGTAGTTTTCTAGATGCCAATATACTATGGCAGCGTCAGCTTGCTCAGCTGTGGCCGAGCCAGCCATGTTGCTGTAGGCATCTGTTCTTGGTAGGAAAATCTGGATCCTTAGACTTGTGTGTTTTGGAGATATTGTCTCAAAGATGAATTGAGTAGACATTCTTTTAAAGAGAACAATTAATGGTATTTCTTGTCAGTGGATAAATTTTGAACAGAGGACAGAATTTTGGAATCTGTTTGGCGTCCAGAGGTAAAGTAGGAAGCGTCTCCCCATACTGGACACATTTCTGATTTCCTTAAGTCAGTAAAATGACATCTGACAAATAAGCAGTGTATGATATGGAATCTCACGCAGGCAGAAGTACTGAAGGCATGAGAGAGAGAGCAGAGGGCTTTCACAGAGCATGAAAGCCCATTGATAAGGGGTCTTAAGAAACAAGCTGCTGGGCAGGGGGTGCATGCCAGTGACACAGCGGGGGGGGGGGGGCGGGGGGTTTGAAGCTATAAAGAAAGAATAGGATGGAAAGGGAGGAAGGAAAGAAGGAAAGGGAAAGAAGAGAGGGCTGGAGAGAGGAAGGGAGAGAAGAGGTTGAACCTGTTGACAGTATAGTATCAAAGAAAGGCCAATGAGACCCCGCCCTCAGCTAAAGATAGGCCTTGTGAGCCAGATGTCCTCCACAGACTTCAACCCAAACAGCACATTGCACCAACTGAAGGCAAAAGTAGATACCAGAATCAGCTGTTGTCTACTAAAACACACATAAAAGAAATTTACAAAATACTTTAAGTCATGTGGCAAAATTCTGAGTTGCATATGACAAAATATGCCTAGAAACTTCAAGCAAATACTAGGAGAACATAGATAAGCAAAGCTGAGGTTATGACTTACGTGTCAATAGCCACATATGGCCTGACGAGGAGGACGAGAGGGCTTTCCTTTACAAGCACGGCGACAGGCCAGCACTACAACTACAGCAGCTATAAGGATCTATGCAGACCGTCTAGGCCCCTTAGTCTTATGCAGTTTTACTCTGGGTCTCAAAGAAGACCTCGACAAAGAGGTGCCGCGTGTGGCATGCTTCTGATTGACCAGCAGAACTGGGTTTTTAATCCTTAAAACTGATCTCAGTGGAAACTGTTATGAATAATCAAGATTTTCCTCACCGTTTGCAGTATTATATTGGTTTCTGTTGTATAAAGATATTCATTATCGAAAGCACTCACTCACAAATCAATAAGAAAAAAATGAGCATTGTTTCAGAAAAATAAAATAGGAAACACTATATAAAGATATTTTTTAAAAGAGGCTCAGTAAATGGACATGCATGGGCATTACCCATGCACATATTATACACATGGCTCAATTTCACTATCAAAGACACTAAAAATCAAACAAACAAACAAACAAACAAACAAACGATTAGATACAAGTCTGTATCCATTGGATGAGTGAGGAGCTTCTAAGGATGACTAGTCTGTTTTAATGGCAAGGTGCTCTCACTCACTCCTGACAGGAGAACGTGTGGGTCACAGCCACACTCGGGATGGAACGGGCTGGTTACCTGTGACCATTTGCAGCAATTCATTTTCAAGGAGCAATGAGACTCACATGCCTGCTTACACATATACAGTGTGGCACTGCTTCAGCAAAGTGACAAATCAAAAAACAAAACAAAACAAAAAACCCCTGCTAAAAAACAAAAACAAAAAACAAAACAAAACAAAACAAAAAACCCCTGCTTAAAAAAAAAAAAAAAACCAACACAACAACAACAACAAAAAAAACAAACAAACCCCTGCTATACCCGAGCAGAATGATAAAATTAAGGTATGCCCCCAAATCAGTCATGTTTTTGAATTCTGTCTATGACATTGGAAGACATGCATTAAAAAACATGTTAATTTAAGGTAGCACAAAGCAAAGCTTCACACAGACCACATGCTGACAACTGGGGTAAGATGGAAGATGCAGGAAAGTGGACCCAAACATCAACACTGACTGCTATTTATTATCATTTCTTCTGCGTAGATTTTTGCCATGCTGAAATATATTTTCTAAGTCAGGGAAAGCATTGGCAGTGTGAAGGAGAGCTCTGCGTTTTTCACGGTAACCAGCACACACAGGAACAGCCTGTTCTCCAGGCACCCCTGCCTGACGGATTATCTGTGTAGGGCACTAGAAAAACACTGATATTACTCACACATTATGGCGTCCTACTTTACAAGAGCCTATTTTGCTGCGCAAATTTATCTCAGGAGAGAAAATTGCATGCGCCCATATGCTCTGGTGCAGCAACCTCAACAATGAATTAAAGGCCGAATCTAGGTGCTTATACAACCCGGTTAAAATTGGGAGTGCTTGTATGAGGAGACGCAATTATCTCTGTTACAATGAGCCCTTATTTCTCTCTGCTGGGTGAGAGGCATCTGTCAAAGATAAATTCCTGTCGTTTTCAGATTCTCTTTATCCTCCCTAACAAAAACCAGCCCAGCAAAATGACAGTTGAGTTGCACAAAACCAGTGTGTTCAGACTTCCTGAGAAGCTTGTCTTGAAATCAGAAGTTAAATTCCTGACCTACATCAACCTTAACAAAACGCATTCCTCTTCAGTAAACAGGCACACATTGATTGTGGGGAACTTCAGGATAAAATCAAGACCCGAAGTCTGTGGACTCCTTTCATGAGTTCACAACTAGACGGGTTTTATTTTCCAGTTGGTATTTAAGCAAAGAAATCTGGAGCCTGCTTATCTTACGAGCCTTATCTCCCACCCAGTGTCTACCGTCCCCAAAGACCAAAGCAAGCCGGATTCCCAGATTCCTGGCATCCACCCTGTCCTTTCATGTCCACGTCTTGCTCAGGCCATGCATCCCCCATAACTTGTACCCCTTTGAGGCTTGCAGCAGAGGCCCTCAGGAAGCCTGTTTTGGTCAAACTGGAAAACATCCTTCCTTTCTGAGAACTCCCACAGCATCTCACATATTTTCAAAAGAACTCTCGGAATCCCTTCATGCCACAATGAGAGGGTTACTGCTACTGGAGACATTTAGACTGGGGCCTGGGTCCGCTCCCTCCTTACCAGATGGGCCACCTGGGGCTGAACTTTTGATGCTCGGACTCTTCGTCTATGACAGGCACCTTGTTGCCTGTTTCTGAGAGGAGTACATGATAAAACCCTGATGAAGTGCCCAGCTACACATACTTATTAACAAGTGACGCCACCTTCTTCCAATGAGTCCCAGCACACTGATAATTGTGTGGTGCTGCATCATTTCCCCCGACACATGTACATAGTTGTGTGTGTACACGCGCAGCCACAAATCTCATGGAAGCAGAGGTGTTTGCTCAGCTTTTTAGTCTCTTACCATTGAATTCTATAACCTGTGTATGCGCAGAAGACATTAGAAATGTTTGTTGGGAAAAAGGAAATAACATATTAAAACACTAAAACTGTGGGTCAGAAAATATTATTTTTTAAAAAGAAACAAGAATAATTAGGGCACCAGATAGCATTTCTCTGAGAGTAACTAATTGCAAACAGACGTATCAGTGACCCACATCCCTGTGAGTGCAGCAGTGAAAGCACAGGGCAAGCAGGCTCATCAACGGTCAGTCTGCTAGTTCCCTACATCCCCGGCTCTCCTTACCTTCCAGCCTTTGAATCTCCTCAGCTGTCACTTCCAGTGTTTGATCTGACAGGGAAGCAACTTGAATGACCTGATGGAGGAGGATGAAATGTGTAGATGTGTGTATATTTTCATTTTAAACATAGGCGACTCTGTCTTTTACAAAAGACCAGGAAACTCCAAACATCAAAGACATCATGCTTTAAGAAGCTGTCAGTGTCCTGACTGGCAAATCTTACTGAATTTCAGCCCTCTCAGCCATCAGGGTGGTAATTATCCCACAGATGAATGTTGCAGAAAACAAAACAACAACAACTCATTTAAAACATTACACACAAACAGTACAAGAAACAAGCAAGTAAATAAATGTTATGATATCAACATAGAAGCCATGGACGTGAGTTTAAAGCCACATGTACATATTGAGTCTGATTCTTGAAAATGTGGTACTGATCTATAGCAACACACAGTGGTGTTGACAATTCCCCACACGATTGAGAAGTAAAGGAAATTATAGATATGTTTTAACACAGTGTTCATTCTAAAGCACTGTCCATAGACCCTAAAGCCATCTGGCGTCTCATCAATGAACCTCTTGTTCAGAGGTCACAGAGACACCTTGTCCATTATTTTTCAGTGAAGGAAGAGACCCCTTCGCCTGGGGTAAGGAAATCACTCACAGCGCAGCAGTTTGGAAAGGAACTCAAGTGACTGAAAAAGGGGGGTCACTTGTTCAAGCATTTTTTCCAAAAATGTAGAATTGAGAATTTGAGATTCTAAATTTAAGTGAACAAACTAAAATAAAACCTAAGCCACAAATCTGGTCATTAAAAATAGAATGCAGATGCATTTATTTGATGGAAACCTTATTAAAGGGAAAAATGTCACACCATCTTTTTGTGAATGCCACCTCCATACAGACCAATTCATCCCCTCGGGGTGAGACTTGAAGGGCCCAAACCACTCCTTGGAAAAAAACCCGCGAGATACCCAGACATGCTCATGTAGGACAGCACAAATTCACCTGACTCCGAAAGGAAAACCGTTAAACTTACCAGCTGGGCAAAAGTAGTAACTTTTAGTCTCTTGAAAAGTTCATCTTTTTTGTATCTATAGTCTGAAAAAGAAAAATATGACATGCATTATGTGGGTTCCTCTTGCTCTCCTTGGGCTATTAATTCTTTCTAGTTATCAGATTCTGTGGTGTCACCTTTAAGTTATGAGTGTGCTTTACACATGTCATTGGATTTTGGCATTGTGCTCAAAAGAGGTAAAGTAGTGTTTTCTCCACTTTGCCCTGTGCCTTGGCCACCTGAAGAGCCTTCCTCTGTCTCCACCATGGCCATACTGGGTGGCATGCATCCTTTTCAGAACAAAGCGAGGGATAAATGTCTACATTTTACGAATGGTGATAGAGACGCAGAGGAGCTGAGCTGCCTCAGGCCAAACAGCTGGTCAGGCGCTTATACCCTGCGCTTCTGACTCTGACTTCAAAGAGAGCAATCATTTCTTCCTGTGGTGGTAGCCGATGCCAGAGACATGAGACATCATTGTGTGCGTGCTGGGTGCAAGGTTATGATTGGGTCTCGTAACTTGATTGGTGTTTCTAGTCAGATTTATATGAGGAAAGTTCTGGAGGTATATTGTAGAACAACAAGAGTACAGAACATCGCTGGAGTAACTGCCCACTTGAAAATAACTCGGATGGTAAATTATGTTTTGTGTTTTTTACCACAACAAAAATTAAAACCACTGGAAACAATCTGTATTAACTCAGCATCATCTTTATAATTTTTAAATATAAACTCAAATGAGGGTGCTTCTACAGTTATGTCAATCTAAATAGCAATACGTCAGACAGTGGAAAAGCCAATAGCTCTTTGTATCAGCCAGGCATAGTAGAACATTCTGTAACTCCAACAACTGGGAGGCGGAGGCAGCAGGACGCTGAGTTTAAGACCAACCTGAACTAACATCAAGACCTTGTCTTTAAACAAAGAAAGAAAAACACATCTTCACATCACATCCAACAAACAATCAAAGCTGGGACAATCTTGCTTTTCTCATATCTGCTCCGAAGATTCTCAGCAACAGCTCATTTCCTGAAATTTTTCTAACAATGATGCTAATTTTAAAGCTCACATTGTTGAACTCTGCCCGCCTTTATCCTTCCTTCCTGTCCATGGTTTTTACACTGGTGCCCAGGACTCCTTAAAGACTGCCTCATTATTTCAGAATTACTAAAGGTTAGCTGGATAATTGCCATGGCCTTCACCGAACGTCTCATAAACCGAGACTCCTAGCAACAAAGGAAAGGATTAAAGGTGTTTAAGATTATTTACTTGGTGTTACTAATCAGTTCCATGAATTGCCCCCAAAACTCGGCACAAACCGGATGGTTACTTTGGAGGGTAATCTAAGCTTGATTTACCAAATATTTTAATAATTAGAGTCAGGAAATAATACTACCTTAAAACTAACCATCTGTTAAATATATTACGGCTCTTTCTTGCAGAGAATTAAAACTTCTCTGTCTTAAAAATGTCTTGAAGAGAGCAATTTGGCAAGGAGACTATTATTTCTAGAAAGTTCTTAGAGCAGCTTCTGCTGGATGAAACAAGTTAATAAATGTGTCTGGATACAAATTCCAACAGGCTGAGTAGAATCCTCAAAAGAACAAGCGAGGTGATACAGCATTTCCTTCAAATTGCTACCAACCTGCCCACCCAAAGCCATTTTTGTAAATCTAAATAGCAATAAGTCAGACAACGGAAAAGCCAATATCTTTCAAGGAGCTTATATTTTGACATCGACCTATTGGCATTCTTTTGGTATTGCAACATAGATTGAAATACCTGTAAAATATAAAATGTACACATTTAAATCCCCTCTAGCTACACAGAGATTATACTGGATAAATACCAAGCTTTGCTATAGCCTGTGGACTGCCTTCTGCTCCAGCCCTGGGAACACATCACATACAGGCGTGGGTGCTACATACCTGGTTCTGCCTGAGGAAGAGAGCCATCAGTAGGACTTTCTGACATTATTACTTGGAGATAAAAGATCAAGTCAAAGCCTTACACAGAGTTTTAAATTGTATTAAAACAGGATGGTTTGGACAACTCTGTTGGTCTGTCCTCGCAAGAGCGAGCACAGCTTTAAGAATGGAGCTCCTCCCGCCTGGGCTTCCCTCAGACCCTGGAGGACACAGATTACCCCAGCTCAGAACACGATCAAGCTTTGCTTCTCCAGTGAGTGCAGGGCCTGAGTCGGCCTCTCTCGAGTTACTGGAAGGACAGAGACATGACTATCTAGGGTGTTTCACACTGGGTCATCTAACCACCAGGCCCCAAGAATGGGCTTTGTCAATGGTCAATAGCAGAGAGCATCGTTTTCCCCAGGTACAGTGCACACAATGTTCAGGTTACAAAGGATTTCTGCATTTTCAAGGTTCTGTCAAAATGTGTTACTAGCAAAGAAAAGGAAGTTGAATTCACAGAGGAAGACAAATCAAAGAAAGTAACAGAACAGGGTTTGTGATTTCACAGACAGATGTGGCATCTGAGGTAAGGCCAGCAGAGAGCTGGGTCTAGGATGTCAGGAAACAAGGCAGCATTCTCTTCCTGTTAGACCCAAGAGAACACCTGAAACAGAGGATGAGGAGGAAGCACAGGTGCCAAACCAGAATCTAGAGCACTTCTGTGGATGAGCACAAAGCACCAAGTGGAGGTGAGAGGACGCCTATGACTTCTAAGGAAGGAAGGAGGGAGGGTGTTCAAGGATTCAATTCCAAGAATAGGTCTCCGCTGAACGAGAGACAGTCTCCACCTAACGTTTAGAGACTCTGGAGACCACAGTGCTCTTAGCAAATGTGTTACAGCAAGGTTGGCCTGATCTGGGTGGAACAGGGCATTTTCTTTTTTTTTTTTATGGGACAAAGTCCCAGTAAGGACACGTGTGTTCACATCTAGAATCAGATGGAAGGGAGCTGAAAGAGGCCACAAACCCAAACAGAAGCAGGCTGGCCGGGGGCTGCCTGCCTTACAGAACTGAGGACGACAGCAGCGAAGTGTTGGTGAGTAAACACATTTTCTTCGCCCCCCGCATTTTCTTTCATAGTTCAGAAATGCAATACATTGTATACATATTAAGACATATAACTGTCATTGGGTAAAATGAATAAGAAAGCTCTTGTGATATTTATATGTATATATATATATATATAACATTAAATATCAATTTAAAAATGTCTATAGAACTGGGTCTTCTAACCGAGTGTAGCAAATAAAGAGTACAGAAAGTTGCCCCCAGGCCACATTTACTGTGGGTTTCCTACACTGTGCAATTCAAATGGGACATTATCTTTTAAAATGAAAAGATCTGCTGTGTCAAAAAAAATATTCTGGTGTATTTCAGAATTGCAATTTCCCGACCAAGACGATGCACGTTAGCAGAGCCAAGCCCTGACCTGGGATAAGTGCACACTCCTCTTCCTGTATTGGCCAAATACCCTGGCTCTGGGCTTTGTCACTTTACACAGAGCAAATTCACCTTATAAAATAGATGTTTTAGGTCCTCTTTAGTTCTGGCGTCAACACACACATTTTCTATCGATTGGATTTGGACACGGATTGAGAAGTGATGATTCTCTGTGAGGGCAATGCTTTCAGTGACCAGTCAGACATCTCTGCAGAAGATTAGCTTCTAAAAGGGATGTGCGTGAAATATGGTTTTTAATTAAAAGAAAACAGACTGCAATGAATGGCTAATGTAGAACACTAAGGTCAAGCCGGCTTCCTCAGACCTCTCAGTCTTTCATGAACATTTGCCAGTGAACATGAGAACAGCATGAAGAAAGCTTTTATTACCCTGTCTCAGGTATGGACCAAGTAAGAAGATTGAGCTGCAGAAAAAGACCACAAAGATTGTATTTAAAAAACCCAGAAACTTGGGCTGTGGCTGGTCCTACATTCTAACATTAAAATCCCCTCCAGGGTATAAGTTGAGTAGACACGGGGGTCCTAGTGTCTCCAACCACCTGCCAGGCTCACCTGACCCCCCACAGCCCTCCACACTTGGCAGCTGTGGAGCGTGGAGGCCAGTGGATAACCAGGGGATAGGCTACAGAGTTCCATCTTTTCTCCCAAGCCATCAGCAATGGTACTCACTTTTTTTAATGTCTTCTAGCTTCTCAATGTATTTGGTCATACTGTTACCTAGAAAGAGAAGACAAGTCTTAGATCTGCTTTGCTGTTGGGGAGTGAGGCTGAGAGTGGGTGCCCTCAGCTCCACTGTCCCGTTATTAGAGCACGTGGGACAACAGGCAACTGAGCCACGCGTGGCCAACAGCCCTTTAGACGAGGAGGAAACAGAACGAGGAAGTGCGCGGTTTCCCTGTGTTTAAGCCCAGGTGCACTGCTCCAACCTTCACGGTCTTGGGCAACACAGATGATCGTCTACAGCCTGCGTCCCCTTTGTCTCCCTTCCAGAGCCAGAGGCTTCTTCCTCCTTATATTCCCATAGCCTTTTGTGTATACAGAGGAAGATGAAGAAGCAATCATCTGAGGCTCTAAAAGCTGCCTCTGTGCTGCCTCTCTCCACTCCACCTTGTCTCTTTGGCTTTCCCTCCCCGCCCCCACCCTGTACTGCACTATTCACACTACGCTGCAGCCTGAACTAGACCACACGATCTGCGTGTGTGCACTCGCACGGACGTGGTGTGCTGAGCTGTGGAGCACGCCCAGCCCTTGTGTTTCACAGTCTGCTTCTACAATTCTCAGCTCTAGACAAGGCGGTTTGGGGCGACCTCATGCTTTAAAACTGTCCCATGAGCATTCTGGTTTCCAAATGAATTAACTTCTAGCTTTCAAGCCAGAGCTTCTATTATTATTATTATTTTTTAAACTGAGTGTGCTGCAATTTGATTTGATTTAACATGGCAATTTCTACCTTGCACCTAAAAGTGGTAAATAAAAAACATTCAAAATAATTTCTCATTTCTACAGTTTTGCTCCTCTTTAAGCCTTGAGATTTAGCCTAACTTCAGATCAAAGTAATGCCTCCATCTATGAATGGCATGAACTGACATTTCAAAGCACTATTCTGAATTTTTCTTCATTTTGAGCCAGAAACTGGGAGAAAAAATCCCCAGCCTGTCTTAAACCACCAAATGTATTTTCAAAATAATACTATGCTTAATTTGTTATTAAAAAATTTACCATGGATTCATCACAGAATAAAACCCCATTGGTTTAGGCTTATTTTTAATTATTATTGTTATTTTTTTCTGTTCTTATTTTAGGACATGCTAACAGGACAAGAAGGATGAGGTGTACCCCTAAACTCAGATGGTGTCCTTCCAGAAGCTCAGCAAACAAGCAGAGCTGGGAGGCCGGAAGCCCTCTCAAGAGAGCCCCTGAGTATGTTTCAGAAGACCCTCCCAAGCCACCGAGGACCAAATACAATCTGTTTTAGGAGCTTTGGTTTTGGTTTTTTTTCCCCCTTTCTTGGGTCAAAGCTCTCTTCCTCCTTTTGTGAGGAGGATATACTGAGGGAGAGAAAGAAAGAGCCAATACTCCTTAAATGTCTAAAATAAGCCTTTTGACCTGAGAGCTGACCCGGGAATTCCACAGCGGAACCCATCAATTCTTCCTGAAGCCCCGCCCCTTTTCCCTACTGCAGCTCTGAACTCAAGTGTGGACTTGCCAGGCAACACACTGAGGTTTTGAAGAAAAACCCAATTAGTTTGCTGTTCAGTGTCTTACAGTCTTATCCTTAAACCATTTGACACAAGAACCCTAGTGACAGGTCCCTTCCTGTCTCCTACACTGTGTGTGGCTGCAGTGGCAGATTCTTTAGGTTTAGGGGAGCTTCAGGCAATCTAGTCAGAAAGCTAGGAGGAAAAAAGCCTCATCAATTTGCCCAGCAATGCAGCGACTTACCAATTATTCGAGGATTAGCATCCTCAACCTCCCGGCTTCTTGTATGGTTCACAGAACCACCTGGCTTTTCTACCAGTGTGCTATTAGAAATGGTGGTGCAGGTTGAACCCAGGCTTCCTGCATGCGTAGGCAAGGACTCTCCCTAAGCTATGGCCAGTTCTCCTGTGTCTGGAACCTGTGGGAAGTGGTCAGTTCCCTCTTTGAGCACAGGGCCATCTGATGCTACAAATTCCCTGAGGAATGGAAAACAAAGCCAGCCTCATTTATTTTATCTTTTATTAAAATATTGTAGTTACAACTAACGCTGATATATATATATATATATATATATATATATATATATATATATATATATTTAATTCTTCGGTGCTAGGGATTGAACCCAGGGCCATATACATACTAAGTAAATGCTCTGCCTCTAAGCTATATGCCCAGTCCTGAAAATTAATCTCTTCAATATCAACATTCCCTGCAGGTTTGCATAGCACACCATCTCACAGCGGCAGACCTCCACCGGAATGCTCAGCGGCAAGGGCTTCCCCACCTAGCATTTCCTTTTCCTACTGAAGAAAAGGCAGAAAACCAAAAACCGCTTGCATTTCTACAAATGCTTGGCAAAATTATGCACATATCTAAGCCGAGTAACAACAAAGGCTCTTTTCTTTACAACGTCTCTTTTTCTCCAGGTAGGGAGGAGGAAAGACAGCGGAGGCGTCCACGCTGCTTCAGCTGGAGAAAGGAAATGATTTGAGTAAGTGGGGAAAGCGGCATTTTATCATGCATTGTATAGCAGTGTGTCAATTAAGTGCTTTGTCTTACTACAAATAATTTCAACAAAATGGCTGGAGATGGATGAACATAGGTCATTTATTTACAAACATGTCTTTTATACCAAAGGAGCCTGAAACGCTATCAGAGAACTAATCTTTTAAGACTTTTAAAAATCAAGCATTATTGTCAAATTTTCCTATATAAGACTAATTGAAAAGCCAAACAGAGTAAAGAAAAGCTTAGCGCTGTCCACTGCCCAATACTGAGTGTGAGGCCCTAGCTCTAGTGTGGACAATGCCAGCAGCCTGCTGGCCTTTCCTGCATAGTCTTAATGGCTGGCCTTGAGCTCAGCCAGCCTTCATTTTCTAAGTCCCTGCACTGGCTTACGCGGCAGCAGGAAGTGGCCTTTCCCTCCCTCCCTCCTACAGCAAGCAGCTAGCAGTGCACAGGGCATTTATCACTGACTGCACTGCCTTAGCTACCTTCTTCAACAGAAAGCCCGCACTATTTATCTGTGCACATCCACACACACACACACACACACACACACACTCACTCACAATCTTTACTCCTGTGTTCTAGTGTAGGAGACACTAAAAAACACTGGCTGGGTGAAATATACTACAGAACTCTACCATTTGAAAGACCCTTAGAGTAAGTTATATATAACGTAAACAATCACACCCGATGTGGCTTGCCTCTCAACCGCCCAGGCATCTGATTGTCTTTAAATGATGTGCACCTTTGACTGATTCACAGCTACACTACAGAGCACCCACAGGAGTCATCGACTCGGGCGACCTAGAAATGCCTAAGGTGGCATTTAGCTTCTACCTTGTTTACCACTGGCGTTGCAATGAAAGATACCTAACAAGGCTTCCACAATTTGAATCAGGAGAAAGAAACAACGCAACTCCATCAGTAGCCCTGTGCAGAGACAGAGCACGGTCCGTCCTCGGAGTGACTCACTGCTTTGATTTTTTTCCCCATTGTGTTCCTATAATTTAATAACGTTATTTGTACTGAGCATGTAACAAAAGCAAATGATTCTGAGCAGCAGTAATCTAGAGAGGGTAAGATTTATAAGGCAGGAATTCAGTTGCTAAGAGACAGCTCCACAGCTTTATTTTTCCTTCAATATTTCCCTCCTCTACGGAGAAGTTCTTTTGGCTCAGAAGGAGCAGGAAGCGTGAAAAGGGGCACAGTGGTCTTTTGTTAACCCAGATGAGTTATACATGGGTCTACAGCTTTCTGGTTTGTAAAAGCCTTTCACATACATTCCTTCCTTTGACGTAAGAGACAAATCAAATTCCAAATAAAAATGAGGCGCATATAGCCCGTGATGAGCTTGAGTGCTTAAGATCAAAATTATTAGTGAGTATTCAGGAAAAGTAGGGACTAACGAAGAGAGAAGGAAATGGTTAGTTGTGCGGATTTAACAAGAGGAAGGTGACATCCACAAAATAAAAACCGAGCTAGAAAGACCAAGTGGAGGAGGGCTACGGGATTGGGAGCGCTAAGGGAGGAGAGAAGGGAGAGAACAATGCGGCAGCAGGGACGGAGGGAGAGCCCGTGGCCATTCACAGAGTCCCCTAATGAAGCCGGGGTGCGGACTGCAGAACAGAAACACAGGCCTAAGACTGAACATAATAACCGCAGGAGCACTCAAAAGACACACCCAGGCACCTATGAAACAAAGGAAATACTGCAAGCCCACCATCATTCTGCAGTGTCAGTCACAGCTGTATACAGCTGGGTTCAGATTTCTGTGAGAAATGGAGTACAGAGGCAAAGCAGCCTCTTCCAGGAGAAGAGACCAGCCTTTCAGAAAAATAAGGCCTGACACAAAATTCTTGCCTTTGTGTATGCCATGATGAATTCTAAATTGATCGCTGTTTTATAAGAAAAAATTTAAAGGCTCACCTATTTAATCTAGGGATGAGAACCGCTCACTCATTCTGCCCATTTCCATGGCCCTGGCTGCAGAGCTTAAAAACATCCCACAGAGCCCTGTGTTGGTGGCATATGCCTTTAATCCCAGCACTTGGGAGGTAGAGGCAATCAGATCTCTAAGAGTTCAAGACCAGCCTGGCCTACAGAGTGAGTTCCAGGACAGCCAGGGTCACACAGAGAAATCCTGTCTCAAAAACCCGAAAACCAAACCAGACCAAAAAATCTCAGAGGTGAGCCTCTCTGCAGCTTGGGCTCTGAGGCCCCCAGTGCTTTCTTAAGCAGGACTCCTCAACATTTTCACCCATGGCAATGATAGTCTTTGGGCAAAATGATGTGTTCAGAGCTGCTGTAGGCAGGTTTTGCACATCTGAGAGGCAAGTCACAAAAAAACCTGTGAATGCAAACACTAAAGATCTCTCCCTAAAGTTGATTGATGGCTAAATGTGAAACACACACACAACCAAATGCTAGGACAGGATTTTTCTCCTACACTGACTATAAAATAGTTGGGATCTTGAAGCAATAAGGTATGCTTTGGCCCTTCCAAAATAAGCTATTACAAAGCAAGTTTGAGTGACTTTTGCTTCTAGGAAAGATGGGTAGATGTAATTTACTCCCTTGGTTAAGTCCCACAAAAACCTCAGACAACCCACAGCATGGGAGCATACATCTGAAAATCATATTTCTGTTAATAGTCTAGTGTCCAGAATAAACAAAAGAACTGACAATGTGAAAAAAATATCCACTTTTAAAGTGAGCAAATGATCTGAATAGACATGTCTCCATAGGAAATATACATGTGTCAATAAACACACAAGAAGGGTGTTCACCATCATGTCATCGGGAGCACACAAGTTACAATCACGTGAGATATTCCATGCCTGTCATGGTGGGCATAACCAAGACGAGGACATGGAGGAGACAGCCCACCCTCACCCCCATCCCCACCCTCACCCTCACCCCCACCCCCACTATTGATGGCAAGGTAAAGTGCTGTGGCTTGGTTAGAAAATTTGGCATGTTTTCACACATACAAAAGTGTATCCTAGGACCAGTAATTCAACTTCTCAGTATATATGCAAGAGATGTAGAAGCACATGCACACAACACTTGCATACACTGATGCTCTTAAGACACGCCATGACCAAAAGGTATGAATGATCCAATGCTCACCAGCTGGTGAGTAGAGAAACAAAGCACGGAGCACCCAGACAAGAGAACATCATTTGGCAATGGAACGGAACAGAGTGCTGACATGTGCTGTGGCGCGGGTAAGCTTTGGATACACTACATTATGTTAAAGAGGACAGACACGTAAGAGGACATCCTACACAGCTCAACGTGCTAAAATCATTCTGTAAAGAAAAACAGAGTGGAACTAGTGAGGCCAACCGACTGCATGTATCCAGTTATCATGAGCTGCAGTCATCAGGACTGTGGTACTGGCCAAAGCCTATATAAACAGACCAAGGGAACAAAAAGGGGGCCTGGAAATAAACCCACACAAGTGCTCTCCTGCCGGCTGACCAACACCCCTCAGCTAGAGAGCTAATGTTCATCTACGCCAGCCGTCCTAACATAGAAATGGTTCAACACGCACCATGGACTTACATGTAAAAGCCAGAAGCTTGAAGGAAAAACCTATGAGAGCAGGAGCCTCTGGGACATATTTAGGCCGAGGCTCCTAAAGTGGACGATGGTTATGATTACTAAAGAGGACACAGCAATGGACCTCAGCGAGATGAAAAGGAGTTTTCTTCAGAGATTGTCAGGAGGAGGAAAACAAGAGCTGCAGGTGGCAAAAGGACACTTGCAAACCAGGCCTCTCACAAAGGATGGGTGTCCAGAACAGGTAAGAAACTGGGAGTTCCGCTGGGCACAGCGGCACACGCCTGTAATCCCAGCACTCAGGAGGCAGAGGCAGGCGGATCACTGTGAGTTCGAGGGCAGCCTGGTCTACAAAGTGAGTCCAGGCAGGAAAGGCTACACAGAGAAACCCTGTCTCAAAGGGGAGGAAAAAAAAAAAACTTAAGAGAGAAAGAAAGAGGAAATTCAAAGGTGAAAACGCAAGCAATCCAGTCAGCATAGGCATGTCAGCAAAGAAGACAGAAAACTCACACAAACACATGAGCCATTGGGCAAGTTTAAAGTGCGGTGCTGTGCTACTGCAGACCATATCCGCGTGGTAATATAAAAAGTGGTGAGAACACCAAATGCAGGTGAACCTGTGGAGAAAATGATCACTCAGCTACTACTGAAGGAAATGTAAAATGGTCGAGCCACTTTGGAAAACTGCTTAATAGTTTTCTCAGGCTGAGGAGGGACGCGCAGGAATGCAGGCCAGCCTTGGCTAATAAACGGATGTGAGGCCAGTCTGAGCTACCTGAGGCTGCCTCAAAAGGACACACACACAACAAAGGGGAAAAAAAACCAAACAAACTCCATCAAGCCAAAGCACAATATGACCCAGCCACTGTGCCTCTATGCATTTATTCCAGAAAAACCAAGACCTGCTCACACAAAAAGCTGTAAATGAATGCCGACAGCACCTTTTAAAAAGCTATCCCCCAATTTGGAACAGTGTTACTGTCCTTCAGCTAGCAAGTGCCAAAGTCAAGAACGGCCATAGCAAGGAATCCCAGCCAGTAACAAAGGCACAAACTGCTGTTACGCGACAGCAGACTTGAAGTTCCAGAAAACTCTGCCCAGTGGACGTGCCCCCCCCCCCCCCCCCCGGCTGGACACGCATGGCCCTGTGCCAGAGCAATAGCCTAGCGTGTTAAAGTTCACTCCCCAGCAGTACACATGTAGAAAAACCAGTGAAAGGGACAGAGGAACAGAAGCAATCAATCCAAAAGGCTGTGTACTGTACAGCTCCATAGACGCTGCACTTGAAAAATGGCAAAGTGAAAGACTGAAGAAATTAGCAGCTGTGATGCTAACGAGGGACTGGAGTGGAAAGTAGCCAGGGCTGCCTACCGAAGCACAGCCTGGGGACCTCTGTGGGCGCGGCAGTGCTCTATAGCTTGGCTGCACATAGCCATGCCCTTAGCGCCACAGCAATAGTGCAGGTGGAGAGAAACTGGGTAAAGAATATGTGGAATTTCCATTTCATTTCTTACAAGTGCATGTGAATCCACAATTATCTCAAAATAAAAAGCTTAATTAACAAAAAGCAGTTTAAAACTCTCAGGATATAAAAGGACTCCAAATTTAATATGCACTACAAAATCAGATGTTAATTATTGCATTAAAAATTAAAATTAATTTCAGATGCCATTATTAAGTCAAATTTCTATTTGATTTTCATGAGAAAAAAGTTATGAAGGTATAGATAAATCTAGATGTCTGCAATAAGCCTGGGCTCTTAAATATTTATTTAGTCACTTATTTGTTTGTTTGTTTGTTTGTTTATTGTGGTACAAGAAATAGAACCAAGCAAATTACACAATCGCCAGGTCACAATTTTTTCCTCTGAAACAATAATACTTACATCTGCCCATCACACAGGATATACACAAGAATAAATATCCACGCAGCACGGGAGTGTTTTATAGAACTTGCACATCCTAATCTGGTACACTGAAAACATTTGTGTCTATGCTAGTGAGGACGCCTCAGAGCAGAAGACAATGGTTTTCAAGGGGACCAGAGGGAGGGAAAGGTGACTGAAACAGACATAACACTCCCCTTCACTTTCCTCAGGTGTCTTCAGATACTGCTGGAAAATTCTGAATTGTGAGAGAAAGGCTGAAGTAAAAGGAAACAAACAACCCCAAACGCACAGGGCTGCAGATCCACTGGGACCCTGGCAGGAGCAGCAACGGCGGTGGCGGTGGCAGTGCTCAGAGAGACGCAGACAGCATGGAAACTAGCAAGAAGGCTGCTTCCACCTAGGGCAGCACTAACCCAGTCTCAGCTGGGGTTCCAGTTACTCAGTCAGTCAGCTCTAATTGCAAAAGCCACAAGCCACAGCCATCCTCCTGTCTCCCAGAGTCCACAGTGTCACAGGCAGTGAGCACTCTGCAAACACAGGACTGAACAAACAGGCAGATGTATAATCTATTGCTGTCAGTGTGATGGAGTACACTTAAGGCACTCCAAAATGGAGTGTGACCTTCTGGTATTTACTCAGCGTCAGCCCTGTAACTTATTCAACAGTGGCTTCCATTCCTCGGATTTCCTTTTCTTGATTCAGATGATTTCTAATGGCGTAAGCAATAATAAGTGAGGTTACCTGAATGAGAAATTTTTACTGATAACATGAAAAACAGCTTTCAAGGACATCAGGCAAGAGGGACTCCCAGCCATGGCTGATCCCAGTGTCATGGGCGCTTTCCTGTTTATCAATAGCTACTAGATTTTTTTCCCCCTTCAATTCTGTTTCTGATTTTTACTTACCGGTATCCAGTCTTGATTTGACGTGTTGATACCTTGGGTTCTGTGGTATCCGTCTGGTCAGATACTACAAAAGAAGAAAATTCACAAGGAAAGGGGTTAATGTGAGGATGGTGGTGGGAAAGAGGAACGCATGCTGAGATTTCAGATCCCACAAATGAAGGAGGCTCAGAGGACCACTTAGGCCCTTACAGACAGGACTCTCCAGTGTGACGTTGCCTTGGCTGGAGGTAGTTACCTTGTTCCTATCAAAACATGTCCACTTTTCATCAGAATAACCTCAGAGTACTGTGTGCTAAGGAGAAAAAGGAAACCTTTAAAAGGATGTCTTCCACTGGGGTAGTTATGCTGTCCCCCTTTTTTAAATGTCACTCTTTGTATCATGGCTTCAGGGCCATCTCCTCTGGACACTCATAGGTTTTGTCCACAGTGCTACAGTGTGGCAGGCGGGATCCAGATGCTCCAGATGCTGGCAGGCCAGGGCCCCCTCTGGCAGGCTCTCTGGATCTCCACAGATGTCACTGTGTGGCAGCTGAGGCACATGTTGGCTCGGGTGAGCCTATGGCTGGCAGAGGTGTCTATGTCAGATCTGCCTGGTGTTACGCTGTGTTCTGGTTAGCCCTGTGAACCCAAGTGAAGACCATCCCCCATGTTAAATTCCTGTGGTGAATACAAAAGCCACTAAGGAAGGGCAGGCTCAGAATAAAGCGCTGCCTTGCTTAGGCCTGTTTCTGGTCTGCTGCTAGGAAAAGCATGTGTGCTGCACAGGTAGATGCACCAGCTGACCGTCATCTTCTCAGTGTTCCCATGCTGTCCCCCTAAAGTCTCCAGTCTAGACAGGTAACTGCCAAAAGTGCCTTTCCTCAACTTCTCCTTGGGAAAACCTTTGTCTCCTGTGAAGCTGCCTGAGGTGGGAATAGGCGCTCTTCCCCTGGCCTGCAAATTGTGGAACCCTAGCTCGTCCTCTACAACTAGACCTTTGCCCATGAGGTTTTCTTGAAGCCAGGGACAGTGAGTTGTTCATGTTTGTGGGACCTCGTACATGGCAAGTACACTTATTATTGCCATGGTCAATCAAGGGTTATTTGTCTGAGGACTGAACCACACTAATTTCCTAAGGAGAGAGCATCCAACTTACAAGGACCGGATCACTTGCCTTTGAAAACAGTGAGGGGCACGTGTGCTGTTGAGAGAACTGTGAAAAAGACACATGGATCAGAATACCTTTTTGAATGGCCTACAAAACACAAAACCAGCCTAGGACACTTCTATGATTTATGCAATGTCTGTTGGCCAATGGTTTGGACTTCAGAGACCAAGAAGAACTGTTAAAGACTGAGGGCGCTAGGAAAGATGTTTACTACCAACCCCATGACCTGAATTCCATCCCTTGGACCACATGGTGGAAGGAGAAGCCTGGCTGCAGAGAGAGAGAGAGATGTCCTCTGACCAAAGCACTCACACTGTGGACTGCAGAGAGATGTCCTCTGACCAAAGCACTCACACTGTGGACTGCAGAGAGATGTCCTCTGACCAAGGCACTCACACTGTGGACTGCAGAGAGATGTCCTCTGACCAAGGCACTCACACTGTGGACTGCAGAGAGATGTCCTCTGACCAAAGCACTCACACTGTGGACTGCAGAGAGATGTCCTCTGACCAAGGCACTCATACTGTGGACTACAGAGAGATGTCCTCTGACCAAGGCACTCACACTGTGGACTGCAGAGAGATGTCCTCTGACCAAGGCACTCACACTGTGGACTGCAGAGAGATGTCCTCTGACCAAGGCACTCACACTGTGGACTGCACATGCATACATGCACACAATGTAATTTAAAAAACTAACAAAACAAAACTGGGGGTACCTACAGGAAATTATCCTTTTTAATTTTGCCAAGTAAGCACATAAAATCCTCACACCTTTCACTTGCTACTTTATTTTTTTTTTAAGGTAAGTATATTTATTTTTTAATTAAATTCATTTTTACCACCGAAAACATAAACAACCTGCTATTTTTCTCAGTACTGAGGAGTGAACCCAGGACCTGTCACACTCTCGGCAACCACGCTATACCACAACACTCCTAGACCTGCCGTCTGCTATTTCAATTATCTAAAAGGTTAAAAAAAAAAAAAAAAAAAAAAAAAGCCCCTCAGGGTAAAAAGGTCAGTTCCTTCATATTATTAAAAAGCCAATGACGCTGTCTGTGTTTTTCATTTCACACCAGGCGAGTAAAACCTTTATTATGAACCCTGAGCACTGCTCCTCTGCTAGTGCTTGCAGTCACTAAGCCGATCTAGCCTCAGAAGAATGGTGGAAACTCGTTTCTCATTGTGATCAGTAATGGCTGCCTAGAAGAGCAAGGGACCGTAATGTCAGTGACAACACCTTGCCTAGAGGAAGATGGAGAAGGTTCTTAGGAGACAGTACAGCATACAAACACAAAGAGAGACTTCGGCGCAGTTCCCAGAGGCCGATAATATCATGAAAAATTAAATAGTGAACTAGGTCCAGCAAAATAAAGCGCACACGCGCGCGCGCGCACACACACACACTCTCTCATCTTAAGCTGAGGGACTTTTCCCCCCAGTTTATATTTTTATCATTTCTATACCCTATTTCCTGTTTTTACTTTTGTTTCCTGGCAAATCTTCTTTTGAAAAATCCCAGGCTAGTCTCTGCTGAGCCATGGAGATTTGTCCATACCTAAGCCAAAATAGCTGAGAAGTGAGGGTGCCTCTGGGGACCAGGTGTGGTGGGGCAGAGTGATGAGGGGTGGGAGTGTGGACAGCTGCAGCTGCCGGGGCCTCCCCGCCCCCGGTTTTCCCTTACATGGACTAATGAGAAATCCATATGCTGCTGGGGGAAAATGTCAGGTTTCTTTTCTGAGTTCTCAGTTTAGTTCAATTTCTTAGTCCTTTCTGGGTCCCAGAGCGACACTAAGCTTTGTGTGCTGCACTGCCAGGCAGCAGAGTGCCGCAGGCTCTTAAGACGATGCACTCTCTTCCTGAAAACTCCCGCTTCTTGACCTACTGACCAACTGCCTTTGTTTCCATGGCACACGCAGGCTGGGATGGCGATGGCGCAAGTGAAAGCACTATAACAAGAGGTGGTTTTAAGGAAGGCTCTTCATTCCTTCTATAAAGACTTAGTGAATGCCACTCACTCTGTGGACACTTACTACTGCGTGCCAATGAGAAGTAGGTCCCTGTGTGGGACACAGAGGTACAAACAGGCCTGGCCATCAGCTCTTGCTCCCTGTGGGTAAACAGGTGTCACTATGAAGAACAAGGAGAGGGAAAAGAGCAGGTTGGGAGCACATGAGACCAACACCTTAACAAGGGTCAGGAACCGTTTCCTAGAAGGTACCTGCTGAGCCAAATTCTGAGAGTCATGAGGTTAGGCCAGTGACAAGAGTAGTGGGTAGGTGCTCCAAGGCCCTGAGAGAAGAGCCTAGGTAAAGCATGAAAACAATGCAGATGACTTCTTACAGAATCCAGTGGCCACTGGAAGGCATGGAGTACTTGGGGCTAGGAGAGGACAGATGGCACTGGAGGGGTGGGGAAGGGGGAGGTCACAACAGGCCTTCTATTAAAAAAACCTACAGGACTTGCAACTTGTACTGCCAATCCGTGGACTCTAACAGGTGTGATTGTGCCAGCTCTGTGCCCAGGGTCATTTACCAAGGTCTGGAGACATTTTAGGTTGTCATGACTGAGTAGTGGGGGGTGCTGATGGCATTTCTTACGAAGAGACAGAGGCACTGGTTAACGTCCTATAGCACGAGAGCCAGGCCTGACGCCAACAGTGTGGAACCTGAGAAACCCAAGAGAAGAGCATGGTGGGGGCGTCCCCGAAGGTTTCGGGAGCAGTGATGGAGTCTTATTTACATTTGGGGGGGGGATCAATTGGCACGATATGGAGAATATGATCATAGTCAAGAAAAGAGGAACAAAAATCAGTTAAGAGACTCATGCTAAGGGGATAGAAAGCCCTAAAAAAAAGAAAGTTTCGAGAAATCTGTAAAAGGCAAGGCTGGGGTTGTGGCTCTTTGGTAGAGTGCTCACACCGCCCCCCTCCATCTTTAAAATGTAAATGCAACATGGCTACTTATACCCCTCCCCCAAAAAGGCAGTGAAAGAGGAAGCATATAGGTTAAGAACATCACGTGTGAAATCTGGGGCCACACTAAGTACAAGATGCTTGTAGGTTGTCAAAAAAGGAAGAGTCCAGCTAGCGATGTAGACATAGCAATCAGGAGAGAGCTGGGCTAAAAAGCAACTTGGGAATTTTCTGAATACAGACATGAAGTCATGGGACTGGCCAATATCACTCTAGGAAACAGTGTACACAGAGAAGAAATGTCCCAACGTTGCCAACATTGCAGGTGGGGAAGAGCTGCCTTGGCTGAGACTCAGAGGAGGCCAAAGAAAGAGGATTACGCAAGGCACAGAAGAGTTACAGGAGAGGGAAGCAGCCAACTCGGCACAGAGTTGTCAAGTCTGAGAATAAGAGGTCAAGCAGGAACAGGCAAACAAGAATCCAGGTCAAGTGACGGAACAGAAAACTGAATTTGGGTTTACAAACCAGGACACTGTTGATGGGCCCTGATGGGAGCAGCTAGAAAGTAACAATAGGTCAGATGTGTGCAGGGAGCAGTAGGTAGGCAGGTGGTCTTTTTGGGTTCTCTCCAGAGTTGCCAAGGTGAGACAGAGTTATCTCTCTGTGTGGTGGTGCTTTTGTGTTTGGGGGGAAGAAAGGACAGATTTAAGGATGCTTACAGAAAATGGGCAGAGGCCCAGAGCCCAGATGGAAAAGGTGACTTTTGATACATATTTAAAACAAAGATAGTCACAACGAAGTTCATCATCAGAGAGCAGGACGCGGAGACCGCTCATGTTTGTAAATTCCTAGAGGCTTTTTGGCAATACCCAAATATGTCAAAGCCCCTTCAGGGGCTTACTGAAGGATAGTGACACTGTTTTAGTCACGTTCCTGTGCCTGTGATAAACGCCATGACCAAAAAGCAACCCCAAGAGGAAAAGGCTCACTTGTCTACATGAGCTGATCATGGTCCGCCTTGAACAGGGGCTCTACCTACTACATGGCTCAGTATGTTACAAAACCTTGTGCAAAGCAAGGGACAGAAAGTGCCTGTGCCTGCCAAACTCAATGAACCTGGGCACAGTGGTGCACACCTGTAACCCAGCTCCTTTGGAGGGTTAGGTGAGAGGACTGTGAATTCTAGGCCAAGATGGGCAACTTTGTAAGATACCCCCACCCCACCCCACCCCCGCCAAAAAACCCACCTCAGCACACACACTGAGGCACATGCGCAGACACACACATTAAACATGAAGGCGCATGTGTGCGTCAGTACCACAGGAGCAGCCCAACACTCGAGGCTCTTAGAAGTCTGAAGAGCAACAATGCTAGGACACTGGGCTGAGAAGACAGGCTTCATGGAAGAATGGGCATGAGATAACAAAAGGGATGGAAAAGGTACTCCAAGTGGAAATAAATTCTAATAGGAAAGCCATTTGAAGGCTATGTTTGAAAAACAGATTGCTGTTTGCTAAAGAAAAGTTGAAAATCAGCAGAACCGTAATCACTCCTTTTATTTGGTGAGCGTGTGTCCCGGGTTGTTTGACATCTGACTAAGCATTTTACCTACTTCGTCTCATTTAACCATTAGCCACTGTGAATCTGAACTCCTGCCAGGGTTTTCACGTGACCTCACTGGTAAGTTTCCATGACTCTCATGAAGCTCTGTGAAAAAAGTCTGTGTATGTTCGTTTTCTCTGCTGGGTTTCCACCAAGTTCCCAAAAGAGTATGTAATCCCCAGACCTCAATAACCATAAGGATGTGGACTCCTGGGCTATGACAGGGCACGGGGGAGCGAGTCTCCAAATGGAGAAGATAGATGCGTGAGGACCAGCTCTTCTCAACAATGCAACGTATTACAGGTGCTGAGGTGTAAGCCATACAACCACAGCAGCGTTTCAGCAGATCGCTACCCTGCATACTGACGGAGAAAGACAGACTTGTGAAGATGTCAATGTTGGAGAAGAAAGAGAAGCGACAAGTTCACACGGAAACAAAGTAAACCAGCAGCAGCAGTGCCTGCGCCATGTGCTTTTCTCGCTTCCCCTCTCTCAGGACTCACATGCTGTTTGGCACACTTGCATGTCCACAAATGAGGGGAGTAAGTACTGGCCTTCAGGTAATCTGACTTTAAAATAGGTTTTTGTTCAAAGGCGAACTTTTTAGGATGAGTGCTTTAATGAATCCAGTTGTGTTAATATCAGTCATCTTGGCCCTAGACTCCGTGCACAGCGATACCTACTTTCTCAGTAGCTACTCCTCAGGGGCAGACTGTATTTTCCAAGATGGAGCCAAACTTTCCCATGGTATCAGACTATGGGTTTACAGTCTGCTGACTCTGGTGAGCCTGCGATGTTGGTGCAAGTGGCAGATGACTGAAAAGCAGCACAGCTTCCACCTGGTTCCCTTAGGACTCAGCCACCAAGTATGGGAGAGTCTGGGCCACATGGGAGAGGACACACAGCACTGATGGGCATACGTGTATATGCAGGTTTTGAGAAAATTCTAGCTTCAGGCTGTCTGCAAAATGCCATGAGCTTTCATGAGAGGCACCGAGCAGAGCTAAGAACCAGAAGGGATGCGGACAGAAGGGTTTCTGTCAGGGCAGCGCTCATACCAAATCAACTTATTACTGGAGCAGTGCCCTGCCCCTTCTCCTCTGCCAAGTTCCTTGAGTGCAGCCGTAGTAAATGTCACCACTGTTGTCTGGACCTCACTCGGTCACCCACCGCAATCACTGGACTGCGGTTCTCAGGCCAGCTACCTAACGTGAAAACTCTACATGCAAAACACAGTGGATACCTACTTAAACGTTCTCGGTCCTTCTTTAGCATACGATGGGATATTAAAAAACATGGTGGTGCACACCTTTAATCCCAGCACCAGGGAGGCAGAGGCAGGCGGATCGCTGTGAGTTCAAGGGCAGCCTGGTCTACAAAGTGAGTACAGGACAGCCAAGGCTACACAGAGACCCTGTCTCAAAAAAAGAAAAATTAAAAAACCAAAACCTGTTTCTACTGCATTGGCTTCGGTAATCTCTCTCTCCTCTGACGTTCCACTGACACATGAGTCACTCCTCCGTCAGTCCCTTAATTACTCTGTTTCTCAGGATTCCACCTTCTCAACCAACTGACTCTCTGTGGAGCAAAGCCTTACACTTTTTTCCTTTTATAGGCTTCTAATCTCCAAATGGTGGAATTTTACGCTTAACTTTTCCTCTCAGCTTCACACATATCTTCACTTATTCCAAAGGGTCTGCGGAAGCACCCGGTCCCCAGTGCAGTGAGGCTCATGTTCCTGCAAACATGTCAGAAACCCAAGTCATGGTAGATGATGAGGAACTGAAACAGAGAGACAGAACGGCTGCATCTGATTTCACTCTCTCCCAAAACCTCAGGAAGACTTCATCAGGAAGTATTTTAAGGACATAAACACCCCCCAGTCCTGACAGAGAGGGAAAAGTGACAGCAATTGGGCACTAGAGTACTCAAGCCTACAGAGAAGCTAGTGACTGGGAAGAAGAAACGAAGTGGCTGGCAGAGGACTAAGCCATGTACCACTAGAGATGAACAAGTGAAAATGACATGATGGGCTCCTGACAGCTGAGCAATAAGGAGTGCCAGGGGAGCCAAGAGCAGTGTTTAAAAGGCCAAAGAGTCGGCTGTGCCAAACATCCTCCACACAGGAAGGAAAACGAGCACTGAATAAGGGCTGAGGAAAGAAAGCTCTTCGGAGCTAGGGTCTACAGATCCTCCTCCCAGTTTGCACGCGCGTGCTTGCCCATCTTGGTAAATATCATCTGTAGCTCACCATCAGCAGGCCTTGTCTCAATTAAAAAAAAAAATCAGTATCTCAATCACCTTGTAAAATCTGCTACTCAGAAACATAAATTGACAACTGGGGGTTAAGAGACTCTGAGAATAGTGTTGTTGTCTTTACAAAAAGATACAAGTGAGAGGCTGGGGAGCAGGCTCAGCTGGCACAGTGCCCGCCGTGCAAGCAGGAGGTCCCAAGTTCCAATCCCCAGCATTCACGTAACAATCTGGGCAGGCATGTATCTGACACCCCAGTGGTGGGAAACGTGGGTAACAGGATGGGGACGAGGCCGCCAGCCGAGCTTTGTCAAAGAACTCCACGTTCAGTGAGACCCTGCCTCAAAACGAAGGTGGAGAGTGCACCAGAGGACAACATTAAATGCTGACATTCGACCACGTGTGCACAGGAAGAACACGTATGCAAGCACATGCCACACCTGCATCCACAAATAAACTTTTTTGTTGTTTGCTTGTTTAGTTTTTGAGACAAGGTCTCACTATGTAACCCTGGCTATTTTAGGACTCACTACATAGACTAGGTTGGCCTTGAACTCACAGAAATCTCCTTGTCTGTGCATCCTGAGTGCTGGGATTAAAGGCGTGGTACACTAGGCTTCACAAATCAACTTCTACAAGACTCAAAATAATTTTTAAAAAAGAAACACTATTGAATTATTTCTCTCCTGCCATCCACTGTGAGGACACCAAAAGAAGTTAGCCATCTACAAGCAAAGCCAGTCCTCACCATAAATGGAATCAGCTGGCACCCAGAGCTTCAAGACAAATTGTTAAGTGGGGGGGAAAAACAAGTCAAAACACCATATGTACAATACAACATTTATGTAAAACAAAATTACAATATAAATCTCCTTGCCATCCGACATAAATTTTTCAGTATGATGTACACAGAGAGAAAGTCTTGGAAAAGGAAATTATGAAAAGATTATGGTGATAGTGATGTAGGGCATTTTCCTGCATTATTTACAAAAAAGTAGAATAAAATTTTGATAGTAATAATTACAAAAGGTGATAATGATGTAGACACATCAGTCATAAGAAGTGCAGAGTCAAAGTAAAGGCAAATAGAAACTCAAGGAAATCAAAAAGCAGTAAGGAATTTAAATCCTAATTATTATCTGTTGTCCAAAAAACCAATATGTATGCAGTCACCAACAATGGCAACAAAAAGAAAAGGCCCAGGCATTAGAGCAGGAAGCCCAATGGAGGGGTGCACACATGGACTCCTAGGCCTCGAGACTGAGGCTGAGGCTGGAGGACTGCCATGAGCTCAAGGGCTCCCATGTGAGACTTAAAAAAAAAAAAAAAAAAAGCAAAAGACACAAAGATGTTTTGCTGAAAATGTTAGCTAGATAACAGATAATCACATAATCACATGAAAAGATTGCCAGTTTTTGTGTCCATTAGGGAGACAGATACAGATTAAAACCCTAATGAGGGTTGGCGAGCTTACTCAGTGGGTAAAGGCGCTCACTGGCAAGCCTGGGAGTAAAGAACCAACTCCCACAAGCTGACCTCCCACCTCCACACACATACCATAACACCCAGACACAAACAGCCACACACAAATAAATGTTTTTTTTTTAATCCCACAATGAGATAACTCTATGTGCCTATTCAGAGCAGCTCTGGTAGCATTGATAATATCAGATGTTACCAACATTATGCGACATCTAAAACCCTTATACACTATTAACAGGAATGAAAAGTAGTATAGCCTCTGTGTTAAGTCATAGAGCATTTTCTATTAAAACCAAGCATGTGCTTACCATACACCTCAACCACTGCACTCCTGGGTACAACACCTATCTTACGGAAATGAAACTTAATGTCCACACAAGAAGCTGAAATCCTTATTTCTAATAGTGCCAAACTGAAAGCAATCAAAATGTTTTACGCTGCTTGGGTGAGTGAACAAACTGCTGTATCTACACTACAGAGTACTGGCCAGCACGAAGGAGTCAATTTTTAGCATCGCCCTGGTGTGTCTCCAGGACGCTATCCTGAGTAGAAAGTGAAAACCATCCAAAAGGGCCATATATTGGATGATTCTATTCCTATAGCATTCTTAAAATGGCAATACAGAGATGGAGAACTTATTTGTGGTTGCCAGGGATGAGGGTAGTGAGAGAGGAAAATGGGCTGACTGGGAGGGGTACCGTGAGGGAGCTATTGTGGTGATGAAGTTCTTTTACTGTGACTGTAGCTCTATGCAAGTCTGGATTATACTAAACCTGCGTATGTGACAAGAGAGCCTAGAACTATGAACAAATTGTGGAAGCTTGAATATCCTAGTTCTGATGGTGTTCTATACTCATGGAAAACCGAGTGAAGAGCACACAGGACCTCTCTGTACTGTTTTAATACCTTTCTGCAAATCTATGTTTGTTTTTAAAATATTTTAAATATATTTATTTTTTTAAAGGAACATCACAGTAAAAAACAGAGCTCTTAAAAATTAAACTGATAAAGCCAGGCGGTGGTGGCGCACACCTTTAATCCCAGCACTTGGGAGGCAGAGGCAGGCAGATCTCTGTGAGTTCAAGGCCAGCCTGGTCTACAGAGTGAGTCCAGGGAGGGAGAAACATAAGGATACAAGTGAGAGCATAACAACTGAGATGTAATCTGAATAAATTAATTAAAAAAAAAAAACAAAAAAACAAAACAAAACAAAAAAACAAAGTGAGTCCAGGACAGCCAAGGCTACACAGACAAACCCTGCCTCAAAAAACAAAACAAAACAAAAAAAGTAAAATGATGGGGCTCTGGGTGACATCTTAGTCAGTATGAGGATCTGACATGTCCCAGAAGCCATGTGAGACAGTTGTGATGACATGCCTGCAATTCCACTGCTAAGGGGCCGGAGGATCCTTGGGATGCACTAGGTAAACAGCATCTGAGGTGAGTACCTGAGGTTGCTGACTTGTACATACACAAGCCCCATACACGTAAATCTCTCTCTCCCCCTCCCTTCTCTCTCTCTCTCTCTCTCTCTCCTTTTTTCCCTCCCCCCCTCTCTTTCTCTCTCTCTAACACACACACACAACAAAAATTACAATCAATACAAGAATTAGGAAATACATCTCTCTCTCCTCTCTTTCTCTCTCTCTCTCTTTTTTTTTTTTTTTTTTTTTGAGACAAGGTTTTCTGTGTAGCCTTGGCTGTCCTGGAACTCACTGTAGACTAGGCTGGGATTATAGGCACGTATCGCTACTGCCCAGCATAAAGTTAAATTTCTTAAAGCAGAAAGACAAAAATATAGAGTCAGGAGATGAAAATGAAAAAAAAAAAAATCAGAACCAGTTACACAGATATTGTATCAGAGTAATGAATCCAAGGAAGAGGGTGGAAGAAATGAACTCAACAGTAAAATAACTCAAGAAAATTTTACAGTCTAGAAAGATACACGTTTCTGGTGTTTACCAAAGTGAGTGAAAACAGACCACAATAAGGCATCTTTTTGTGAAATGCCCTACCACTGGGAACAAAATGAAGCTTCCTGAAAGGAAAAACAAGTCACAGAGCAACAGAGCAGCTTTGGATTTTTCTACAATAACACTGGCGGCTGGGTCACAGAGCAATGTTTTCAAGATGTTGCTGTTTTCCAACCAAGAAGTCTATTGTCAACCGCACTCTCAGGGGAAAAAAAAATTAAAGTAGATGTACAATAGAAACAGTTTCAGATATGCCTTACATTTTGGGTTCAAAAAAAAAAAAAAAAAAGATTTAGGTATTCTTTCTCAAGAATTCCTGGAAACTGTTGTCCATTCAAGGAAGGCAGTAAAGACGGCATTGTTTGTAGCCTTCTTCCTCTAACATACTCTTTGCCTTGTTCCTGACTTCGTTACTAGGTGGTCCCAGCTGGCAAGCAAGCTACCCATCTCCATGCCATCTCTCAAGGCGTGCTTGACCGTGCTGCATGGAGAGCTTCACACCACGATTTCTCCTCCATCTGTCCCGACTTCCTAGCCTCAGTCTACACAGACATCACCATAATCACCTAATCACCTAATGTGCTCCTTGCCTGCTCAGCTCCATCCTCCACACTGTGGCTCTAACTGTGCCTAAACGGCAACTCTGAGGAGTGCTAAGACTCCTTAAATGTTTCTCAAGTTCTGAACAGGCAAGACAATTATGTTGTCGCTGTGGCTACCTCTCCCACCCCCCACAGGTATCTAATATTGATACTATTTTAGTTGACAAAACACAATTGATTTCTGGGACATAACTGTGGAATTAGTAAGTCAAGTCAGTCAATATAGTCATCACCTCTCTTTTTGTGAGGAGAGAGCTGGAAATTTCTCTTGGTTAATCTGAAATTGCACATTGAAATTTTAGGCATCCTTACTGTGCAGCCTCAAAATTTTAGTTATCCTAACGAACTTTCTATCCTGAGACCAACATCGCTTTCTCCCTGACACCCCATCCCTAAGTTCTGATGAATATTATCTGATTTCTTGAATGGGCTGCACTTTAGATTCCAAATGTAAACGACACTGCAGTATTTACAAAGTACTATCAAGGCTGGGTGGTGGTGGTGGTGGTGGTGGTGATGGCGGTGCACACCTTTAAATCCTAACAACCAGAAGGCAGAGGCAGGCAGATCACTGTGAGGTTGAGGCCAGCCCGGTCCACATATTGAGTTCCTGTTCATCCAGAGCTACACAGCGAGACTGTGTCAAAAAGAACAAACAAATAAATAAAATAACAGGCACAGTTTGCTCAAACACCAGGCATTTGCCAAGAAATGAAAGACCTACAACTGGTGTTTGGTATGTCGGTGCAGAAGGCCCCTCTCAACTTGCCTCATGCTCTGTAGACTCATACTCTCCATAACTTGGCTCCTGCTGTTCTACCCAGCATGCTCTTCAGCAGACCAGTGAACGGCCTTGATATATTGGGACCCTTCCGACTCAAGAACCTCCTCTCAATTGACTTCCTCTTACATCTCACTCCTTAGTGACCGAACTCAACTCCAGTTTACAAGCGTCCATCACTAGACTGAACTCAGCTGTTCTATTTGTAGGTCTGGCACTTGTTCGGTAAGAGTCAAGCAATACTGGGTGACATTAAACTGCTTCAAACGCAGAAGAGCCCTTTGCAACAGCTTGGTCTGATGTACCCCGGCTCTCAGAAGTGATGGTCCCTTCATTCCTTCCATGTGTCTGGAGCAACTTTTATTTTTTTACTTCTTTTTCAAGTGTCACTCCTAGACGTAAACTCTTTGAAGGCAGGGGCTGTGTCTTTATGTACTTGGCTCCTCCAAGCCTCAAACACTGGTGTCGGGTCGGCGTTTGGGGAAGAGCTCGCCTGTCACCACCGGGCGCCTCCTGATGCAGAGCCCAGGCCTGCCCCGCCCCAGGCCCTGCGCTCGGCCCACTCCTCACGCCAGCCACTTCCCGCCTTCCAGGAGGCGGAAGTGGCCGGCTTTCGTCCCTGCCCACGTGGCGCCTTTTCCGGTGCGCCCGCCCCCTCCGGCTCTCGGGTCCGGACCTGGCCCTCACCTCAGGATTCCCAATGTGCCTCCGGGCAGACATATTTGCTCCAACCGACCACGCTCGGGGTTCTAGCCTCACGTCTTGCCACTAATCTAGCTTCCTACCCCCACAACCACGCTCAGCCGCCTCCCTGTAACCGCTCTTCCGATTGGCCTGGCTGCCCAGACCAGCCAATAGAAGCTCCGTTTACTGGCTCGGCAGGGCGAGGGAAGAGCGAAAAGCTGCTCAATGGTTGCTAAGGGCAACGCGGGACGCCCGCTAGCGCAGCTTTTGGTGCGGGGGCCTGGAGGCCAGAAAGGCGGGAAGAATGGCGCGGGGGTGGGGGTGGGGCGGGAGGCTGGCGCCTGCGCAGACCTGAGGTGGGGGGGGCTGGCCTCAGGCTGAAGAGAGAAGACAGATTCAGCACAGGTCGCCCCCCCTTTTGTAAAGCCATTCTAACCAAATATCGGGGCTACTTCTTCCATGACAGAGGACATGATGTAGGGCATAGTTGTTCAGCTGGAATGAGAGTACATAGTTTATTATATTCAGGTTTATTATGCAAATTATGCAAAATATCATGAGTAAACACAGTAATTATTTTTGCTTTAAAAGCTTTTAGTCTAGCTAAAGAACGGCAGCGTTAATTGCAAAGAGCACACACCGTTCAGTGTCTCATCATTCATTTAACAAGTATTTAATAAGCACCTTGTGAAGAAAGCTGCTGTACGTTTTTGTGGAGGACAGGAAAGATGACTAAAACCCAATCCTGTTGTCATGGAAACCATTGTGACTCCTGCCACCAACCACCACCTGTTCTCATTCCAGATCTGAGAATTAAGTCCTAGCACCTTTACAGAACAATTACCCACACAGTTTGACTCGGCTCCTCAATGTCCCACCAAATCCATCAAAATTATTATTTCCTTTTACAGGGAAGGAACAGCACAGTAACCCTTTGTCCTTTGCTCTAAGTCGTTTTTTCCAGAAACAAGAAAGGTTACATTCGGTTGCTCGTGCCGGCTAGTTCTGGGTAAATAATAACGTCCATGTGGACTACTCCAGAGTCTACGCGGATGACCCGATGACCAACACCGTCTCCCTTACCCTGTCCTTCTAGCTGTTTCAGGAACCTGCTCTTAGGGCCATATTCTGGATCGAGTCATTCGAACAGGATGGACCTCCAGGATCTTAAGACTATCTTCATAACTGTCCATGCACTTCGTTCACTCTTTAATACCTACCAAGGTTTGTCTGCCACAGATTACAAGGGAATAGGTAGGAGGATAGTTATCAGATCTGTGCACAGGGAGCAGAAGCTTCTAGACACATAAATTATGTATCTGTGCAGCTTGGAGTGCCCATAGGGATTATGGGTAGGACATTGAGAAAGGGACAGACAGAATAGCTTAGTGGACAAAGGTCCTGGCTGCCAAAGTGGATGACCTGAGGTCGGTCCCTGGAACCTACATGGTTCAAGGAGAGGACCAACGACAAGTTGCAGCTTGTCTTGTGACTTCCACACATGTGCACACACATGCGTACTCACAAAGTAAAGTGAAAAAAAAAAAAAGAAGCAAGAAAGAAACAGTAATAGGGACTAGGCCAAGAGGTGGGAAGAAAAGGAAGAAAGGGCAAACTCCAAGATGTCTATAGGTGAAGGGACAGATGCACGTGAGCTGGAGAAACAGGGCAAGGAACTAGAATGTATCAAGGGGCGCTGTACATCTGTAACCTTGGGAATCAAGGGAGTGGGTGAGGGCACATTAATAAAGTTACAGAACGCGATCAGGTTCTCAAGAGCAGGAAACACAATGGCCAGCACACGGTCCACTTCTGTTCATCAGTGCTGGCCTTCACCTCTTTGTAAGACTGTTCACCTTTGCTCCAGCGGCATGGAAATATCAGCTGTACTGACCTTAGTGGTTGCTGTGTTTAGGCACACAATGCTTCTCCATCCCTGGATTTTGATGCAGAAGAGCCCAAAGGCCACACTTGAGACTCTGCTCAGGAAGAGCCACCCTTGCTTTTATGGTGTGCCTCCACAGACTCTCTGCTAGTGCCGAGTTACAAACCAAAAGGCTTTTAGCATCAAGATTTCTTTCAGATCCTACTTGTGTCAAAACTGGATCAAAAATTAAAGGAAGGTGTTTACTCTCAATATGAAAAACAGCTAAATGCTATCAAATGATAAATCATGGAAGAAAGCAGTCAATAAACATAGCAAGATGTGTCTAACAAGGCAAAGAGCTGTCTCGCTTTTCAACTAACAGACAAAAGGTATTTTTCTCGTCAAAATGTTAACTGTGTAGTGCCCAGCGATTCTTGAAACAAACGCCTTCAGATACTACTAGTGGGGATATAAGGAAGTGTGACTTGATGAAGAGTAATTTGATGATGAATGCAGAGAAATCCTTAAAGCTTAATATCCTAAGAATTTTCCCTAAGGAAACGAACGGTCAGAGGGATGTATGGCAATGGCACTCATAGATGTTAAGCAAACTCTTAAAACTCTGGTCATCAAGTTAAAAAAAAAATGATTAAAATATCTAGTGGCATATTCATAAAAGGTAAATTTACAGAACCGTTAAAACATATATTTTGGGGAATAACCAGGGCAATGGAGAACTACGCCTGATACAGGAAATGGAAAGAACATTGAGAAATTTATTTAATATGATCCTGATGTGTATGGAGGGGAAAAATACAGGTATCCATAGAGAAGAAAATGAAAACATTAATAAGAGCTATGTCTGGATTGGAGAATATAGATATTTGTTTTATTCGGTAGACATTTTGTGAGTGTCACAGATTTTCTTCAGTGATTACGAACTTGTCCCATCCTTTTAAAAAAATCGCATTCTTCCCCTAAGAAACAAAACCTGGGATGCTGGCTGCATCCTGAAAGCGGTCTATGGCTTTTGTCTGTGCTGATTTAGACTAGAGCGGAATTCTGAGTAACGCACGGAGGTGAAGTGCTGCAGTTCTTGGCAGTAAAAGACTCTCCAGGCACTCCAGTGAGGTCCTTGCAATCAGAGTGGTGATTGCTGAGAGCCTCGAGCTTTGTTTGTAAGAGAAGTAGTTCTGATTCTTTTCTTTAGAAGTTCCTACTCCCACTGATTAATCTTATTTTTCTCCGAAGTTAGAAGTGCTCTTGTGAACTTCCATTTGTTTGACGCCTCCTTTTTAACCCTGTATGGGTTCCCAGAAGGTTTTAGTCTCTGTTGAGGGGAGGGAGCCTCAGGTAAGGTTGGTGTGGCTGATAGAAAGCTCGTTTGTATCTTAGGTGTTCCTGGGACCACTCCGTCAGTGCTTTCCCATACTTCAGCCTCTCGGTGGGTGCCTTCTTTCTCCCTGAACCCCTCTAGTTGTCTGGCTTCACATCCTCTGTCCAGTTGTTCTCTGTGCCCTCCCTTGGGTGTCAAGTCTACTTTCTTGATTAAAGCCCCAATTCCCCACTCCAACAGACCCGTCTCATGATGTTCCTTTTTGGATGTGGGCCTTGGCTCCTTTCCTTGGCTTCATTTGTTCTCATTTCCTAAATGACATACATGTCCAGATGTTAAGGAAATTGTTCCACGCAATCTAGTCCAGTCCTGGGATCCTTTCCTGGGTCCCCAGAAACAGATAGCTGAAGCAGTGAGCTTCTACCCCAGTGACACGTTCCCAGAAACAGTGCAACCATCTGCTGCCATTCGATTGGTGTGAAATGTGTCCGCAGGAAGAGCACAGCACGTCGGAGTGTGATATTGACCCTTGCCTATACCTCTCTGTAGCCAGTCCAAGAAGAGTGACTGACACCCACAGCTGTCGTCACATCTTGCCCTCCTAACTGATGGCACAAAGATACAGTGGTGTAACAATAGCCTGGTTGGTTGGCTGGTAGAGTCCATGCTTGTGCAGTTCTGCAACCACCTCTGTTCTCTCAGTCCATTTTCCGTTCCTATAACAAAATACCAGAGGCCAGATAGATTACAAAGAATAGAGACTTCTTCACTGAAGTCACAGTTGTAGGGGCTGAGAACTCCAAGAGCAAGGTACCAGAACCTGCTTAGCAGCTGGTGATAGGCTACTTGCTGCACTATGCCATGGCAAAGGGCATGCCGGGGAGAGCTAACTTGCTGAGGGTACAATATTCACCTATTAATCTGCGACTTAGTCTACTCATGAGAACAAAGCTCTTAATGACCCTATCAGCCCTCAGAGGTCCCATAGCAAAGGATAAATATAGCAACTGAGGGTTACATTTTCAACATATGAAATTTGGGGAGGGGGCACTTTCAAATCCTACCAGTGGGCCACATGGACTGCCATGCTGTGACAGAATATGTACATGATGTCCCTTCCCAGAAGACCTTACACCTGTGACAGAGTCTGGATGTTGGGGTAATGCAAGGAATGTCTTGGTCTTTGTTTGGGGAACAGTGTTCTGCCACAGACCCAGAACCATGGGGCCTGTGAAGAGCTGGCCTGGGTCAGAACGGAAGAAGAGAAAGGTTGGAGGTGCCTGTTGTACTCCAGGTACAAGGGGCCTGGGTGCCAGAAGTCCAATAAGGGCACAGCGTGTCAGAGGATCACATTTGTCAGGCTTTCGTGTGGAAACTTGAGGCCACAGGCTTGCAAGCCCTTCTCCTTGTCTCTCTCCTTTCTTCAAATACAATTCTTGCCCATAGTTTTTAAACCATCAAGATCATACCGATGGTAATAAGACAACAGAAGCACACGGATAGGCATTCTGCTTCCACTTATTATAGAAAACGCTGCCAGGGAACGTCACCCCATCATACCACATAGAGAATAATTTCTATAAGAATCACGTTTCTTTGAAGACTTCAGAGAAATGAGCTCATGGTCATATGCCAGCCATATAAGGAACTCCAAAGTCCTGCGGAGTCCCTCTTGCTCCGCTGGGCTGGACCCTAAGGTTCTGGGTCTGGGGGTGTGGAAGAAGAACCCCCGCCCTTGGGCTGGGTGTGGGTTAGCGGGTCAATGTGGGATAATGGGGAGCCTGTGGTAGTTCATTTCGTGTGGTTCTGCTTCAGTTGACCTACCTGTGATGTCACTGCTTACCTGCCACGGGGGTGTGGCCCTGCCCAGGGCTATATAAAAGGACAGTTCCACCGCCCCTCCTTCTTCCTCTTCCTCTCTCTTCTCACTCTTCCTGTCTCTGTCTCTGTCTCTGTCTCTGTCTCTGGGGTACCCTACCCCCTTTTCTTCTCTCCCCAAGTTCATTTAATAAACTCCTCTACAACATAATATCTGGCATCTGGTATCTTTATTACCTTATTATCTTATCTTATATCTAATTATTAAATATAAAACTGTGTGTCAGCTTGGCTGGACCAAGGCACCCAGATGTTTGGTCACACATCAACATGGGTGTTTTTGTGAAGTGTTTTCAAAGATGAGATTAATTGGTTGATTGTGAGCAAAGCAGATAACCCTCTAGTCTGTGGTTTGGCTTCATCCAAACAGCTGAAAAACCTTAAGAGAGAAAAGACTGACCACCCCCCAAGGAAGTAAGAATTTGCTGCCAAGCTGCCTTTGGACTCTCTTCCTTTTGTCTCCAGCCTGCACACCCTGTGCAGACTTTTTTTTTTTTCCTACTTGCTAACCTCTCTAATTACATAAACCAGTTAACTCTTTGCTTTCCCGTCCTTCTCCTCCTCCATCCATACAGAGAAATACTCTTGTAGATAAATGGATAGTGAGTAGAGCTGTACACACCCTGCGGCTTGTGTTTCTCTGCCAACACTGCCAGGATAGAGCTCCTGACAGCAGCAGACATTTTAACTCTCTTCTCCATCCGTGTCCCCTGGTTACTCACAGAGAGATTGGAGCAGGACAGGGTACCCAAAGGGAGCTCCCTTGGTGGAGTAGATTTGCAGGAAATGATGGGTCACTGCTGGGGACAGGCACAAACATTACCCATATCCTATGGCTCCTATATAAGTGATAAAACCTTAGACCCTCAGGGGCAGGGAGCCCCACGAAGGGGGGAAACATCTGGGGCCAGGAAGGAAGCGTGCCTTCCCATCCCCAGGAATTCCACAGACATCTGCTGTTCTCGAGAACGGGTGGGCAGAGGCATGAGCTGCCTGTGTCAGGGGACAGGATGCGGTGGGTCAAGAAAATCTCTAAATCAGAAGAACTTGTATTAATGCACAATAACACTAAGAGTGCCAAGAGGTGACTCCCTTCTGCCTAGGCCCTCCGAAGGTACTAGGCAGTGTCTGGCCAGGTAAGAGAGGAGGGAGGAGGACTGAGCAGGCCTCTAGAGATGAGGCGAATAATTCTTGTGGAAGACTGAGGAGCCTGAAATTAAGAACTCCCTGGCCTTACTGCGGCCTAGTTGACAAGCAACAAGCTGCAGCTTGTATCATGGGCTGGCGGGGGGGGGGGGGGGGGGTAGGGGAGCAGTGACGAAAAGCCTCTGAGTACCAATGTTCAGGTAAGGGGGAATGCACATTGAAGAAAACTTCCAAGCCCTAAGCACAGAGCTGCGGCCCTGTCTGGTACCCAGGGAAGTGAGAGGAAGACCTGCACAGGAACCAGATCACCACCACCACCACCACCACCACCACCCCCGGCTCCCAATAAGAGCAGCCCAACAGAGGAGGCACGCTGCTCACAGCCTGCTGTAAACACACAGTACCTCCTTTCTAGTAACTTGCATGAGAAAGGGCTGCTAATAGTCAGGATTTCAAGCTGACTGACTAACATACTAAAACACACACATTAACACAGGGAGAGTTTTAGCAAATAGGGAGAAACTATGAAAATTGAAACATGAGGAATAAAAACAGTATCAACAGTGAAAAATTTGGGCCTGGCAAGATGGCCCAGTGGGTAAAAGACCTCTCAGTGAAGCTGGGTGACCTGGGTTTGATTCCTGGGACCCACATGCCAGAAGAGTGGACTGGTTTCTGCAGGCTGCCACCTGCCCTCCACATATGTGCCATGGAATGCACACACACTAAATAAATGAATAGTTTTTTTTTTTTTTTGGAAAAGTTGAAGAATTCTCCTAATACCAGCAACAACCTAGACAGACCTTGAAGACAGTAAGAGAATTATCCAAAGCGGAACACCGAGGAAATCTGGGAACACAGCACAGAAAAGTGCATTAAACTGCTGGGGGCTGGGAATACGGTTTAGCTGATAAAGAGCTCTGCAGCTGGCACGCACACCCATATTCACACACTCAAATATGCACACTCACACACAAACATCACACATGCACCCACAAGAGTTAATATTTTTTTAATGCTGGGATGTCATCAAGAAGGTACTCAAGCAGGAGAGATGTAAACAACAGAGATGTAGTGGGGAGGACCTTTCTGAAATTATTTTAAGGCAACCGAGGTGGAGGTTCGAAAACTCAACATGGTAGGTGCAACCAAATGAAACCAAAATTAAACCCACCAACACACTGTAGACATAGAGACACAGTTAATGCACTCAGGAAAAAAAGGAATACTACACAGAAAAGAACAAAGATAAGCCAGGAAAAGGAATATTACACAGAGAAGAACAAGGATAAGGCAGGAAAAGGAATATTATACAGAGAAGAACAAGGATAAGGTTACAGCAAACTAAAAACAAAAACCCCAAGACAATTAAAGGATGTATTTTAAGTACAGAAAGCAGCAGGGGGAGGGGTATCAATTCAGATTTCTACAATCAGGGTACCTTTTTGTTGGTTGATTCTTAAGTAGGGGAAGGTTCAACCCTGGCTCATAGTTTTAGGAATCTCTGTCTATGTTGGCAAGGAGATTGCGTTGGAGCAGGCTCACATCATAGTGTCAGGGCAAATATTGTTTTGTTGTTTTGTTTTTTAAAAAAAAAAAACAAAAATAGATATTTTTCAGACAAAATTTGGCAAATTTATTGGCAATTGTCTTGTATTAAGCAAAATATTAAAAGCTCTTTGTAGAAAAAAAGAGCACGATCATAGTGGGGATTGTGGCAAACACAAAGAAATGAAGGAGGATAGGAAAATAAATTTTTTAATGAGGATAAATACAAAAGACACTTCCTGCCAATTTGTATTGTCTTTAAAAGAAAATTCATTAAGTACAAGTGGGAACAATGTCTTACGTGATTTATGGGGAGCATAACCCAATAATCAAGAGCAGGTAATTTATGACCAACCGACGAGCTGGAGGCTGAGGAGTTCAAAGGCGCAGTACCCGCGTCTGCTCAGCACCTGTCCGGGCCGGCTCCGTGGGTCACGTGACAAGACAGGCCAAGATAGCCGAGTCTCTTTCTCTCTTATAAAGTTCCTAATGTCATGGGTCCTCCCCCCCCCACTCACTGCCTCTCAAATGCCCCCAACTCCAAATGTTATAAACATATGAATCTGGCTCTCCAGTGTCCAAAGAACGGCATTGTGGAGGGTGCATCAAGCCACACTCAGTGGTCTCCACAGGGAAGCCTTCTGAGGTTCTGTCCCCACCACCTGTCAGAGGATAGCGTCTCACCATCCGAGAGCCCCTGTCACCCTGGAGGACCGCTCTCCCGGCACGCCCTCTCTCGCCTCCGAGACCTGCATCTGCACGTGCTTCTTGCTTGGTAAGTCTGTCTTCTGACCATGTGGTTTCCTTCCACTCGCCCTTTAGGATAAATATGACACCACCTCACTGTGGGAGCCTTCCCTGGCTGGCCTCTGTCCTCATCCCAGGCTGCCACCAACACATGCCTGGAAGCGGCCTGGCCTGTGAGCGGTGCTTTCTTACCTGCTCCCTTCCTCCTCCGGCTCCGCACCTTCTCGCTTCTTCACATGCTTAGTGCCGGGTTTGGCGTCTGGGATTGAATGGGTGCTCACCACTTGTCAAGAATGAACTGTGACTGTTCCTATGACGACACACAGGAGACTGACACGCGGGGAGCTTCCTCCTTTGTCACCCTGGCCATTGTCAACATTTTTATCTGCTATCTAGTGTTATCAATAAGGGCATAATGACAAATGATAAACAATATTTTTCTTTAGTTGTTAGACCAATGAGACCCACACATGACACACACACATAAATGTCTGCAAATGTCATCCCAAGTAACAGGATGCTGCAAGGCCTGGAAATCCAATCAAGGCATGACGGAATGTGAAGGAGACCTGTAACCTAATCGATGGCCTTAACAGCTGGAGCAAGAATATGGGAAAAGGAGGGGAAGGGCCTGTAGGGAATCCCGAAGAGCGGAGCCAAGGAACAAACATTTGTCATTATGTCTCCAGCCCTGTCAAGGGAAAGGGTTGATTTTTTTTTTTTTTTTTTTTTTTTTTTTGACCGTTAGACACAAGCCCAGGTCCGCCCTATATCCCCATGGATGCCGCAGAGCTCATCCAGTTCCCTCCCTTTGTTCTGATTTTATGCTCACAAACAACCTCTTGATTATAATTTGGCTCCCCACGTAGATTTTCCAACAGGAGAGAATGCGCTGACCAGTCAGTATGAACATCTGGTCCACTTGGCAGGGAGGTTTCTCTTTGTATATGAGTGTATTAGTGTCCTGGTTTATATATCAGTCAGTTTATACACCCCAGGGGCTATGGAGGCGCTCACTCTCCCAGCCCTTGCTCAGGCCATCAGCAGCCCCCCCCCATTCCCTCTTGTTTTCTTGCCTCACTTGTGTAGGCAGAGGACAAAGGCTCTCAAGTGAGTCCCATTTTCTCTTGAGTCAAGCCCATCTTGCTTTGTGCTCACCTCTTCTCCATCATGTCAAGGCACGTCGCATGCCCCCCACCGTCAGTGCTCACTTTCGGGCAGGGTATGTCCTTGGCCTCTGCCCCTCTTCAGAAATCTGGTCCCTGCTCATAACACAGTCCTCAACTGCGCACACCAGGGCTCTTTCCCTGTAAGTTCACTCACTTTGGTGATCACTTTCAAAGGCTGGGGATTGAGAGGGACACTTTCAGAAAGATGGTTAGGCTTGAGCTAGGTCTGTGAAGTAAGGGGGCTGCTTCATTAAGAGCTCAAGCAGAATTGGAATAGAAGATGAAGAGACTGAATCTCTACCTGGTTGGAATGGACACTTGGGTCATTTTGGAGGCCCTTATAGCCCTACTGATGACTTGGACGACCTATAGCTTACTCTGGGGGCCATGTCTCAATGGCTGATTGAATGTCTAGGAGTGGTATTCAGTGGTTCTCAATCTGTGGGTTGTGACCCTTTGTGGGGCGTGGGGTGGAGGGGGGTCAACTGACCCCTCCACAGTGGTCAACTAAGACCACTGGAAAATTCAGATCTTTATGGCTTACGATAGTAGTGAAATTGCAATTATGAAGTAGCAATGAAAACAGTATTATGGTTGGGGTCAGCACAGCATGAAGAACCGTATTAAAGGGTCACAGCATTAGGAAGGTTGAGAACCATTGGATAGATGCTAAGTTAATGAGACCATGGAGAGAAAATATCAAGTGGATCAATGCTGGGCAGGACAGAAGTCAAACTGAGTCAAAGATCCATGTAAAGCGGAGAGAATCCCAGGCATGTGCAGTGCTTACCCACAACCCCAGCTCCCGGGGTGCAGGCAGAAGAGACAGGAGTTTAGGATCTCTTGACAAATTGGCAAGTCCTTGGCAAATATCCTCAACCCCAACCTCACCTCCTCCCTCTCACTTACATAAAGGCAGCTGAATTGGAACTCGCTGTCGCCTAGAGGCTGCTGGTTTTGAATGTTAAGTAATCCTCCTGCCTCAGCTGACCCCGTATTGGATTTGTAGGCATGAGCCACCATGCTCAGTTCCCAGCCCAGATTACCCAGCTCTCCCCTTTCTGCAACTGTAACAAAATAGCTGGTGTGAGGTGATTTATAAAAAAAAAAAAAAGAGCTTTATCTTGTCTCCCTGTTCTAGAGGTCGTAAAGTCAGTCCCAGCACCTTCTCATTTTCTGCCCAGGGCTGAGTGGTGCTTACCCCTGCAATGAAAAGTACAAGGGCGCATCGCCTGGAGCAAAGGCAGAAAGGGGCTTTGGGGATGCAGAGATTCCTCGCCGCTTAAGAAGTGCTTGCTGTTCTTGCAGAGGACAAGAGTTCAGTTCTCAGCATCCCCACATCCACATCAGGTGGCTCACAACTGCCTGTAATTCCAGTTCTGGGGATCTGACTTCTGGCCTCTTGGGGCACCTACATACAAAGACACACACACACACACACACACACACACACACACACACACACACACACAATTGTATGTTGAGAGATGCAGGGAGCTTATTTACTTTTTAATATTTGAAGAAATCTTTATTCAGGTTTATTCAATTTGAAAATTAGGGCTTTGTTTCTTTTCTGTTTTTGTTTTTCGAGACAGGGTTTCTCTGTGTAACAACCCTGGCTGTCCTGGACTCTCTTTGTAGACCAGGCTGGCCTTGAACTCACAGAGAACCGCCTGCCTCTGCCTCCCGAGTGCTGGGATTAAAGGCGTGCACCACCACTGCCTGGCCTTAGAAAATACTAAATGTATTCTGCATATAAAACACTTATGAGATGTATGATTTGCAAATGTTTTCTTTTTTCCTACTTTTTTTATTTGAAAAATTTTCATGTAGTTTAATCATATTGTTTCCTTCAACTTCATGTTCTCTCTCTCTCCCTCTCAAAAATAAAACAGCAACAACAAAACCCAGTAAGACAAAACAAAACCTGCAGGCACACACACACACTCACGCACATACACGTACACATACACACACTCACGCACACACACATACATGTACACACACACACATACATGCACACACACACATACATGCACACACACATACATGTACACACAGACTCATGCACACACACACTCACACACATACACGTACACACACACTCATGCACACACACACTCACACACATACATGTACACACACACTCACGCACACACACACATACATGTACACACACACTCACATGCACACACACACACACACACACACACACACACACACACACACACACACACACATGTATCGCTCTTGAGCACACCACTGAGTTTTATGTTGGCCAAATCCTTGGGGCCTGAGGCCTGCCCTGGCATGTTGAGGTACCCAGTGACACCCCATAGGGGAGGAAGCATCTTTTCCCTCTCCCAGCAGGCATCAGCTGCAAATGACATCTTGGTTAGGGGTGGGACTTTGTGTCCCTTCCCTTCTTAGTGCTGAAATGCTGTCCAACCTCTGAAGGTGTTTTTACTTTCTTGATGGTATCTTTCCAAGAAAAAAAGAATAAAATTTTTATGAAGTTAAACTTACCTCTATTTTTCTTTTCTTGTTTGTTCCTTGGTGTCATTTCTAAGAATCTATGCCTGACCTAAACTTATGAAGTTTTTTATTTCTACATTTTCTTCTAAGAGTTTTATAATTTTAGCTTTTAGTGTTAACTTGAATATTTTTATCAATATTTTTAATTTTTACATAGACTATAAGAGATGATCACTCTTTTTCTTTTATATCCAGTGGATCCAGAAACATTTGTTGAATATAGCATTTCTTTTTTTAAAAAACATAATATTTTTATTGTTTGGGAATTTTACATAATGCATCCCCATTACTATTACTTCCCAGTCTTCCCAGGCCTGTCCCTACTTGGTAGCCTTCCCCCCTCAGAAAAAAAGATTAAAAAGAAAAGAAAAAGGGGAAAAAATGTCCAATTTGGGTTGTCCCTAGTCACAGGAGCATGGTCAAACTCTCAGAGGCCAGCCCCTTAATGAAAACTGACTTCTCCCCGACCCCTGCCCCGTAGCCATCTGTTGTGGAATCATCAACATCCTTACCACAACTTTTAAGAGTTCTCTTTGATGGCTTCTGTGTAAGTTGTTACTTTTGAGGGGTGAGGTGGGGATGGGGTTGTCACAGAAACCTTCTATGCCCCTCTTTCTCAACCATGTGAGTCCGACACATCGATACCTCTGCAGAAGAGTCTTCCTTGCCCTTTAGAGTCAGCAGAAGCACGGGTCATGGCCTTCCAGGCAGTATCTGGCGATAGCATGGACCACGGACATCCATCTGGCCATGGACCTCAGGATGGTCTCTGGTGACAGCAGAACAGGGTCCTGGCTACAGCAGGACCTTGGTCCCAGACAGCTTCTCCACCCCCACCAGCAGCATGGCCCGCAAACATCTGACTGACCTTTGGTGGTAAAAGGAGCATTTCCTCATCTACTGAATTCTTAGTACCCTTGTCAAAAAAATCAGCGGAGCAAAGCCAGACACGATGGCGCATGCCTTTAATCCCAGCACTCTTGAGGCAGAGGCAGGAAGATCTCTCAGTTCAAGGCCAGCCTGGTCTACAGAGCAAGCTCCAGGATATCCAAGACTACACAGAGAAACACTGTCTCAAACAACAAACAAACAAATCAGTGGGCATAGTAAATGACTGGGTTTATTTCTGAATTTTCATCGCTTCTGTTCACCTACACTTTCATCAGTTACAGGGACCTGCCCTGTGACTTTCACAACTTGAATTTGGGAAGCAGAAACATGCAAACTGCCGCTTCATTCCTTTTTACAATTGTGGGGCTAGGTTTGGGGCTGGCTCGCTGGTTAAGAGCACTAGCGACTCTTGTGCAGGACCTAGGTTCAGTTTCCATCACCCACATGGCAGCTTGCAAACATCCATAATTCCAGTTGCAGTTGCCCCAAAGTTCTCTTCTGGCTTCTGTGGGCACAAAAGGATTCGGCATATATAAACTTAGGAAGGTTCACACACATCTACATAAATTAAAAGAAAACAAATACGTGCTTTGGAAAAGATCGCTTTTCCATTCCTTGTATTTCCATTCAAATTTTGTGATCAGTTTGTCTATTTATGAAAGGGTGTGTGCGAGTGTGCGTGTGTGCGTGTGAAACTTTATAGGAACTGAATCAAACCTATGGAATCAACTTAGGGAGTAGTGCCTTTGCTTGCTTGTTTGTTTGTTTTTGAGACAGAGTTTCTCTGTGTAACAGAGCCCTGGCTGTCCTGGAACTTCACTGTGTAGACCAGGCTAGCCTTGAACTCACAGAGTTCTGCTTGCCTCTGCCTTCCAAGAGCTGGGATTAAAGGCGTGCACCACATGCCTGGCTGAATGTTGCCATCTTAACTGAAGCACCTACCAGTTTTTCATTCCATTTTTCTAAGGTTACTTTAGTTATTTCAGTAACGCTGTGGTCTTCAGTGGAAGAAGAAGCTGATGCCCATGGCCTTGCTGCTCATGAGCACAGCGGAGGCATGGGTATATTGTACGTATACTTGGAACTTCTGACCGTCCAAGAATATATAAATTTTAATTCCCCCAGGAGCATTTCATCCCCAGACTTTTCTTTTGAAGCTTCCTGTTAGTCTATTATTTGTCCCGACCATTATTTGCAGACTCAAGCAGCCATGAAGTTAAACAATTAGCTCTAATTGTTTTTGACAAACATTCTAGGGAAAAGCAGGTTTTATTTGCACTGATGAACTCTAATCAAATAAAGAAAGCCTTGCAAATGGAGTCTCCCAGGGAAACACCAGATAGGTGAAATAATAACAATTCTTTCCGAATGAGGCTTTTAAGGCCCCCCCTCCGCCCCCGTTCTTCTAAGGAGGCAGAAATGAACTCTCTCCATAACTGCCAGGCCACCGGGTTTACTGCAATCGTGGCCCCTGTGTTTTCAAGGCCACCGTGGAGTTCGAATCAGGGGTATGTGAACAGGGCAGGTTAAAAGATCATAAACTCACGGTTTTAATGGAGGTTCAGTAGCCTTTCTCGAATGAATAGATGCTTCCTAGATTACTAAAGCCTGTGGTTGACTTCCAGAGTTCTGAAGAAGCTGATTAGGAACCATTTCACTTTATGGAGAATTGGATTTCCAGCTCCTCAGCCCACCACGTTTGCTAACCTCACTCACTCAGCAATAGTAACCGTGACAACCATGCAACATTACATTTTTAAGTTTGATTTAAAATTTCAATTTCCACAATATATGTGATGTGTAGTAGAGCAATAAACAGCCATTTAAACATATAAAAATTAAATGTAAAATTGAAATAATGAAACTTCATTTATATTCTCAGAGTGAGTTTGGCTATTTAGACTAGGGACCATTATAAGCTAAGAACATTATTTTATGTGTGTGTGTGTGACACGCACACACACACACATAAACACACCCCACAGCATTCATGTGGAGATGAGAGGACAGCTTTCAGGAGTTGGTTTTCTCCTTCTACCATGTGGGTCCCAGGCCGCCAGGCTTGGCAGTAAGCGCCTTTACCTGGTGAACTATCTCGGAGGCCCAGGGACAGTCTTTTAACGTTCCCATACTAGTTATTTCTGTTTTCACTCTCAATTTCATGTCTAGAAAATAAAATCTTTAAAGGAAAAGCCCACCTGGGTTCCTGTGGGGTGGAGGCGAGCACAGTGCTGTGGTTGTTGCTTTGCAGCTGGTTTTGAGAGGACCAGGTCTTGGTATGGAGGGCAGTTGTTACAGAGAGATGTGCCTGTGTGCCCTAGAACAACCTAGTTGATTTTTTTTGTTAACACAGCATTACTAATAGCATTCACTTTTTACTCTCAAAAGGCCCTGGCTCAGGTGATACAGCCTATAATCACCTTAATGATCAACAGCTGCAGCGGGGGTGGGGTGGCCAGCCAAGAGACTCTAGTGTCAAGAATGAATGTGAGGATGAAAGGCCTGGGCACGGCTCTCCAATAAGGGTGGGCAGTGGTGGCTACCACCAATGGCTTCTTGGGTGTATTTTGAATTTTCCCCCTCCTACTAGCTGTGATGCCCAAGTGAATTCAGGCCCTCCACCAGGCTCTTGCTAGTGGAACAGCAGCTTGGCCCCTTGAGTTCCTGAGGCCAGACCTCGGATTGGCATCGTTGCTGGGCTGTTGGTATGGAAGATGTTTCCTGTCTAGTCCCTCAGAGGTGCAGGGTAAGACTCCCCACAGCTTCAAGGTCATGGGTAAGCAACAGCAATTGGCGGCTTGGAGGCTGAGGCCTGCTGCCTGTTGAGGGTAAAAACTTGCCTGTAATTGAGAGGATTCTTCTGGGTTGAGGATGGACAGCTTTTCGCTCCCTGGCTTCCTGTTTGGGGAAGAGAGGAGTACCAGAAGGAAATGCTCCCCATCAGGAGCTGTTCATTAATGCTGTTCATTAAGATAATGAAACATGAGAAATGAATTCTGTATCATTACCACAGCAGTGCAAACCTTCCCTAAGAGAGGAATCTTTCAGAAAAAAAAAACAAGCAACAAAGCAAAAAATGGTCAGGAGGCAGGAGGGCGATGCTATCTCACCGGGCATGCTAACACCAGGCACTGGCCTGCACTCTGAAGGGATGCAAACAGAGGTGGTGATTAGGTGTGAGGCAAGTCAGCAGGTGGGGCAAACCAGAATCAGCTGGACGGAGACTTTTTAAAAAGCGCCTGCGGAATTATCTCCCTCACTGGCGGGCTCCCCCTCCCACTTTTTTACTCCAAGAGTGTATTGAATCACACCATTTGATTTTCGAATGTTAAGCTGATTTTTCCACTCTTGGGATAAACCCTCACTTGGTCATGAGGTAGTGTACTTTCATTGTTACATTCAATGTTAGTCTGTTTTCCTAGGTATGTTCAGGAGTAGATACTGGAGTTTTGCTTGGTTGTGAGGTATGTGGCTTTGGTGTCGAGGTACTGTGAGTCTCATGAAGTTAATTGAAAGGTGTGTTTTCTAAGTCTGTGGAAAATTGGTATTATTTCTTTCTTAACCATTTCGTAGAGACCATGAAAGCCTCTTTCTTGTAGGAAGGCTGTTTATACTCAACATTATTGAGTTATAATTTACAAGCTGTAGCATGTACCATCAAACATAAAACCCAATGACTTTTGAAAAGTCCATGTACACATATAGCCACAGTGGCTGTCGCTTGTGTCTCATTTGGAATGTCCTCCGCCCCCGCGGCAAGCACACCATGCCGTAGTCCTCCGCTACCACAGATCTGCTTCTGTTACTACAGATCCGACGGCCATTTCTGCTTTGTCCTTTAGAACCAGACGATGCGGTTACTGCTGCCTTAAGATATATATGTTCCTTTAAATGTGGACACAACAAATTGCACACACTTATGGGGTACAGGGTGACATTTCAATTGTTGACAATTCAACAATCTGACTGGGGGTCCGTGGCATACCCCTCACCTCAGAACACCATTTTCTGAGGATTCGGGGCACTCTTGTTACTTTTTGTTATTTAGTATAGATAGACCGCAATCTATTTCCATTCACTTGTTAATTGACAGGTTATTTTCAGATTTTAGAGCCCTCTGTGTAAAACCGCTACAAACATTGCTAGCAAGCCTTTATGTGGACATGTGTCTGTACTTCCCTCTTGTACGGAGGCTGGCTGGGTTACGGGATAGGGGTATGCTTATCTGTGCAAGGAAACGGCAAACTACTTTGAATGTGATTGAAATGCTTTGCATCCCCACACGAGACAGAAAGAAGACTTCTGTTTTGCCTGTGTTTTCTCCAGCTCAGAGTATTCTAATTTTTGAAGTCATGGTCGTTGTAAGGGATGTGTGATGGTAAGGAACGCAGTCCCGGGTGCATTTCTCTGATAGCTAGTGATATTGTATCTTTCTCTGTGTTAGTTGGTTCATTAAATATGTTGCTTTGTAATGAGCTTTTCAGATCTTTGGTTTTCTTATTAGAGGATTTTAAAAGCCACATACATGTTGAATACAAGTCCTTTTTTCTTATACATATGTTGTGAATTTTGCAGAGGAGGTTAAGAGTTACAAATTATATATTTTAGAGGATGCCATTTCATTTGGGATATCAAAGTCATCATAAATTTATTAATAGGGCTATTTTACTCCCCTTGGAAGTCCGTATTGTCTGTGGTGCTAGCCTTTTCCCTTTAATGGCAGTGCATGCACTCTTTACTCCTTGATCAGGTCCTGGATGCGTCAATTTTGTTGATGTTTTTCAACGAAGCACTTTAGAAAATTCCCTTCTATTTTCTCCTTAATAATTCCTGCTCTTCTGTTTACTTCATTACGTTATGAATTATAGTGTTTTTTCTTCTTTTTTTTTAAGGCAGAAGCTTAGATTGTAGACATTCTTAGAGTCAGAAAACATTTCCCTTAGCTGCATCCCCAAAATTCTGCTTTACTACTTTTTATCTTTGTTGTTTGAGACAGGGTTTCTTTGTGTAAGGCCGTCCTGGAACTCTCTTTGTAGACCACGCTGGCCTCAAACTCACACCGACCCTCCTGCCTCTGCCTCCCTAGTGCTGGGATTACAGGCAGGCACCACTATGCCCAGCTTTATTACTTTTCTTAAAAGATCGGTTCTCATGACTGGTGTCAGACATTGTCTATCCAAGGGTGGCCTTGGACTTCTGCTTCCCTTCCCACCACCATGCCAGCGCCGGGACCACAGACATATGCTATGACATCTGGTTTTATGTGATAACTAGGATTGAACCCAGGGCAAACAATCTACCGTGCAGCTACATTCCCCAGCTCCCAATATAGCTTCATTGTTCAGTTCAAAATATCTTCTCGCTTCCTTCGTGATTTCCTTGACCCATGAAGGCCTATAAACGTGTTGTTTGCTTTCTTTCTGCCTGGGTATGGAGACCATACAAAGACTTCTGGGACTTGAGTTAGCATCAGATCTTTGAGGTTCATTTCCTGCCAGTGTCTGCGGCTTTCTGCAGGATGTTGTAAAGTTCACCCATTCCCCGGTCTCACAAACACATGTATTTGCTGCCCCTGAAATATCATGGCAGGTGGAACCTCTTTCAAGGGTCACACTGACAGGGCTTTCCCGTTGTAAAACATTGCACAGTTGGTTTTTCCTCACTTCCTGTTCTGAGCTTTGTCCCAGAAAGTCACCTTCTTTATAACTCAATTTGAGACCTCTACTCCTATGAAGTTAATATTTCTTTGATAAGGAAAACTATCCTGTTGACATCCAAACATGTTCTCATGGTAGAATTGCTGTTTTGTGGACTTCTAATTTAATGTCTTTGTGGCCTGACAGTACACTGTATGATTTTCATCCTTCTGTAGTCAGTAGCACTGTCTATACTGGTGAATAAACGCGAGTTTGCGGGGGAAGAGACGTTCTAAAGTCATTGGAATGTGCTCTACAAATGTCAGTTAGGTCAATTTGATTGATAGTATTGCTCAAGTCATCTTTATCTTTTTTTTTTTTCTATTCGTTCTGCCAATTACTGAGAAGGGTTGCAGTGTCTAGCCATAAGTGTGAGTATGTCCATTTCTTTTAGCCTTATTTGCTCCATATGGCTTAAGATTCCACTATTAGTCTATGAATTGATTATTTTTATATCACTATGAAATATCCCTGCGGCTGGAGGAATTCTAAGCCAACCATATGGACTGCTTGTCCCTCTGGTGACGTGGCTGTTATTCTAACCCATTTCAGATTTTAGGTTTGTTACATGGCTGCTATTGCCCTGAAGATGGGGTTTGTGTGGGTGGGTCTGACCCAATCGTGTGCCAGTGGAGGTTTTCCCTCGCTGGTTCCAGAAGCGGAGCCAACAAGTTTGAGGCATCAGGAAGATTTAACACTTTGTTGCTGGCTTGAGGATGGCAGCACCACAGGTCAGCTATGGTAGACGATCTGTGGGAAGTAAGGGGGACTTCCGGCCGACAGGCAGCAAAGGTGGCAGGACTCAGTACTAAAGTACAAGGAGTTGGGCTCTTGGAAGAATCCTGTCCGGAGCTTGCGAGTGAAGCTTTAACTTGGTGAATTCAGTATTGGAATAGCCAGAGTAGAAAACTCAACAATGCCTGGCCAGACTTCCTGTGTACAGGATTGTGAACTAGCACATGGGGATTGTCTTGAAGTTAAAACCAATAGCTTTGTGGTCATTTATTATAAAGCAATAAAAAAGAAATGGAAGCATTCCTTTATCTCTGGTAATATTTCTTATCCTCACGTCTACTTGGCTGAACTTCATATGGTCACTCCAGATTTCTTATGTTTAGGGCTTGCATTTTGCAGTCATCTTTTTAACTGTTACTTTAGATATTTAAGTTTGTTTCTGTAGCCACTGTCTGGTTAAGTCTTATTATTCACTGTGATAATGTTTGCTTTAGAATAGATTTAATCATATATGGTTTAACCCATATCTATTCCTGGTATTTTACATTAGTTTTTATCTGTATTTTCTGTTTCCCTCACACACCATCTTTTGCTTTAATTAGATATGTTTTCATGTTTTATTTTACCTCCTCTGTTATGCTACTGGTGACAGGCCTTTGCTCTATTTTCCTGTGCTGCTTATTGGAGTCATTTAATGCCCATCCTTAATGATCACTGTCCCTTTAACTGATGTGTTACACTAAGCATGCAAGTGTACATTTGAGTATGACTTGTGCCCCTATTTGTTTATCTATTTACTCATTATTGTGTGTGATGTGTGAGGGGGTATGGGCATGTGTGTGCCGTGGGGCATGTTGAGGTTAGAAGGACAGCTTTCAGGAGTTGGTTCTCTCCTTACACAGCGTGTTCTGGGCATTGGACTCACATTGCCAGACTTTGTGGCTAGTGCTTTACCCATTACGCCATGCTGCAGGCCTAGGTACGCCCTTTCTGTCCCTTTTGTTCCTGTGATACATTCTGCGTGTACATACGACAGTTCAGTAGTACACTATTAATATGCCAGTGTAAACATCAAGTACGCTTTAAGGAAACTATAACAATGGAAAAGGATTGATTTTAGCTTATTCTGTTGGGTGTGCACTGGCTGCTTTGGCTCATAAAGGGCTTTGAGGGGAGGAAGGCTGCCAGGGCTCCTGGTATCCGGGCTTTAGTCCGCCATGATGGGGAAGGAAGGAATGCTCAGCCCATGAAGACAGGAACGTAAGGCTGAAGTTCACCAGGAAAGTAGCCGGAGGGCTGGAGAGAGGGCTCAGTGCTTAAGAGCACCTGCTGCTCTGGCTCCAGTTCCAGGGGAGCCAGTGCCTTCTCTGACATCCTTAGGCACTGGGAATATGTATGGTTTATGTATATGCGCACACACACACACACACACACACACACACACACACACACACACACACGGGATTTTTTTTTTTTTTTTGAGTAGCTAAACCCAAAGGTGAACACAGCTCTCAAAGACCCATCCCTAGTGATCTGCTTCCTCTAGTCAGATCTCATCTCTAAAGCCTCCCAAATAGTGACACAAACTAGGACCACATGTGGGAAACATAGCCTGCTGGGGACAGTCCAGATTGAACCTGTAGCAGCAGAAAGGGGGAGAGATCTGAGGTGCCTTTCTTCAAGAATTAACCATTTTTCTTTCAGGTACCACTTTTTGCTCAGACTGAAAGGATTCATTAGCAGGGTTGAGTGGCATTGGAATTCAATGATTTCAGCTTGCGTTCATCTAAAATAATATATTTATTTGACCTTCCTTTAGATATTACATTTTATTTTGAAATTATTTTAAACTTATAGAAATGGTACAAAGCTAACCCAGAGGATATTTGTAACTGCCCACGTTGCCCTCATTAGCAGCGTCTTACATTACAGGGTACCTTTGTCAAAACAACACCAAGAAGCCAGCGCTGGTGCCTTCCATTGACTAGACTCTAGACTCCATCTGCACTGTGGCGGCTCTCCATCAACACAGCCTTTCTATTCCTGGATCCTATCCCAGGTACACATCACAGTTTTTCATTCATTGGTGATCTCATACATGTGGATAATGGGGAGTGAAAAATAATCAAAATACATTATCTCCTATCGTCCCCCTCCTGCTTTTTATGCACCCCCTCATCTCCCCAACACACCTCCTCCTCCTTTCATATCTGTGTTTACTTATGTATTTTGTTTGTTTGTTTTGTTTTGTTTTGTTTTTCAAGACAGGGTCTCTCTGTGTAACAGCCCTGGCTGTCATGGGCTGGCTTTGCAGACCATGTTAGCCTCCAGAGATCTGCCTACCTCAGCCTCCTGAGATCTGGGATTACAGGCGTGTGTCATTACGCCTGCCCGGCTCCATGTGACGTCACTGGTGGAGGTATTTTTCCTCCTCAGATGAAGCGGACTATGCCTGCCTTCTCCACGGTGTAGCTGAAAGTTCTTTTCCACACCCGACTCTTCAAAGTGAGTGAGGGAAAGGACGATTTCAGCTCCCCGCGCTGGGCTGGATTTGGGTGTTTTCTAGAGCTTGCTTGAGTCCTCCTGTCTCACTTACTTATTTATTTTCTTATTTTGGACTTAATGTGCATTTACTTCACTTTGGATTCACAGTCAATGCTGCTTGTGTTGTTATTTGAATCGTCAGAGGTTTTAGGAAGTCTTTCAGGTTGATCCTTCATGGCCACTGCCTACCCCTTTGTGGTTTGAGCCATTCCTACTTTCTGTCATTGCACCAGTGTTCTGGGCTTGTTTTGAATTGACCCATCGCACCCTGGTACCAGTCTTTTCAAGAGGCCTGTTTTGATTCAGTTTAATTTGTCTTCCATAGCACTGGGGATAGCACCCAGGGCCTTGTATGTGCTAGGCAGTCCCCTACCACTGTGCTATACTATCCAGGCATAGCTTTATAGTTAATTTGAAAATGTATATACTAAGCAAGATGTTGAACCTAGATTTGTGTTTAGATTTCACAACACATTGATCCAGGAGGGGTGTGTGTGTGTGTGTGTGTGTGTGTGTGTGTGTGTGTGTGTGTGTGTACTAATTCATAAAAATGAATATATCTATGAATGTTTCTCCATATACGTGTGTGTTTATGGTGTATACGCGTGTGTGTCTAGAGTAAGAGAGGCAGATAGGTAAATGAATTGAGCTCATATTGGTGCTGTGATGGCCAGTCAGTCCCACAGAGTTCATTTTAGCTGTCCTCTCTCGCTTTTCTGACACTTCTTTCTCCAACAGTGAGTAATTTGGCTTCCACGTCTAACGTTCTGGAGCTCCAACAAGCCTAGGAAATCTGTGACCTTTAGCACTGGCCTTAGAATGCCCGAGATTTTTTATTTTTTTACTCGGCTTTGTTGGCATCATGAAGGCCAGTGTTATTGGTCCTGCTGTGGACTCGGGTGGCTAGATGGATGGAGAATTGATGTACAGGCACGGTCCCCTAACAACCTGGGTTACTTTAGCCGCACTAATAGATGAGCTGGCTTGTTTATTTATCCCCAAGGCTGTCCTGACACTTATTTTCTAGTCCAGGCTGGCCATAAATTTGAGGCAGTTCTCTGCCCCAGCCTTCCAACTGACCATGTGTGGCTAGCAGAGTCCCTTTAGATGCTGGACTAGGATGTTCTTGTGATAGAGGGTCAATGGCCTCAAGTCCTGGGAACTTCTAAAGAGCGCCTTCCTTTTTGAGATGTTTAAAAACCTGCTTATTTGGGATTATCAATGAAGTTGATGAGTCTGCAGCCATTTTGTCAAGAAGGAAAGAGAGAAGAGACAAATTACTTCTATAAGGAATGCGTGAGGGGTATGTCACTATGGTTCCTGCAGATGCCAAAGGGCATTAATCCTGACAAAGAGAAAGCATGTCAAGATTGGCAAGACACACTGCTCAAACTCATTCAAGACAGAAACAGGTGACAAGAACTGCCGTGTATCTATTAAAGGACGCCAATGTATTGATTAAAACCTCTCTTCCATAAAACAAACTCACCCTTTACAAAACAACCCCTGGAGGCCAAAATGTCTTCACTGATAATCCTACCAAATATTTAAGGACGGGGTAATACTCACCCTGCACAAAAGCTCCCGTAGGATGAAAAACAAGTCATTTCCCTAGTCATGTTTTTAGGTCAGCATTAATTAGGTACAAGAATTAAACAAAGTATTATAAGAATAACTCATCTTAAAAATCATCTGTAAAATCAAATACTGTATCCTCCATATTTGTCTAAGAGGAATTTGTCTCCACATAGTAAAATGCAATTTAATAATGAAAAAATCCATAGATATTAACATCATTATGTTAAGTGGGGAAAAAAAGCCTATCAGAAGGGAGTACACAGGACTTGGCAATGTGGTTCAGTGGGCAAGGGCACTTGCTGCCAACACTGTCGACCTGAGTTCAATCCCTGGGACCTACAAAGTAAAAGAAGAAAACTGACTCTCAGAAGTTGTCCTCTGGTGTCCATATGCATGCATGGCGCGCACACACACACACACACACACACACACACACACACACACAAATTAATTAATTAATTAATTAATAATTAGTTGTTAATTAAATTAATTTTTAAAAAGCTTAAAGGGCACCTACTACATATGGTACAATTTACATATGATGTTAGAATATGCTGATTGTTCTATAGAAACAGGAATGGAACCAATAGGTGAGTCCCTGGGATTGGTCAGGGTAGATGGGCAGGAAATGGCTTAGAAAGATGCATGAGTGCATGGAGATGGGGGACAGATCCAGATACTTTGAATATGGTATTAGCTCAGAGTCTACCTGTATGTTGGGATTTGTGAAATGACTTTCTTTCTTTCTTTTATTTTTGCAAGTTACTAGTTATACCCCAGTGAAGTGGCTAAGAACTTGCATATGCTCAAAGTGGAGAGGAGCTGGTGGACACTCTAGGGTCATGGAGCTGGACCCTGGTGGTCCCCAACTCTGGCTCCCAAGCTCACCCTGTCTCATTTTGAAAATGTCTAGTGTCTTGGTGCTCACTCACATCGTGTCTTAGTTCTTATTTCCTGTTGCAGGGCCAGAAGCTTCTGGAACTGGGACCTGGAAGAGGCGCCAGGTCTCTCAGTCTCTCCTGAGCTCTGTTATGTCCCCAAAGCGAAGGCCCTTTAGAAAGCAGCAGCTTTGTTGTCCCATACTTTGTGAGCCTTGTCCCCACCTGGACAAGGTGGGGCCCTTCCATGGCTGCTAGGCAAAACTAAAAGTTTAATGGTACCCAGGACAGGCAATTCATTTGTTTTTAATGCCCTTGAATCTTTAGCTGTAAAAAACAAACAAACAAAAATTTATCCACGCATTGCTGAACCATGAACATGGCCTCACGCCTGATGTTGGCTCAGGCCCCTGTATCCAGGGCTTTGGGCCTGACTGCTGATACTTTATACACAGTTTTCTCTGTTTTTCCACGAACCACTTTAACCAATTCCACAGCTTCCAGCTGCTGCTTCCTGAGAGCAGATGCTACGGGAACAGCAGGCAGTGTCCTCCCGGTGCGTTTACGGTTTCACAGGTCTGAAAATTACAGTCATTTGCCGTCTTCTGCATTAGTGCCCTGACCCCAGCCCATTATGCCTACATGTTTGGTTTCTAATGTTTAAAACTTCTTGTTGCTTCACTGCCTGGTCTCCCCAAGCTGAAAATGTGCCGTTCTCATTTCCTAGGGGCCACTGAACTGCACACCTGGTCAATATTGAGATCATAGGGTTATCTTTGTTTGTTTTCCCTTATTGGGCTCACTAATTCTCCTGGTACAAACCTGTAGTTTTCCATCGTTCGTGCTAGAGGGAGAGAGGGGTGGCTGTGGATTCTGATTTTTGCTGGCTGGCGCTACACCTCTTTCAGGAGCTAATTGCATTTACTGTCTCTCTTGCCATCAGTCGTTGTGCACAGCTGTTATCAAACCCAGATGTGACTCCTCGTGAGGGTTCTCACCACTTCCCTGCTTGTCTAAGCTGACCTCTAGGTTTTAAGAGGTTTGCTTCCCTAGCAAATGTGAACCCAGTGTCATTACAGGCAAGTCAGGGTGGCTTGATAGGGCACACCTCGATCTTTAGGGTGTATCCAGTACTGCCAGGCAGGCTGTGAGACAGGCCTGATGGTTTCCATCCCCACGCGAACTGAGTGTTAGCATCTTACCGCATCCTACTAGTTGCTGCTGTTGTGTGTGTGTGGGGGGGCATTGTTACATCCTCAGCCACAGCTCCCAGGCCACTGCCAGCAGCAGCAGGGGAGGGCCAGGAGGAGTATGCCGTTTACTCGGCTTTGTGCTTTATCACATCCATCCTTGGCGGTCCTCTCAGGCTTGAGACTCTTTTCTCTCTTGTCTTTGAACCCTTTAATCTATTTCAGTGACTTTTCTTGCTTCTCAAGCTCTGGCCTCTTTGGGTCCCAGACACAGCACCAGAATCCTAAGCCATCTTGCACAATTTATTCAGAACAATTCTGATCAAATCCTAGTTCAGGAGCTTCCTGGCCAAGGTTTTCCAGATTTATTTTATTGTATATATGTCTTACACATATGCGTTTACACTTGCAGGTGCCTTTGGAGGCCATGAGAGGCCTGGAACTGGAGTTACAGGTGGTCAGTGTGTTGTGATCAGCCCAGGATGGGTGCTGGGAACTAAACTCTGGTCCTTTGGAAGGACAGAAAGCCCATCACTGCCCATCTGTCTGGCCCCTTGGCCAAGTTTCCCAAACAATTTTTTTCCTAATCATTATCCTGCCTCAGAATTAGCCAATTAACATGAAGTGCTTTGCTTTAGTAGCTCTACCAACACCCCTTTCCATCTTAGGATGTGGGAGGGGCTCTCTGTTCACTGTCTTCTTTTCTATTCACATAGCCCCCCAAGAACACCTTTGTTGGTATGTTCTGGGGCAGAAATGAAGACACAGATACGCACATGCCAGTTTGTGCTCTGAGCAAATATTCCTCCTTTCCGATGTGAAACCCCTCCAGTGTCTGATCACCCACCTTAAGTGCTACACGGAGACAACGGAAGAGCTCCCCTCTTCCAAGCTTCATTTTCAAAGTGGTTAAATCTGTATTTGTCTTTTTAAGTACAATTCTTTTATGTGGTCTAGTCAGGTTTCTAAGATTTCAGCCATCTTAAGCAATGCCCATTTCCCCCCTTCTTTCTCCCTTAAGCCCTTGTTATTTTCCTATTTGCCATTTTCAAGCTAAGTCTGTCTCCAGGGCAACGGGCCTCTGCCCCCTCCATGAAGGCCTTTCCACTCGCTATGTGCAAATTGGATTTTCTGAGCCTAATGCTCCAGGTGCTGTGGCTGATTGTGACTGTCTGTCCCTTTCTCTCTCTTGTTTGCTTTTTTTCCTTCTTCTTCTTCTTCTTCTTTTGCCTTTGGGTTTGTGCTTATTTAATTTTTTTCAATCACCTAGGCCAAAGAAGCTATATTGCCAATTTAATTCTTTCATTCCACTCCACCCCCTTATTCTCTGGGCTTTCAAATCCACTGTGATAATCAAGACATATTGATTATAATTTCCAGAGGTCCCCAACCAAGAGAGGCAGAAATAACTGGGTCCTTAGATATCTTGTGGGCAGGCTGCAGGTTCTGTGTTGATGGCCAAGTGCTGATCTTTCAGAGAGAGAGAGAGAGAGAGAGAGAGAGAGAGAGAGAGAGAGAGAGAGAGAGAGAGAGAGAATTCCTTTTATAATCTATAGAATGACATAACAAATAATTTAGTATGATTAATATACAGAAATACCAGCAGTAATCATATTTAGGTTTGGTTAGTATTTCACTCACAGAAATGTTAAGCCACAAGACTATCTGTAGTAAGCCACTTTTGTATCCAAGTCAGTCTATATATTTTTCCTATTTCTCCTTTTTTTCTGTGTATGTGCATGTGTGTATGCATGCTTGTCCGCATGCACATGGACATGTGTGCACACATACATGTGGAGGTCAGAGGTCAACTGTTTCACAGGAACTGTACACACTCGCCCCCCCATCCCCCCACCCCACCCCCACTCTCATTTATTTTGAGATGAGGATCACTTACAGGCACCATCATCATTGATTCTGCCTAGAACTCACCTCACATCTGCCCAGTGAGCCATTACCCAACCTCTCGAAGTCATTTTCATATCACTCTGAACACGGGGACCCACTTTGCCTATCACTGACCCCCAGTCCTTCTAAACAGTGTGCTCTCTCATAAAGAGTTGTTTGTATTCCATGTGGAAGTACAAAAAGGTAGGCTAGCTTACAGACAGGGTTGCTCCCAGGGAAAGGCTATCAGATCTCTCTCTCTCTCTCTCTCTCTCTCTCTCTCTCTCTCTCTCTCTCTCTCTCTCTTCCTCCCCCTCTCCCACTTACTCTGAAGCTAAAAACCAGCTTGCTGAAGCTGCTTGTTCTTAGATGAACTTCCTCTGACCTCAGAAATGCCTCTCTGAGAACACCAGATCCCTACTTCTACCAAGAGACACCCGTCCAGACCCCAGGCCAGGTCAGGGTCCCATACTTTCCATGTGAAATGTCACCCAAGCATGCAGCTGCTCCCAGGGCTGCCTGCGTGAGCAGCCCGCAAGCCCCACTCTCTCATGCATGTGCTTGCATGGGTTCTGCCAACCAGCCAGATGCCAGGACCATCCTCACTGTCCTAGCCTTTCCACTTGGAGTACTTGCTTGGTTGCTTCTTCTGCCAAAGTGTCTGGACACCGGAAAATAAAAATCCCAAGAACATCCTTAATTCTCAGTCCTTATTCCTTAAAATGGCACTTTGCAAATACTTCTACCAAAAATCTCCCTAACAGCAGAAGAGAGACCTGAATTTGCATGAAGTGGGGGGTAAAAAGCAATTTTAAGGGATTATTGTAAGCATGAAATTTGCATGTGATCTTAAATTCATGTAATGCTTGTATTTGACTTCATAATGAATTCCTATTTGTATTAGTATAAATGTGTTTCAAGTGATTTACCATCAAGCAAAATAGAGCTGACCTTTGCAAGTACAATAGTTTTATCCTGGAGCTTGGGGGCAGGTGGCACAAGAAATGACAGGCCAAGAAGGGACCCCACTGGTGACCTACCAGTCAGTTGGCCCAGAGGGCCTCTTTTTACACCTAGCCAATGTCCTATGGCATTTCCCCCAATGGACTGTTCTAAACCCTTCCAGCTGAATTTTATTTCTACCTCTTTCTGCAAATAACCTTCTGTTTCAGCCGGAATCGAGGAGACATCTTCCTTTACGCTTTCCTACCCTGTCTCTAGGAGCACTGGTACATGGGGTCGAGGAGCACCTCCCCCCTCCTCCATGTGGTGCTCTTAGAGACGCACCAAACTGTCCCCTTAGGTTCGATCATTTTAAAGGTTGAAAACAAAACTTCATTTTCCAGTGTGGAAAGTAGTACCTTCTACCAGGCACTGGCTGCTTGCCCTTGCCTGCCTGCATCCTCCTCCAGCGGCCAGCTGATTCCTCTCTGCCTGTCCCCCTCTGCTTTGTGGACAAGCCTGAGCTTGGGCCTGGCCACCAGAACCACGTTCAGGGAAGGCGATGTACTCATGCTGAGATGTGAGAAGTTGGTCCAGATTTGTTGCTTCTCTCTCTCTCTGGGGTTGCCAAGCAGGGGGATGCAGCTGACACAAAGTAAGGAGCAGCCAGCAGTAGGTGGAAAGCCTGTGTACAGTGGGTTTGTTGGTGGGCCTGAGCTAGCTGTGTCTGAGTCCACCTCAGATGCTTTAAGTAGAAGAAATGGCAGATCCTTCCTTTCTTGTTCCTTTATTAGCAACCCAAAGGCCGACAGAGAAGTCAGATAGATAGGTAGAATTAAAGGGTGCAACGGAAAGATTTTTAAAAAATTGTTTTTATGTTCTAGTTAAGAAAGCTTTGCCTAACCAAAGCCCACTGAGACTTTTCTTCTAGAGCCTTGTGGTTCTTATATTTAGCTCTGTGATTCATTCTGAGTATATTTTAATGTTGCCTATGATTCATTTTGAATTAAGGTGTGTGCATGACGTAAAGGCTCAAGGCTTCCCCCCACACACACACATCTTGCACACATATACCCACGTATTCCAGTCTCTCTGGTGATGAAATGATCATACCTATGTAAGGTGATTTCTGGGCTCTTTATTGCAACGTTGTCCTGTGTGTCTGTTTTTACACCAACATCACCTATGCAAAGGAGTCTTTAAATGAGAATATGATCAAAACATATTGTATGAAAAAAGACCTTAGTCAAAATATATTCCAAAACGGGAGATTGATGTCCTTTGACTTTATTCTTTTATTTTCAAATTTTGGTTATCTTTCTCCTTTGCGTTTCTAGTTTGATCTAATTATTTGCTTGGATTTTTGTTTTGTTTTGTTTTGTTGAGTCTGGGTCTTATAGCCTAGGTTGGCTTAAAACTCACAATGCAGCCTGGGCTGGACTCAAACTTCCGATCCCTCCCTCTGCCTTTGCTTCCAGGGTGCAGGGACCATGGATTTTCATGCCTGTGGCCCTCTGCATTTTCACATGAAGTTCAAATCTGTTTGCTATTTTCTATCACAGAACACTTCCAATTCTTGTGATTTTATTGAATGTACACATCAGTCCCAGGGCAGCCGACGACAGACACTTCCACAGACCGAGTCTTCCCTGGGCTAGGCACAGTCTGTCCTTGCTTGCATCATTGATTTCTCATCAGAGCACCAATTGTTTGGCACATTTAATTTATCCATAAGCACTTCATGTTCTTGGATGCTACCGTGCTTTTGAAGTACAATTTTTAACTGCTCCTTGTTGGTAAGAGGATAGGTACCAATGATCTTGTTTATTAACATTGCACTTTACAACTGTTCCAGACCGGCGGCTTTTCAAAGCTTCTGCGTAGGTTCTTTGGGATTTTCAACACGTAGAATCACGTGTATGAGGAGACAGTTCAGCATCTTCTTTCCACTATCTATGGGTCTTTTGTTTGTTTGTTGTCATTTTTTGTTTGTTTGTTATTTTCTTTTTGTTGCCTTACATTACTGCCTAGGGCTTCCAGAAGTGTGCACGAGAAGGGTGGACATGCCCCTTGTTTTGCTCACTTTATCAGGAGGAAAGGCCGTGAGCATGCTGGCCAAGTGTTTGAACCTTCGTTAGATTTGAGAGGATCCTTTCTGTTCCTACTTTGCCGATAGATTTTAATCAAGAACGGAGTCTGAATTTTGCCAAATGCTTTTCTAAATCTATTGAGATGACTCTTCACTTTTAATCTTTTAATGTGGTGTTATATTAATTGGCTTCTGAATAGTAAAATGATTTTTGGCATTTCTGTGACAAACTCCATTTAGTTATAACATGTCATCCATTTTATATATTGCTAGGTTTACTTTGCCAAAAAATGTATTAAGGATTTCTGTAAATGGACTTTGCGGATTTGTTGGTGTGTAGTTTTCTTGTGTCTCCTTTGCCTGTTCCACACAACTGAATAACACTGGCTTCACAAAATAAGCTGGAAAGTGGCCCCTTCTGGCTATAGGAGGCTAGAAATGGGATGGGGAGTTGAGGATGGGGGGACGGAAATTTCTTCTGGAGGTATTTGGAAGGGCTCAGTGAGGTCACTGGAATGTTCTCTGTGGGAGGGTTTGAACCTGGGGTCCAGTTCATTGCATAGATACAGGTATCCTCAGCTTGATAGTTTAGGATAAAGGAATGAATTTCATTGACATCAATATTGTTGTATTGACACATTTCTTTTTTATTTAAGGATTCTTTCTAATTTCCTTCTGGATACTGGTAATTTCTCCTCTCTTCTCTTCTCTTCTCTCTCTCTCTTCTCTAGAGGCTTTTAATTGCTCTTATTTTTTTTTAGGAATTAATTTTTATTTTCATTTATTTTTTAAAAATCATTTTTTGTGTTTTATTAATTCTGCTCTCTGCATTTCTCTTCTTCTATTTCTACTCCAGTCACCACATCAGTACAGTGTAGGCTCCAGTCACCACATCAGTACAGTGTAGGCTCCAGTCACCACATCAGTACAGTGTAGGCTACAGTCACCACATCAGTACAGTGTAGGCTCCAGTCACCACATCAGTACAGTGTAGGCTCCAGTCACCACATCAGTACAGTGTAGGCTACAGTTACCACATTAGTACAGTGTAGGCTCCAGTCACCACATCAGTACAGTGTAGGCTCCAGTCACCACATCAGTACAGTGTAGGCTACAGTCACCACATCAGTACAGTGTAGGCTCCAGTCACCACATCAGTACAGTGTAGGCTCCAGTCACCACATCAGTACAGTGTAGGCTCCAGTCACCACATCAGTACAGTGTAGGCTCCAGTCACCACATCAGTACAGTGTAGGCTCCAGTCACCACATTAGTACAGTGTAGGCTACAGTTACTACATTAGTATAGTGTAGGCTACAGGCTTGCTCTGTTGTGTTCCTGTTTCTGTTCCAGTTGGTTTGTTATTTGAGCCATGGATTACTTAGTTTACTTTTAATTTCTAAATATTTGAGGAATCCCATATGTTTTCCATAATAAATTTATAACTGATTCTATTGCTTTTGAACAGGTCCTTTGAGTTTCAAAATTTGTTGAGACTTATGGCCCAAACAATTACCTGTCTTGGTAAATATTTCATATGTTAAAAATAATATATGTTCTACTTTAGCGGCTTGAAAGTTTTCTTTAATGGGAATGAACTTAAGTTGGAATAGTCACTCATGTACTTCACATTCTAGTTTTTTTTTTTTTTTTTTTTGTCTATTCCCTCCATAGGTTATCAAGAAAGAAAATTAAAAACTCCAGCTAACCTCAGTGGAAGTGGCACAAATGCCTTTAATCCCAGCACTTGGGAGGCAGAGACAGGTGGATCTCTATAAGTTAGAGGCTAGCCTGGTCTACAGAGTGAGTCCAGGACAGGCAGAGCTATTACAGAGAGAAACCCTGTCTCAAAAAACAAAACAAAACAAAAAAAAACAAAAAAAAATAAAAAAAAACCCAAAAAACAAACAAAAAAAACCAACCAACCAACCAACCGAACAGAAAACAAAACAAAACCCGCTAGTTGTAACTTGTTTTGGTGGTGTAGCTTGTAGCCACACTTAAGGTTGAGTCTAGATGGGAGTTGCAGGTCTTGTCTGGACTACATAGCTCAAGGCCAATTTAGGTAATATAGAGACATGTGTCTTAAAAGATCAAAAGAACCAGGCATGGTGGACACATCTTTAATTTCAGCACAGGGGAGGCAGCTCTGTTTGAGGCTAGCCTGGTCTACGTATCAGCTGTATTTCATTATATGGGTATGGCGCACTCTATTTATCTAATCATCAGATTTGTCTTTCAGGTTTGCCTTGAAGGGCTTTCACGTCTCTGACAGACTAGAGGTAATAGGGTAGCAGGTAGCTAGCAACCCTGATACCTCTATGCCCGTAGAATGTCTTTTGTTGTGGTTTTTTTCTAAGAAATTAAACTAAATTGATAGGTGAGTGTGGATTAGCCTTCTGCACATCCTGCGCTCTCCACTTCAGCATCTGTGCGTTCCAAATTCTTCATATCTGTTACGTGACACAACTTTTCCCCAGAGAGATGCAGCATACAAGTCTACTAACCCCAAATGGGGTTTCATGACAGACCAAAGTGTGGATGCCACCAAAGTCCAACTGGTGAACAAATGAGTTTCACTGGAGTTACTTGCCAGGGGTACGGTTGATGGGTGGCTTACAAGAGCAGAAAGGACTCAAAGACAGCTGTATCACCAAAGCCCACCCCAATATGGCAGACAACTCACAAGAGTTGGGAACCGGGAACACACCACACAGCCTGCAGACAGCTTACCAGGTTAGAGAGTGTCCTTTCCAAGTGTCTAAACTCTTTCTAGGCTTGTCTGAGAGTCATCTTAGCAGCTCAACTCTGCTCCTGTGAGAAGGACTCTCAACTTTCATTGCTTATAACAGCAGGGAGTGGCCTAGTGAATCTAGTCAGTTTCAGGGACTTCCTGGAGCTGCTTTGAGTTGTTTCCTTTTCTGCTTAAGGACCTTCTCTGTCCTGCAGGATAGAATTTTTAACCTAGGAGGAAACCGATACATAACACTTCTCCATCAGAGATGACTCTATATTGCCCACCTTCCTTTAGCAAAACATTTTCAAACAAACCATTTTACTCTACTGAGGAATTCCCAGTAGATGAAACCATATGGTGTGGCTTGGGAACACGCTCATGCAAGTCTGTCTGGCTGCTGCCAAAACCAAGAGCATGCTTCATTTGGAAATGCTTCTTGTTCTTATTTTAAGGCAAATCTTTTGCAGACTCGAGGGTTTTAAACTGTGGAAACTATCAATCCTTTGTGGTGGGCAGCATGCGCCAGGAGAACAGCAATCTTCTAGAGACCTTGGCTCCAGGATGCTCCAGTTTGATTTCTGTGGTACCTTGGTTGGGATAACTCCTGTTTCCTGTACACCTGGTGCCAAGCGCAGCAAAGAGGGAGGAAGTAACTCAGAGACACAGAGCGTGAGACCCTCAGTGATAGGACCAGAGTTATTCTTCCGCAGTATGCTAGACTGTTGCCCAGCAGCCCAGGTGATGAACCACGGGCTGCAGTTTTCGTGGTGGAGAAAGACGAGACAAGACACTCAGATAGTTTATATTGCTGTGGCTGACAGGGGAATGAAAATGAAGTTTCCAATGTGCAGTTCCCTTGTGCTGGCTTCCCTGAGTGGTTCTCATGTTGCTTGTTTTTTGTTTTTGTTTTTTTGTTTTTATTGGAACTATTGACACAGTTTCCAAGCCAGGAGCTCTTCCTTCAGACCCGTATTGACTAACAGTTGCCACCCCTGTTCCCACCCCTGCCCTGCCAGGACTGACCTGGGTCCTCGCCCTGCCCTTTCTTGAGGTATGAAAGAGATGTTCGTTGGTCACATAGAATGGAAAACGAGGACTAAGCATCCACTTAGCCCTTCTCCTCTGGTCTGTTTTCATGTATATTTAGGGGCCAAGTACTAACTGAGGAGAGAGGGGAGTGGCAGGGGACACCCTCCTAAGACCAACCAACCAAACCTTCCAGAGGAAGGATTGCCCTTGACCCACTTCAGACCCCCAGGGTTTTACAGGCATTCCTGACACAGGATCAAAACTATCCCTGCTATCAGCATTAGAAACTGATATTATATTTGATAACATGGGTCACACATGCTTTTCTGCAAGGAGGATTACAATATATATAGGCTGCTTTGAAGTTTGCTCTTTCAGACCACACTGAGAAGTTTGGCATCTTAGAGCCTCTTCACTTGTATCCTATAAATGGACAGTGAAGTCATTTCCAGTTTAGAAAAAAAAAAAACAAAACATTTTCCCCTAAATAATGCAGTATTGTTCAACCTTGGATATAAGCCAGGGAGCATACGTGTAGGATAATTTGACAAAGTGATATTGCTGGGTCCGTTTTGATAATGCCAAATTGCCCACAAAGAGAGAGAGAGGAGGGGGGAATGGATCTATTGAATTCTACCCACAGTACTCCTCTGTTTAATTTTGGCCCACCCCACCGTGTGTCTCTTTGGTGGTTCCCATCAGAATGGCAGCTCCCTTCCACACCCCCTCCCCAGGGGGGTGGGCAGAGTGAACTACTCACAGAATTTTTCTTTATTTTGTTTGTTGAAGAACTGGAGGAACATAAATATGTTTTGCCTATATAAAGTTAATGGGCTGTGGTAAAGAATGTCGATTTGAAAGCAGGCTTCCCCGTTGTTTGGCTGGGGAAACAGTGGGGCAGTGTGCGGGACACCTGGCATGGGCTGGAAAGAAAGAGGGTGGGCCTTAGAGGGCTGTGCTAGCCAAGCTGGTCCGGGCCTCCCCTTTGCTTCTCACTTAATGTGCACCTCACTGTGCTTGTACTTGGATGCTTCTTCTATGCTGGGAGCACCTGGAGCTGAGGGGAGGCAATGGGCTCTTTTGTCCTGCAGTTTTAACTTCCTTTGAGTACAGGGTTCCCCCCAGCACAGGTTTCAATGAACTCTTCCCTACTTTTTGATTCTCTGGTATCTTTTTGGTACAGCTCTAGTTCTAGAAGATTCTGCCATCATGAGGCATCTGGGTGCCATCTAATTTCCCTCACCACGCTCCCTGCTTCCTGGTGGATTGCTCTTCATATGCCCATGAATTTTGATCACAGCTGTATTACTTAATCTATCCTTCTGCTTCTCTCTGTCCCCAACACTGGGTTGAGAGTGAGTTATACTAATGACAACAGTAATTGGGATAGTATAGCGTTTCCTGTGTGTCATGCACACCAGTGTCACACACAAACTCAGACCTCACAATATCTTGGTATCTGCATCTTTGGCAACTTCTTGAACATTCAATTTATATCTCTGTGCTCTGACTTACCCATGGGTTTTGGGGGAAAACAACAACCTCAACAACAAAAGACATTATTGTTGATAAAAAAATAAAAAAATAAAAAATAAAAAATCATCACGTTTATAAATAAGACCTGATGCTATGAAATAATAACTGAGTTGCTTCCCCAATTAGCCTGTCATCAAGACAGGCTTCTTCTGCCATTAGTTTAAGTTTGAACACTCTGTGTCTGTCCATGTGGGTAGAATTGTTGTGTGGTTTCCCTAGCAGACAGAGGTCAGACCTGTGGCACCAGCACCGGCATGAAATGACTACTTCCAAATGCTATGCTAATTTCCCCAAATTCCCTGACAAATGGACAAACCTGAATAGACTGATCTGAATTCAGATCCTACCTAGTGATTTTCCAGTCTTGGAACCCTGGCTGGATGGCTCAGTCTATCAAAGCCTCAGTTGTCTCACTGGACATGGACAGGGTCTGGTGTACAGTGATCCACAGTGTTTTGCTATTATTCATTCTTGTCATTGTTATAAAATGTTGGGGTGGACAGGAGAGACACAAATAAATGACATGGTCCCTTGACCTTAAGGAATTCAGATACATAGAAAGGGAGGTGAGAGAGATCTCTAAATATCTCCATAAGAGAATGTGGTAAGTGCATCTATTGAAGTGAGCCCAAGGGACAGCAGGGCACAGTGGAAGAAGATATTTCTGTAGGAAGACAAGGAAGAGATACAGTGAACTGACTTTTGATGAATAAATGGGATTTTTAAAAAAAGTTAGACACGGTGGGAAAGGACACATTTGATTAGGGCTGAGGACCTGTGTGGAGGCATGGAGAAAGGAGCCCACTGCCTGGTGCTTTCGATGAGTAATGGTTAGTCAGATTATGAAGTGTCAAGAATGAACAACTAGGAGCCAGGAGAACAGAACAGAACGCCAGGGCTGGACTTCACAGCGTTTCTGTATGGAGCGTTTTTTTTTTCCTTCTTGTATCCCGATCCGTAGAGGTTGGATTTAACACCAGTAAAACATTTAAAGAAGAACAGAGATGCCATCCGATTTTCATTTTAGAAAAATCACATTGGCAGGTGTGCCAGTGAGACTAGAAAGGCATGATGGTGAATACCTGGCAGTCAGTTAGGGAGCCAGGGTACAGGAGAGAGATTGGGGCGGCGGAGGGGGGGGGGGGGCAGGGCTTGAGCGAGGGAAATGGCGGTAGCAATGGAAGGGTGCCAGGGAAATCTAAGAGGGACTTGTAAGGTAAAATGACAAGAAAAAGGGAAGTTGCTGGGACCTGTTCCCATGCTGCCTAGACCTGGGGGCATTATTTTGTTATGCCCCGGATTTTGTTGCATGTGCGTGGAAGATCAGAACGGGGTGGTGATAGTCCAAACAGGATGTGGAAGGAAGCGGGATTGTAGATGGCTCAGTTTGCAGTCTGGGAAAGAGCAACACATTTAACCTTGACTTTGTGGAGCATGGAGTGTTTGTACCCATGTAAAGATGAACAGAGTCATGATTAACTTTATAGCTGCGGGGTTAGAGGCTAGGGGTGGAGCTACAGGCATGGGAGTCTTCAGGTTAACTACAGCGTGAGAAAGGTGGACATATGGAAGCCGCACCAAGATGGCTCCACAGTTAGTAACTATTAAAATCCTGCTTCCTTGGTCTTCACTTTTACTGATCAAATATGGAAAAGCACTGAGATAAGGCCCTGTAAGAGTTTATTCTTTGTTAACTATTGTCTTACACCAACGTCAGAGGCGCAGGCGGCCATTCCAGACCCTTTGTAACAGGTGGCGCTGGGCCCTGGCAGGAAGATGGTGGCAGCACATGCTGGGCTAGGGGAGATGGGCTGGTGCACCGAGGTGGAGCCGCTCTAGCCAGAGCCTGTACTCAGTGGCTTGGCCTAGTAGTTCCTGGGAACTGGGCTAAGGGGAGAAAAAGCCTTTTGGTTCCAGGAAGTGCTGGAGCACCCTCCTCCCATCACCGGGTGAGGGATGGGGGTCCTGTAGGACAGGTTGTATCCCAATCGGGTAGGAGAAGGGCTGGTGGCACTCTTTTTTTTGCAGCCCGCCCAAGAATGAGAGAGACTGGTACCTCTGCGGGAATGTGGACCTCGCCAGTCCGGGACCACCGGAAGTGACAATGGCATGCGAGTGTGGGTGCCCTTGCTAGGGCGGTAGTGCCCACCCCCCCACTACACCATCCCCACCTCCCACCCCGGTTCTGTGGTTGTACCTCCTATGGAGAGAACACATAGCCCAGACCTTAAAGAGCTGTTTGACACCCCCCGCCCCCACCCCCATTAAGCTGGAGAGGCCAGACTCTCTGGGTGCGGGTGCAGATGTGAGTGCGGGTGAGTGCTTGGGGCAGGGAAGGTCGCAGGCATGTGGGAATAGCTAAAGGGCAGAGAGTAAAGCCTGATTAGCCAGGGAGGTAAGGGGTACAGGCTGCTGGGAATAAGCCTCAGACAGAAGTGCTAGTAGGCATTGGACCCCGCAGGGCCAGGGGAAGGATCGCTGAGGAAAGTGTCTGGTGAGAGCTAGGAGGCAACCAGCCCCAGGATCTGCACACCCAAGTTGGCGGAAAATCCGTTTGTGGAAGATAGCAGAAAGGGCTGACCAGAGGGGTGGGGAAGTCAGAGAAAGTGCCCAAAGCGGCAGTGTTCCTTCCCCAGGCAGCTAGGAAGAAAATGCCTGCTTGTTTGGGAGTAGGTGTTCCTTAGAGGGCCCATGGTGAGCAGCAAATGAGAGAATGTGTGTGCGGAGGGTAAAGAGCTGTGAAAATGCGAGATACTATTAGTTAATTGAAGTCCTTCAAGCCTATTGATATTTGAGTGGCCAAGATGGCCTCTACGGGTGGAGTAGAGGTTGTTGCGGTTGTTGCGGGTGTGGGACTGTAGGAGGTGTGGGGTCCAGGGTGTGTAAGGGTCACTAAGGGTGTACTGTAACACTGCAGTGTGAGGGAACAGCTGCTTTCTCTGTCCTTTTGGTTCATCTTATTTGATTACTCGGCTTCGTTAGTATTCCTCCATTATGACTCATTTCTGGAGCTCTTTGCTGAGAGACACACACACACACACACACACACACACACACACACACAGAGAGAGAGAGAGAGAGAGAGAGAGAGAGAGAGAGAGAGAGAGAGAGAGAGAGAGAGAGAGAGAGAGAAGTTGTGAGTTTATTGATACTCCTTTAGTTTTGCCTCCAGTTGGAAGCTGCCTGTTGTACAGACCCTGCTGAGGGTCGCGACTAGGCAAGACTGGGTGGCAGCTCCGCGCCCTGAGCTCCGCGCCCTGAGCAGCACAAGGGTCGTTTTGGTCAAGCCTGCGCCTCTCTCAGCGTTCTTTTCCGCTGAGCGGTAAAAGCCTTGAAAGGCCATTCATTAAGCTCAAGACCAGGACCTTACATCCCTGCGGCCAGCTTGTCCTGTCCCTAGTGACGGGAACTCGGCATGATCCACCCAGCCCTTCTAGCAGAGCTGCACTGTTGGAAAATTCTTTACGCTGAGTGGATGCCTGTTTCTTTGCCGTTTGCACTCACTGGAGCCATATGGAGTAAAACGTCTAACGCCGCTTCCACAAATATTTGAAGACTGCGAACACATTTCCTCCTTCCATTCGCTCCACAAGGCTCCTTTTCTTTAGACTAAACATGCCCAGTTAGTTCAAACAGCGAGGTGGTGTGGGGCGATGGAAAGGACGCCAGCTCTGGAGCCAGCGGCAGCTGCGTTCAGCCCCCAGCTTCCCCGTGTTAACTCACGGTCCCCTGAGCAGATGGGTCGTCCTCGGGAATGAATGGAAATTCTCACCTAGCCGGTTCCTGTGAAGACGAGGGGGTGATAACGCACAGGAGAAACTTCGGCTATGCTAGTTGCTTTGTCTCGGATCACATGAGTTTTTTTAGTTTTACTCTGAATATATTACCGAATGTCTAAATGTCCCATAATATTTATTCTGTAGAGCAGAATAAAATACTCTTGTGAGATCTGATGAGCAAAATAGCGCAGATTAGGTTATTCCGGGCATCTGTGCGTAACTCCAGACACACAGTAGCTTAAAAAAGAAGAAGAAGAAGAAGAAGAAGAAGAAGAAGAAGAAGAAGAAGAAGAAGAAGAAGAAGAAGAAGAAAAACCCAAACTATTTCTCCTAGACTTAAATCTCTTTAACAAAGTATTACTGTTCAAATGAGTTTGCCCTATTCTGCAGTTTAATTTATTCAAACCTGTAACTATGGCTTTGGAAAGTGGCTCTACCCTGCTGACTGTAAACATCCGTGTGTTTGTCCTACCACAGTGCTTACAAAAGGGTTAGAAAAATAACCACAACAATTGAACCCATGGTAGAAGCCAGGCTGGTCTCTTACTGCTGTGAGGCGGGAAATGGAGTTTCTACACTGCTGAATTCACACAGATCTGAGGTGCTGTGGTGATGTGAATCCATGTTAGAAAAGGAATGCTAAGGGACTGTCCGACGTGCCACAGGCGCTCTGCGAGGTTGTGTCCACTGTGGAGTGTAAGCGCCTGTTAGGATGAAGTGAGGGTGGGTGCTGGCAGCAAGCTTGGTAGCCGACTCTTCATCTACGAAGTCTCACGTTTTCTCAGGTGCTCCAAGGGTTTCTAGAACGTACATCAGATGCTCCCCACTATGGAGGAAGCCCCCTCCAGAAATGTCAGTCCTGGTTACAAGATTCCCTAAACCTTTAGACTTTCGAAAGCCCCCCCTCCCCCCGCCTTAGCTGATCCCCAGCAGTGCGCGCGTTCCTTGGGCTACTTGCCTTTGTGTGGGAGCCGCCACCAGCTTTCTCTGCCTAACCGGTTCTGCGGTCCACGCCGTTTCAACCACATGCCGCCCTTTACCACCCAAGTTATTCCTAGTCACCTCAACTCGTAGGATCCCCCTGGGCCTGAACTAGAATTGCTTTTGTGGTTCAGAGTTTTGTCGACTTTTCTCCCCTCTGGGGTGCCCCGCCCCGCCACGACCCTCTTGTTCCATGTGGGTAGACTCTTCAGAATGAGAGCCATTGTGGGACACTCAGTTCATTAATTAGAAAATTGCCTTCGTCGTAGACGCTGGTGCTTTGGCCTGGTGAGAATGAAAGTGGAATTGTTTGTAAGGTTCCATTGACAATGAGTATGAAAAATATATAATGTACGGCTTTCCGCTGTACAGGCAGTTGTTAAAATCAAAATGTCTTTATGCTATAGAAAGCACCAATTCTAATTTTGCTAAGTAATTCGGTCTTTAAAAGGTTTGGCGGTTAGCTTTATAGGTAGGCAATCCTCTACTTGTGAAGGGACTAATTTAAATCACTGTCTTACAGGGTTTTAAACATCTGTAGCGTCTCATTTAGGACACATTCCACATTCCTTACGATGAACTACTCTTTCTTGTCTGCCCACCCCTCAGCCCCCCCCCCCCCCCCCCGACCGGTGCTGGCGCCCAAAGGAAACACTTTTTTTTTTTTTTTAAACCAAAGGTTACGTGCCGCTGAGCCTCCCGGTGCTTTGCAAGAGCCGTCCCCTCGGGCTGGAATGTTCTTTGTCTCTGGTAAATGTCTATTCATCACTCAAGACAACCCCTTCCTCCCTCCCCTTAATTACTTCCTCCCCTGTGCGCCCTCAAATTCTTGAACGTATTCATGCGGTATCTGTTAGGGGCCTGCTTTGTTGCCCACCCCACGGCGGGAGCTGGGATACAAAAGGTGAATGAAACAGGGGTTCAGACTTCGGGGGTCTGAGGCTGGGAAAGAGGAGGCCAACCTGTTAGGAAATGTTTTGAAGTTAAAAAAAAAAAAAGAAAAGAAAAAAGAAAGAAAGAAAGAAAGAAAGAAAGAAGAAAATAAAATATATAAAGTGCGACCCTTCTGTCCCTCGTTCACTTCCTAATCCCATGCATCGTCCTGCGGAGGTTCTGCACAAGCATTTGTTTCATGCCATCCCGAAGAAGTGTACCCTGGACCATGGAACGTTCTGGTGACCCTCTCTCAGGTGCTAGCATTGTCAGTGTCTGCTGGGTGGCCCCGAACACCAGGAGCATGGTTAGATGCCCACAGGGTAGATGTTCACGGGTTCGGCTGACCCACTGCGGTCCTCGGGCTGAATCTTGCTCGCCTACAAGGCTGGGCTTGGATGCCGCAAAGCTGAAGCTGCAGCAAACCAGGCGCCGAAGAGAGGCCTGCAGCGCCCCCGCTGGGCCGGCCTGCGCTCCTAGCATCCCTAGCTCGCTCGCGCCTGGGCTGTTAGAATTTCTGTGAACCACTCCAAACCTTATACAAGCATCACGATGCTCGGAGCTTTGCGAAGGTGTGAAAGATGACTTTTAAACGATGATGGATTAAAAAAAAAAAATCTCCAGTTTTGTCCGCACCTCCAGGGTTTTTGCATTGTGACTGTGTTGCACTTAACTAAAGGAGCCTTGTGTTCCTAGCGGGGCTCCAGATGGCCACAGCCGCAGCTTCTGGCGTGTGGACCACATTGTGCCCCTGCAAAGGAAGCTCACCGGTGTCACCGTGGTGCTGGTGTTGGTGGTGATTTTGGCCCTTTCTATGTGGTCACGGCTCCTCCACGAATGTGTCCATTTTAGCCCAGTGAAAGATACCACAGAATTTGTTCATTCTCTGGCCATTTGGTGTACTCTTCCTTCATTGTTATCTTGGGTTAAGGGCTCGGGGCTGCCATGCCCTGGTGACCTGCATTTTCAGACGTGTAGTCACCCCTAGGGCTCAGCACCCACTTAGGAGGTAGAAAAGAAGTGGGTGCCTGTGATGACTTGTGCCTAAGCAGGGGCCCTTTGGAGCTGGGGATCTGCGCGTGGTTCGACCCATCGGTCGGGGGGTCTCAGACATTTGTCTTTTGTCGGAGGAATTAATAAACAAGGAAGGGTTTCTTCAGCAGAATCTGGGGTTCAGGATTAGAGATTTGTGAGGAAAGAGGGGGTAGCGGGATGGATACCCCTGGAGGCACCCACGAGAGAGGCCCCCCCTTCTCTGCAGCAGTGGGGAGGGGCTCTGCGGCGGGAGCGGGAGGGAGGGGCGCTGCGGCATGGTGGGCGGGTCAGGGGCGGGGCTCTGTGGGCAATAAAAGTCGGTGCCCGCTCGCTCCTCTCTGCCGCGGCCACCAGCACATCCCGGTGCATTTTCGCAGGCGCAGCAGCCTTCCTCTGCGGCAGCCGCGCCTCGCCATCCGGCGCAGTGCAGCAGGCTTGCCCGAGTGGCCGCTTGCTGCCTCAGTTGCCGTTGCCGCTGCCGCGGGCCGCCCTGTGCGGACCGTGGGCTGCGCCGACGCCACCTCCGATCCTGTACGGCTGTGGGCGCCTCGGCGCGCCCCGTGCTCCGCAATCCTGCGGCGGGCTGCATGGGATAATGCGGCCATGGTGCGCCGGGATCGCTTGCGCAGGTGGGTGCTGCTGGCGGTGCCGCGAGGGGGTGTGGCCGGCCCGACTCTGTGCTGGTGCCGCTGCCACCCCGGAGCGGCCCGCGGCAAAATCCTCACCCAAAGGTGGCTGTGCTGCCTGGCTGAAAAGTGGTCGCACGCCCGAACTCAGGATCGCTCTCATTGGTGATTGTTAAAAACAGGGGTCAGTTGCGTGATAGGAACTTAGGATCTCCCTGGTGCGAATTATGGCTTTTTGTCTGGGTCTTTGCTGCGGTGTGATTTACGAGGTGGTAGTGGTGCAATTTAGGATTTGTGATCCTAGGTAACGCCCGGTGCGTTCTAGGATTTTTAGAACTGGTCATTGTTGTGGCGTGACTTAGGATTTCTAGACCACGGCGCGTGATTTAGGAACCCAGCAGACGAGGTTGCTGTGGTACGGCTTAAGATTTCCAGGTTCCGGCCTCGCAGTGGCGTGGTTACCGTATAGAAGTGACTGGACCTTGCCGCGCAGTGTGACCGCGGCAATAACTGTCTTTTGAAATCCAGAAATGGGAATCCCGGGGGCTCAGGCACACGGCCAGACTGTTAAAATGTAAAGAGAAATTTTTGCTTTGGTTTGTGGGTTTACAGCATAATTCTCACTGAAAATTGGTCAAGTGGGCCGGTTTGGTGGTATTGGATAAAATGTGTTTTTTTAAATCATTTACAGCAATAAGAAATCGAGACATGTGAAATTTGTTACAGGAATGTGCTGTATTTTTGCTCTAAATCATGGCGCCATCAAATAACGGGGATTTGGCTTAAAAATGTTTACGCCTTTTTGTCTGATTGATATTTTGCTTGACAACTAAAAATCCTAAAATGCTGGGGGGGTATTTTTACCAAGGTAACTAAGGCTGAAAACGCCTCCCTGGGGGGTTGGACCCCCCCTTTCCTGAGTGGAGGAGGTGCACTGAGGTGTGGAGAGCGTGGGTGTGGCGACTGTTTCCCTGCGCCAGCGGGAAGCCCCTGTACGCTCTGCGGTAGGCGCCCCTCCCAGGCGTTCTGCTGAGTCACTGCAGATTCAGTCTTAGAGTCCTGCATGGATGCCCCACAGGCTACGGGAAAATGTATGAACAGGTAACGGGACCGAACGGGTGCTGAGGAAAACAAACAAAACCGAACAATAACATCCCCCTTAAACAAAACAAAACAAAAACCCCTAACGCGTTTGTTATTTTCTTTTCAAGGAGGTTCAGCGGTAAGGGATCGAAGACTGATAAAAATCCTGTTCGGGCACTTTTCCAGTCATTTCTAATATAGTCTTGAAAGGTAGAATCAAGTCACTGTTACTGTTTATTGGACAGTGACTTTGAAGGGTGAAAAAAACAGCCAAACCAACCAACCAACCAACCAAACAAACAAAAAACATAGTCCAAGCCCCGTCTAAACTTAAGGCAGGGAGCTGAGATTCCTCAAGGGTTGTCATTTCTTTACCCACCATTTCAGGTTTATTGTGAGATTTACACACACAAAGCCCATTTCGTGGATTGCATGTAATATGTGCAGACAAAGAACCAATTGCACCAGGGCTCTAGCAATTAATTTGATTCGTTTCTAGCTACCTTCCTGACACCTCTAGTTTTAGTTTAGGAGGCATTATCCCATTTTGTTTGGAGTAAACATTTTCCTTGGTGACCATGGTGAGTCACAAGCAGAGGACATGGTTTCTAATCCTGCTTTAATTCTTGCCTCCAGTGTTGATAAATTGATCTGCACATAGCATAGCAAGCTGGGGGCACAAATCTGTGCTTTCTTTCCACAGACAAAATAAGTCCTGAGTGCTGGGTGGGTGGGGTCTTAATTAAATAAAAGCGAACCTCCTCAAGAGTTTGCTAAGAAAGCAAAAATATAATCTGCTGCCCAGACTTCTAAGAGATTAGATATTCAGGGTCAGGGCAAAGCTGCTTACTGGGACGTGAAGTGCTGTGGCAGTCTCTCTCCTTATCAGTTTCTTAGCACAAATCTAGATTTACTGGGCGAGAGGCAATGTTTTAAAAATCAGGAGCAGCTCTCTACTTTAGGCCATGTGTTAAGTCACATATATGTTTGAGGAGCACATATGGAAAGAATGGTGGGGAACAAGTTGTTTGTCAAAGGGTAGAGGCGGTTATCACTTCTTGGTCAACTTTCTGCGGTAGCCATGTGGGTGGGGTTAAAGGATTTACCTCCTGGTGCCAGAGTTTCCCACCCCATGTTCTATCCGATTTTTGGAAGCGTATAATGTTCCCTTGGTTGCTTTTTCCACAGGATGAGGGAGTGGTGGGTACAAGTGGGGCTACTGGCTGTGCCCTTGCTGGCTGCGTACCTGCACATCCCACCCCCTCAGCTCTCCCCTGCTTTGCACTCATGGAAGACTTCTGGCAAATTTTTCACCTACAAGGGACTGCGCATCTTCTACCAAGGTGAGAACTGAACTGTAGGATTGTCCTAAGGACATGGGTCATGTAGGTCCCAGCTGACGTACTTATTTTGTGTCCCGTGGTCTGTTGCTCCACACTGAAGGAGGTGTGTAGCCCCTTTTGTGGAAGGTGTACTTGAAATAATGGGCTGATTCCCTTCATTCTTCTGAGAGCAGGGGACTCAGCAGGAGTGGGATGGGGGAGGAGGCCAGAGATTACCAGGTAAAGTTAACTTTCCAGCCCCATTTGTATCTGAGACATTAGTTTTCTCTTTTGAGCGCCCCTAGTGTCAGATAAGATATATGATAGAGAGCTGTCTACACCTTTGTTTCCCCCACCCCCACCCATTTCCAAAGTCATTTCATTGTTTTCTATGAGTTGTTACACGTATCTAAACCTAACATGATTGACTTATTGCGACTTATTATGACTGCTACTTAATTACCACACTCAAGACATTCAGTTGTATTTTAATCTTCATTTTTTTCATTTTTCCTTTAATCTTTATAACAGCATTTGGAGATAGGTGCCATTAATCTCATTTTATAGGTGAAGAAACTGAGAAACAGATTGGAAACGATTTCTTTTGGGCGGGGGTCAAGAGCAATAACGAAAAATGTTTGTTTTTCGTAAACCGTTTTTCATTATTGCTCCTGACCTCCTCTCATTTGTTATATCCAGTCAAGTAAGTATGGATTTTTTTTTTTTTTTGTAAATGCTGGCTTGTTGTTTCCTTCCAAGATGTAAAATCTATTTACATAGATTCTTCAGGCTAAATAGAGTACACTGTATTTTTAATTGCTTTCAGTTAAATAATTTTTGAAAAATCATTCCAAAGTTTATGCCACTGGCAGTATTAATTAAAATCCAGTACTGTTGGAAAGGTATTTTATTGTTTAAATAATTTAAAAGATGTCACTTATAGAAAAACTTGCTGTCATGATTAGCCCACTTCTGTACCTGATAGAGTTTTGAAATAGTTAGACTTTTGAGTTACCTGTCCTGCTAGCACTAGACAAACAGTGTCAGTTCAGGAGATGGATCCACTGGGAAGAACTGTCAGATCTTAGAGAGATGTGACAAAGCACTGATAAGGTACAAGGAAGTTTTAGTTCATTGTGATTATGTTTTAGCTGTTTTTTTAATTTGAAAAATAATTTGCATCTTAATATTAATAATATGAACTAAAATATGAGCGTTTCTCTCTAAAAATGTCTAAGTGATAATGAGCAAACTGTTTCAAGTATTTTCTTGTAAAGTGTGCCATTACAATGTAAAAACACGAAGAGAAAGCTCCTAAAGTATTGTCAGCTCGTGTCCTAAAGAGCAATGTAGCACTGTGATGTCATTAATTTAGTCTGATCCTTTTTACTGAATTAGATTCTGGTGTCTTCAGGGCTACCACGCAGGGAGTTTGCCTGACTTCTCCTTCTCCTCCCTCTAGACTCTGTCGGTGTGGTTGGAAGCCCTGAGATAGTTGTACTTCTACATGGCTTTCCAACATCCAGCTATGATTGGTACAAGGTAATGAAGTCTGTAGGTCCTGCTATGTCCCAAAACATACTCCAAACTGAAGACTTTTTATTACGGCGGGGGTGGGGTGGGGTCAGCCCTAGAAGGCTCTTGCAGATTTGAACTGCTTGATAAAATCTCATTAAATGTAGAATTGCTTCTCATGTCCTTTAAGGGAGCAAAATACCGACTGTCCAGAAAGGAATGTTACATTGTTACGCAAAGTAACACTTAGATATACTAAGTGCTACTAAATCACACACACTTGTCCCGAGGACTACCCAGGCCTGTGTGTGGCTGGGCAGTGGAGTGTGGGAGCAGAGTGTACACCGTGCTTGCTTTCTTACAGATCTGGGAAGGTTTGACCCTGAGGTTCCATCGCGTGATCGCCCTTGATTTCTTAGGCTTTGGCTTCAGTGACAAACCGGTAAGCAGCAGCTGGGTGGGCCTGGGGGTATGGGTACAAATGTAGGCTCACGCTGGCCCTGGTGACATCATGTTGTGTCTGGCTTTCCTTTCCTTAGAGACCACATCAGTATTCCATATTTGAGCAGGCCAGCATCGTAGAGTCCCTTCTGCGGCACCTGGGACTCCAGAACCGCAGAATCAACTTGCTGTCTCATGACTATGGGGATATTGTTGCCCAAGAGCTGCTGTACAGGTCAGTGGGGTCAGCAGCTTACGATGATGGCCGTGAACCCTTCGCGGTTGTCTGCAGCCGTTGCATGGCTGTCAGCTGCTCAGCTACATGGGTTTCTTCTTACTCTGCTCAGGTACAAGCAGAATCGATCTGGCCGGCTGACCATAAAGAGTCTCTGTCTGTCAAATGGAGGTAATTGCCTTGGTGGGAGGCGGAAAGTGGGGAATAGCCTAGAAAAGACACCTTTTTAAGACACAAGAACATCTCAATAGTAATCTGATATTATAAACAGACACCACACATGGGGCATCATTTACCCTAATTGTGCCATGAATAGTCTTCATGGTTGATGGCATGTATGGAATATATGTTCTCAAATATTTAGAAAATAAAAGGATAACCAACGGGGCAGTAGCAAGATGACTCAATGGGTGAGGGTGCTTGCTGGCACGTCTGTCGATACTAATTAGATTCTGGAACCCACATCGTGGAAGAGAAAACTGACTCCTACAAGTTGTCCTCTGACCTCTGCAAAGGTGTCTTGGCATCTATATACACAGAAACAAAATAAATAAATTGTTTTGTTTTGTTTTTTCTTTTAAGAGCTGGGTTTAATCTCAGCACTTGGGAGGCAGAGGCTGGCAGACCTCACAAGTTCAAGGTCAGCCTGGTCTACATAATGAGTTCCAGGACAGCTAGGGCTACACAAAGAAACCCTGTCCTGGAAACAAAAACAAACAAACAAACAAACAAACAAAAAAAGGACTACCACAAATGCAGTTCTGTTGACCTGGCTGGTAAATTGCATTAGTAAACTCGGAATTGGTGGCAGTGCCAGGTGTCGACTGGGAATGAATGAGTGTTACCATTTTTGTTATTGAGGTGTTCATTAATCCAGAAATCCCCAAATGCCCCACCCAGTCTTAAGGGCAGTCTTCTTTTCCTAGAACCTCCTTACTGCGTCATACATGTGTGTTTGCAGACCAGTTCATCGGTGCCACTGTGTGCTCTGAGCATGATGGAGGAGCATAAGAGTCTGGTGCTGACTAGTCGTATAGCCGTGCCTCAGCTTGGCACACACACATGCATACAGCTGTTTGTGTTGATGATTCTAGATCTGGCAGCAAAGGCCCCAGGGTAACACAGAAGAGGGCAGACAGTTTCTGGTAACAGTTGTCGGTAAAGGACTAAGAAGTCTCTTTTTCCACAGGTATCTTTCCTGAGACCCACCGTCCTCTCCTTCTCCAAAAGGTTGGCAGCTTTACTGCATAGCTCCTCAGTTCACACATTTATGACATTCAAAAAACAAAACCCCAAACCCCTGGGCCCTTCTGAGGGTTGTGCCTGTGGTGACGAGCCAGCCTATTGAAACCTTCATTATGAATCCACATTAATCAAGCTAGTTTCCCCCTTCATTCATATAAAGCAGGCTCTCCTACCTAAAACCAGACAGTTCTGAGAAATAAGAGCTGAGCAAGCACTTAGAGAAATACAGCTATGTGAAGACGCCTAAGAACGATTACATAAGTTGAGGTCCTACGGTAACCTTGGTGATCTCATCAGTGTCTTAGGGATTATACATTTTTCAGAACATCTGGCTAAGTTCTATTTTAGTTTCAGATGTAAAACCTTTTGTCTTGGAGTGTTGTCAACTCCCTCTGGCTCTTCAGTTTTTACTCTCACTTCTTACCTGTAGCTCCTCAAAGATGGAGGTGTCCTTTCACCCATCCTGACGAGGCTCATGAACTTCTTTGTGTTCTCCCGAGGGTAAGTTACCATCACAGACTGACCATGAACTGAGCACAGGGTAATGAAACCTGTTGCTATTATAGCCCTGGACCAAAGCAAGCCTGGACTTGGAGATTTTCTAAAAGTCTGGCGTTCTCAGTTCCCTCCACACACAGCCTCACCTTTTATACTCCTTTCAGTCTCACTCCTGTCTTTGGACCGTACACTCGACCCTCTGAGAGTGAGCTGTGGGACATGTGGGCTGGGATCCGCAACAATGATGGGAACTTGGTCATCGACAGGTAAGACATGAGCCTTGCTCTAGCACCCAGTGAGCCTCCCTTAGGGAGGGGCAGCTCTAGGATTGTCTGTTTTGCTCCTGGCTGGCGTACTCCCTGTCATAAGAAGGCTGGTTAGGGGTTACAAGACAAACCTAAAACAGTCCTGGTCTGTGTTCTTCAAGAAAGAAATCAAGCACGGGGCGAGCCTTGCTCCTAAAGCATTTGGTACAGAGACTGGGGACAAACAGTGGCAGACTGTAATGCTTATCTGCATGACAATGACCATTGGCTTTGGCGGCTCCTTTAGACTTTTGGTCAATATTGAATGTTTCAAATGTTTTAATCAGTTTTGAAAGGAACTAATGTCTCAAGTGCAAAGCTCTTCTTCTGCCTGCTTTGCCCGTGGCCACAGAGTCCAGAGTCGGAGAAGCAAGGCTTTGGGGTGGGTGGAGAGACTGGGGCATGGTAACACAGGCAGTGCTCCTGGCCTTCTGCCAGCTGGGGCTGTGACTTCCAGTGCTCTACCTGTCCGCTCTACTGTGAACTCTGGATGAGGAGCATTCCTCCTTCCCCATCCTAACCCACAGGAGCCTTCATATTTTAATACGTGTAAAGTTGAAAGCCAAACATGCCTCTTTAAAAAAAGTACTCTCATATTTTACCTTAATAGCTGGCCGGGAGTTAGAGAACTGCCCTCTGGGCTGCAGTGCGGCTGCAGGAGCTATCTTGGAGATTCCGTAGGTTTCTCAAGTCATGGGGCTGGTTGGTAGTGGAATGACACCTGGATTCTTATCCAGACTCAGGGTTAAGTTACGCACACTACAGACACACTTCCGCCCTTCTGAAGATCTCATTCCCTGCGCAGTAACTGCAGAGAGCCACCAGTGCTTGTGCTGACAGTCACTATTGTGTCTGCCATGATCACAGACGGAGCAGAGAGGCTCCTCCTGGGGCCTGAGGCTGCTTCCATAGGAGGACGCTTCTCTGTGGGCTCTGGGACTGCACTGAGCAGTTCTTGCCCATCCCTGGCTGACTCACCTGTGCTGCAGTCTTTTACAGTATATCAATCAAAGGAAGAAATTTAGAAGACGCTGGGTGGGAGCGCTTGCGTCTGTGACCATCCCCAGTGAGTACCTGTGTGTACAGTTGCGTTACTTCCTGGCAGGAACACTGGGGGGACAGTGGCTCAACATAACTACAACTCAAACGCTCCATGTAGGTTGCCACATTTAGCAAATAAAAACATCCATTCAAGTAAATCTGAGTCTTACCATAAAAAATAGCTACTTTTGGCATATATACATATACAAACACACACACACACACACACACACACACACACACACAGTATTTAGTACATACCCCCCGCCCCCATCTAAGAACAAAGCCATGAAACACAAACTTTTCACCTGGAACAGTTAGTTAACTGGCCATTCTTTACCCACGGGCACCCCTCCTCTACACCTGGCTCACTACAGTGAGAGTGCAAGGCAGGGGCACTGCTACAGACGCAGCTGTGTGACAGCTAGTCAGGTCAGTCATTAATCGAGGCTGGAGGCACTTGTGCTCTGTTGTCTCTTCTTTGCATTTACAAAGAAAACAGCACGGTGCCTCCCACATAATAGTTAGTGATTGTCAAACTGTTGACTGACTTCAAATGTCAGAGGTCAGTTACAATAAGGGCAAATATCAGAGTGATGAGTGTGTTTCTAGAAAGCAGGTTTTGAAAAAGAGCTTACTCCTTTGGTTCAGGTACAGAACAAGCAAGAAGGGACCAGAGAGTTCTACGTAGAACACTGGCTAGTTCAAGTGGTTTCTATCATAACATTCTTAGTTACATTAAAAAAATGTTAGTTTAAATTAGGCTAGTTTTAGGGTAGCAACAGGAGCACAGATGTGAGCTGCTAGAAATTCTCTTTCCTCTTCTCTCTTCTAGTTCATTTTATCTATGGGCCACTGGACCCTATAAATCCCTACCCAGAGTTCCTGGAGCTGTACAGGTGAGTCCTCAGAGGTCTTTGCTTTGTTAGTATTTTATCCTGACATGGTTGTTGGCATTAGCTATTGCCTCTGACCTGACTGGAAACAAAATAGACAGACCAGTGAGGGTAGGGAATCCTATTTTCACCGAGTGGAAAGACCAAGAGACTGGATTATACTTTCCCTGGATTCATATATCCTGTTCTCACTGTCATGGCTGTTACCATATTCCTAAGTGTAGAGGTAAGGGGGAAAAAACCACCCTTCATGTGAAGTAGACACTTTAAGAAATGTGTTAATCTGAGCCAGTTCACTGACCTCAACTGAGCAGACTTCAGTGCGCAGTTATGGAAAGCTTTTTCACTGGTTGTTACTCCTTCCTGTGGGTCCTGACTTTGAAGGTGCTGGAGTGTGAGCTCTTGACTGCCCTCTAAGAGTGTTCTAGACCTTCATGTGCCCTGGTGGGTTCAACAGTCTCCTCCAGGCTAAGGAAGGCTCTTTGTCCATCTCTGCCTGGGCAGTGAGGCGCTGAGTGAGCCAACTGTTGATGCTTCTCTAAGGAGCTGAAAGTCATGTTTGGAGGACTCATACAGAAGAGTTGTGTTTGCAAGATGTTGTCTGTTGGGTTCTGAACAATTCAAACGGTGTAAGTGGACTGGCAAGTTTGTCTGCCTAAGGTATAGTTCTCAAGTAGGAGATGAGTAATGTCTTGTTGGTTCCTTCCAGTGTGGTAAGTCTGTAGGGGCATTTACTGGGCTTCCCATGGCTGACATCCTCTCATCCTCCAGCCTTAAGTTCACCTCCATGCTGTTCTCTTCCACTAGGAAAACGCTGCCGCGGTCCACAGTGTCGATTCTGGATGACCACATTAGCCACTATCCACAGCTAGAGGATCCCATGGGCTTCTTGAATGCATATATGGGCTTCATCAACTCCTTCTGAGCTGGAAAGAGTAGCTTCCCTGTATTATTTACCCCATTCTCGTATCTGTGTGTATTCCACTTAGAAATGCCCAAAAGAGGTCCTGGCAATCAAATAGTATTCTTTCATAAAAGTCCATTTTATTCACATTGGTGAACAAACAACAGAAAACAGGCAGCAGAAACTCTTAAGGATGACATATTAGTCCCCCTCTCATTCTCTAAGGGTGACACGATAATCCTCATTCTGTGGCAGCTGAGTGAGTATAACACACCTGCTGTTTTGTGTTATTAGGACATTCTGACTAATAACACTTCATTTATGCAGAAAAACAGCATTAGGCATTCTTTTTTTGTGTAAAATACTCCAAAAAACCCACCCTAAAACAAACAAACAAAAAGCCCCCAAATCCTCCCCCCAAAAAACAAAAAACAAAAAATAAAAAAACAAAACCACAACAACAACAAAAAAACTAGCTTCTGTGGACTTTTAGAAATGCTAACTTCTGGCCCAACCCTGATTGGAATCCTGGAATAAAGAGTGAGGGGGAGAGCCTGCTGCCTCCCCTCAGCATCTGCATAGACAGCACAGCTTATGAGAGGGGGCAGCTTGTCACATCTTTACATTTAGTTTATGAGAGGGGACATCTTGTCACCTTTACATTTAGTTTCATCAGCTGCTTCTAATTATAGACATTTTTGTTAAAACTGATATTGGCTTGGGGGCTGGGGATGTAGCTCAGAGGGTGCCTGTCTAGCATGCTAAAGCCCCTGGGTTCAATCCCCAGCACTGCCCCACTGCCCTCCCCCAAAAAATCCTAATGAACAAAAATAGCCATTGCCATGAATACAGTGTTCTGAGTGTGCTTCTAAGATGGATTTGCACACTCATGTATATATCTTACAACAGTATTAAAACAGTTGGCCCTTACCTGCTAGAGTAGAGAACCTCATTACACAAAAGAATTTGTGAGTAAACAGATTCAAAGTATTTACAAAATTTCCTAAACCCACAAAGTATTAAGAACCAATTGCATCTGCCAGAGATTTACTGTTACTGTCTAGAAAGTTCAAGCTGAACAGTAAATTACAGCTTGCCTCCTCGCCTCTCAGTGCCTAGGTGTGTATTCCTCCATGGCTTGAGGGGAGGGGACCTCTGCAACAGCCGCATGTTCACTGACTCCTCGTCAGATGGCTGCTTAGCATCCCACTGGCTGTTCAGAAAGGCTTTCTCTCATTACTCAGCAACTCCTGTACTTAGAGACAGGCAAGTTCCCAAATGCTTTAAGAACAAATTGAAAGGCCTAGAGCAAATGGTGCTGAATACTTTTTTAAGCCAGTTTTAAGTGTCTTAGTTAAAGCAGTGTTATTATTTTAAATTCATTTTTTTAAATTAGAAATTTCAAGTATAGCAACTTTGAAACTGGAATGAATGAGTGTTTATTTTCTATTAATAAAAACAAACTGTGACAAAAATGGATTCTGGCTTCCCCTCCCCCTCCTGGGATAAAAGTTTCCAACATTGCCAAGAGTTTTCACACATTAAATAAAAGCATATGATGAAGCTAAGCAGCTGCAGAGTAGCATACATAGTATCCGATTTTCAACGTCACTTAAAGCTGCACTGTCATACCCAAGCTGAGCAAGTAAGACAGTAAGAAGGGAAGAGACACTAAAATCCATGCACAAAGACAAATATTTGCTTGATCTGCTGGCTCAGGGCCAAACATTGGATTTGCTTCTTCAAGGTCATTATTAATCTTTAAGTATGATTCTGGGACATTCATGCCACTAGCCTAAAAACCACCAATAGGGAGGGCACAGCCACATCATCTTTCCCAGCAAAAGCTTATCCCACAGAAGCCAAGATAACATCTACAGGTGCTCTCTCTGTGCTTCTCACAGTCACCTGCATGGTCACTCCATCTGCTAAGGCCAGCCTGGACCGCACCAATAAGTCATAGCCACCTCTGTATATGCCTGAGAGAAAAAAGTTAGGAAAAGTATATTAAGAACTTCAAATAAGCTCTGGCTAATTTATCATGTTTTGACTGAACCTCCTTTCTGTTGTTTCAGTTTAGCTTTTATAGAAATTTACAGGAAATAAGTCCTACAGACAATCCTAATTTTCAAATGTTAAAACCAGGTACATAGAAGGTATACAGTAACAGTGACTTGGTGTATTCAGGTAGCAGTAGTTGGGGCGACACTGGCATCTGTTAGAGATTTAAGTGTGTGCGCCTCCTAAAAGAGCAACTTAAGGAGAACCTGTGCAGTCAGTTACTCTTTTGGTTTCAAACTGTTACATGATGAGAGCACAGACAACAGCAGGGCCGGGCAGCCTAGCCACACCCCTTCCTTTTACATTCTGCTTTCTGCTACGGACTCTAAGTAAGGGAAAGCCCACCGGAGCCTCTTACCTGCCAGGTAGAGGGAATGGGAGTTCTTATTCTCCGGGACTTTATCTGATCGCTCACATGGCTGCATGCCCAGAAATGTGATGATGTTGTTGACAGCCTCTGTTGAGAAAGTTGATGTAACAAGTATTAGGAAAGGTCAACATGAGGGTCTGCCTCGGCCCCAGCATGTCCTAGGAGCTGCGCATGGACAGAGCTGTAGATGGGGACGGAGGCTACTAGCCTAGAAAATGACTGGCTTGGTCAAATGGTGACGGCAGGTACCTGGTTTTGAGTATACTTAAGAGTATACTCAGCAGAAAGGAGTTCTTTTGGACTACATGCATTCTTCCTGGGTTTTATCCTGGTCCCAGGCAGCCAAACTCTTCTTACCTTCGAGGGTTTTTGTAGAGCTCAGGGCAAAGGTCTCTTCTTTTTCAAAGGCGTCTCCCACCTCCTCCCAGGCAGCAGCAAAGTTAGGTTTTAGTACCTTCTGCATATGGTCCGACACAGTTACTTCAAGATCTTCCAGCTAGTGGGCAGTAAGCAGGGGTCAGTAAAGAAAAGTCCTTTGAGTCTACAGCAAAAACAGAAGGGCCTGACCACCACTCACCATTATGTCTACAAGCCACGCAAGAGGCCCAAGCGAAACCGCTTCCCTACTACTGTGGTCTGGGTGAGCCTGAGGCTATCCACAGGTTCTAGTACAGTGGAGCAAGAGCCAAGTGTAGGTTACGTGCTAGTGGCCCTGAGGGGCACAGCAGTCACATTGCCACACTTAGACCTCTGAGTTGAGGCCATTCAGCATCTTCTAAATGTGACACTCTTAACCCTCCTTTCTGTCAAAGTCCAGGACTTGCCAATATTCGAACCAACTAAACAAAAAGTTGCTGAAGGAGAACCAAAACTAACTTTATAAGTAAACTAAGTCATATTAAAAATGATGTAATTATTTCTTAGTTATTCCCATTGTGGGGGGTGGGGGTGGGCATTGAATTTCTAGGCTTTAGCCGTAACATTTACATTTTCCCTGGCATGACAGCTTCATCACGGAGAGGGTTAGTCTAGGTCCCAGGAGTTTTGTCAGCTGTTTCTAGAGAAATGCTCTTGTGACCGAAGTCATTTACTGTTGCAGAGGTGTCAGGGTCTCTGCAGGGAAAACTCACCACATATTCATCATCATATCCATCTTCATCTGGAACTCCAGTGTTAGGGTCACAGTCCCGGACTGTAAACTTCATGGTACAGCTAAAGGTGCCTGCAACTGGAGGGAACAGCAGGCAAGCCCACATGAGCGGGCACAGAGAGCACACTTTCACAATTACCAGGGAAGTCCCACCTGCCTTCAGCGCTGTGCTCCACACTTTCAGGTGTCAACACACGCACACATGCCTGTTCTAAGGTAGTTAAATAGTTCTTGAAGCAAGCAGCTTGCAAGCTGGTCAAAAGTTAGTTTCACAAAGCGTGGTTTGAAAATATTTCTGTTCTGTGGACTAGAGTGCACAGAAGAGATGACTTGAGCACAATGCTTTTGTATTGATGTGTATTTTGGGGGAACTTTTTTGTCATGCTTCTCAAAGGGCCGATATTTTGAAAATTAGAAGCACCATTCACTGGTCTAACATACAACAGCAACAACTATTGACAGCAAAGCGCACAGATCACCAGGTCACCACAGAGCAGGTACATGGCCTCAATGCTGTCTTTAGGCTGTGGACTGAGCGGTGTACAGAACACCACAATAAGATGCTCCAAGTCAACTGTCAACCTGCAGCGAGTAGGTGAAAGTCATGTTTTACTATTGATAAAAGTCTGTTTCATAATGGAAAAGCAAATAGGCACTGTATGTTTCAGATGACTGACAAAATTAAGTAAGAAATGAATAATAAAAATGGACACAATTTTGGAAAGTGAAGTTTCTACACAGTTTGAAGGAGTGAATTTGCCAGCATGGGTGGAGGAAAAGGTGTCTATAGTCTAATCAGGGATCTAGAAAAGGCTCACACATAAACAAAATAATAGAAATTGGAGCATTAGAAGACTATTATGGGGTGTGAGCAAGAGAAGAAAGGAGACTCAAATACGTAATAGTATGGGCAACAAGAGCTTCTTGTTTAGTCTTTCATCATTCCATCCATCCATCCATCCATCCATTTCTCCCTCCCCCTCCCTCATATAATTAATATATTTGATAACTCTATTGATGACACTACAATTCAATGCCATAGATCTTTTAGTAAAAGTTTTAATATCATGCTATGTGAAATTGCTTGGGGGTAAATTAAAGAGACAAAATGACTGGCAAACAACTAGATCACAGGCTGGGGCAGACTACCTGGATTTTATGTAGCGAACAAGAGAGAAGGCATTTGCAAGTACTAAGGATGTGACACAGGAATGGGCTGAGGAGGAATGTGTAAGGACGTTGGCGTGGTGCAGGTTTCACTACATGATTTGTTGATACCATGAAGACTTGCAGGGAGTCTGCCCAGGGCTACACTATAAGTCAGTGGTGGTGATGCATCAGCCTCGCCAGAGAAGACAGACACTGGGAGATGCGAGGCAGTCAGGGGCCCTGCCAGGGCAAGAGCACAGCATTACTATCACAAAGATTACAGCCCCATCAAGCAGGAGAGGCAAAATCTGAAAGGACAAAACAAAACCTGTAGACCTTTGTTAAAAGAGGCTTAAAAATGAGGTATGTTTGTAAGGAAATGCTAAGAACGAGAGCCAGCTGCTAAGGAGATTAGTGTGAAAAGAATACAGAATTGGAAGCTCAGTGCTGGAAGCTAAGTAGGGAGAGGGGTGTCCAGTTGGGCTGGGGTATATCTAGACACACATGGCAGAGTGGAGAGCTGGAGAAGTTAACCAATGTGAGGAAGACTAAGGCAAAATAAAGAGGAGATGCAGAGCTGAAGAGATCCCTAGGTGGTTGAAGAAGAAGGTGTGTGTGTGCCAAGAGAGCAAAAATTAGAGAGGGTTCAAGGAAACAGGCTCTCTGCAGCAATCCAGATAGGTCTAGACTGAGCTGACAGCAGATACAGTACACAGGGAATTAAAGGAGGAAGAAAGTGTAAAGCAGTGAATGTTACTTAAAAGACAAACAAAACAAAACAAAAACCTCAACACAAAAAAAAGCCCCAAAAACCTGATGGGTGTTTAACTAGCAGACAGTGCTGAATTTATGGGAGTGTTGCACCCATGATAGGAGGGATGCTGAGATTAAGGCTTTTCTCTAAATTAAAGGAGGAACAACAGCACAGGGCATTAATATTAACCTCACTCTGATATAGAAGCCAGCACTAAGGAATGACAGACATCAAGTGAAAGCTATGACTGTATTCTTAGGTGCCAAATCAGCAGGGAGTGAAAATGAGAAGGCAGACTGGAAGCAAAGGGGAGGAAGTCCATGCTAGAGGGCCAACAAGCAGAGACAGTGTAGAACAAAGGCCTCAAAGGGAAAGTCCAGGCAGAGCTCAGTGTACATCTAATTGGTCACATTTGGGCATTGAGGCCGTTGCACAGTCTGAGGAGGACAGACCTGAGAAGGACATGTTGGAAGGAAACTGGAGGGTCTGGTCATTAAGGAAGGGAAAGTTTATAAGGACTGAGATGCCAGAGTGCTGATAGAGAGTGACAGCCTACAACTTCATGAAGATGCTAGCATTGCTTAGTGGAGGGTGTGGGCAGGTAGCTTGTTTCTAGAATAGGTTACTGTTAAAAGATGGAGAATGAGTGAAGATTATACGCAAATACATCTGAAGAATTCTGCATTCATGTTGAATATAGTGGGTTAGAAATGGAAAAGTTGACAGTTAAGATACTGCAGATTATTGCACAGTGTGCCATTAAAATTGCTGATATGCTTTGTGGAGCCTGGCTGACAGAGAATGACACAATCCTCACGGAGCCTTGTATAAAAGTATCACAGAGAAGACAGGCTGGAATCTGAAGAAGAAAAAAGTAAGTAGCATTTGGAATGGAAGGACAGAGTGAGTACAGAGGGCGGGTAGGGAAGGCATTATAAAGGGCCAGAATGAGGAATGCTTAAGGAAAAAAAAACAGAGTTGAATTTGCAGTAGAGAATTGTGTTTTATGCCAGAATGCAACCAAAGATGGGGAGAAGAGTGTGGCTAGGAACCTGCAATGAAGGAGTATTGTCTGGTGATCTCCCCTCGAATGGCATCTGAAGCACCAGTAAGACCAGTAGACTTAAGGGTCAAGGAATATATAAGTGGGATGGATCTGAGCCATGGCCAATTCCAAGGTTCCTCTGAAAGTCTAAGACTAAAAAGTGTGTGGGGAGGAACGAAAGAAAAGACTATTGAATCCATAAGGCCATAAAGAGGTAAAAGCAATTATATAGTGAGCACAAATGTCAGTGTCTAAGGCCAAACAAAATGAAGAGCCACAGGAAAGATGGGAGCATTTGAATGCTAGCAAGTATTGAAGGTTATGACGCCATAATTATACTAAACATCATGGCTAAGGAGAAGAGAGACAGGCAAGTGTACTATCTTAAAGAGAGTGACATGGACAGATAGGTTATAGCATTTCACAGAATGGCTTAAGAATGTAGTTCTCAGGCTAGATGTTGGATCTTAAAGCCAGACTTAGAAAATGTCATTTGCAGTGGGAGAAGAATAAGGGTATTAGGGATGGGTGGCTTTGGTGGGAATTTTAACTCAGAGGATCAGGAAGAGATGGATGACGATGAACCTTGATAAAATGATACCAAGACACTGCATAGTTTGCCCATAGAAAGGATGAGTAATGCTGGGAGAGTGTCTGAAGGTTATGATGGGAACCCAAATTCAAAGTAAAATTTCATTTTTATTCCCAAAGGGAAATGGGGGATGAACATACACATAATGAAGGCAGGGAGTGCACGCTGTGCTATGTAGAGCTGCCCTGAAGTTCCTCTGCTGCATGAAGGGTTTCTGTTTTGAAGAGGGGTGATGCGCTAGAGAGAAGTCTTGTTCCAGAGGAGGCATAGGCCACCTGGATGGACATGGGGTCTCCACACGGGGTGGGTGGTTGACATTGTTTTCAGGGAAAGAGGGTGAGGAGGAAAGGAATGGGAAAACAGCAGATGAAAATAAGGGCAGGTACTGGATGGAAGGAGAAGACCCTTTATTTGGGCCAAAAGAGAGATTAAGGCCCTGGAGGGGGTGCGACCTAGAGAGTGGTTCTTAGGTGGCTTGGTAATGAGAGACCACGAAACCATAGAGATTTCTAGAAGTAAGCTCAGATTTCAATGGTGTGTGTGTGTGTGCTTGGGAAAGAGAACAGGAAGTAGAGTGGGGCACTCCTGCTCCTCATGCCTGGGTGTGAACTTTTTTACTAAAAGGCTGGATGGAGGGAAAGGCAAAGACAGCATTTCTTAAACATGTTGCAAGTCTAGTCTCTCCTGGTCACAGACCTACTGAATCAGAAATTAAGAGGGCTCAGCAGGTTGAGTGAGGTATGCAGAATGTTTAAGATATGCTACAGAGAGACAGCTAGGTGTGGGGTTGGACAGGTTTGGGTGTTGTTAAGGAATCTAGTAGAAGTATCTGAAAGTGAGAGAAGTGAGAAGCAATCATGAAAACATATAGATGGGGGCACTTGAGTGGAGTTAAAACACATGAGTTGAGGTTGGTTTACAACTCTAAGGTACAGGGTATCAAATGTGACAGGCCAGAATGAGAAATGCAAGTGTCACTACCTCTGCAGCACAGAGTTGAAAACAGTTTGCATGTAAAGTTCTTGGACAGGCAGACAGATGCACGCACGCACGCACGCACGCACGCACACATGCACTCCACCCTACCATGTCTTTAGGAAGCCTGGTACCAGTGAGTTACACTCAAATGCTAATGTTGACTCCTTGTACACATGCCTGTTTGTTGTGACATAGTTTTGTTATGGCCATAGCATTTCATTAGTAGGCTCACTTTCTATGATCAAGGACCTTAAAAAAATGCTGTGAAATATTCCTGTCATCTTCCTAATAATGTGGGCAAGATAAGAAACTCATCAACTGGTAAGTAAGCATTTCCAAAATATTTCTTATTTATATTGTATGTATTTAGTGTGTAAGGTGTAACAACTTGTTATTTATGTGTTAAAAACATCACTGTTCCCTGCTATAGTGTCTTCTACCGAAAGTTGCATTTAAAAATAATTAGACAATTGTCCTTAGACATGGTTTATATTTAAAACACTCTTAAAAGTTTCATGAGCATATTCATGATAGTTGTGAAAATGTGCTTTTTTTTTTTTTTTGTTCCCCCCCCAAATGGAGCTGGATGAAAGCTTTTTCAAGCTCAGAATGCAGTGTATTTATTACAAAAAGCATTGGGTGTGGTAGGGGTGGGAGATGGTAATTGCTGGTATTTACAAAGCAGCTGGGCCAGAAAGATAGTGGCATAGGGAGGTGGCTCTTAAAAGAAGAAGGAAGAAAATGGAGTGGTAACTGCCAACAGGCCACAGGAGGGGTAGTGTTCAGGAAAGTGTGTGTGCAAAGAAGGGCAGTTGATAGAAAAGTTAGAGAGAGAGAGAGAGAGAGAGAGAGAGAGAGAGAGAGAGAGTGTGTGTGTGTGTGTGTGTGTGTGTGTGTGTGTGTGATGCACGCCTTCAATCCCAGCACTCAGGAGGCAGAGGCAGGTGGCCCTGAGTTTAAGGCCAGGTATAAGCAGAGAAAAGGCCAGAGGACGACAGAAACCGAAGGAAAAGGGTGACATGGGAAAGAAGCTCATGGCTGACAATCATATCCTGCACTATAAAGATAGGAAGGGCAAAGTGAAAGAGACCCAAATGAAAGAGAGCACACCCATGCCTAGAAAGTGTGCTTAGAAAGATGTTAGAAAGCAGCTACAGAAGGAGGTGAGAGGGGAAGAAAAGACTTACAGAATGGGCAAGCCCAAGCAGGTTACATGTGGGTCTCAAGTGCGCCCTAAGAAAACCAATAAATGAGATGAAAACCTCCTTAAGAGGCTATGGAGAGAAGAGAGGAGCAGAGGAGAAGGGATGTCCACGGAGTGAGAGTCCTGAGCGTGACCACACGAGTGTACTCTCCAGGCACGTGCTCTCAGGACAGAGAAGGAGCAGTAACTGAAGCACTCCCGCACACAGGGGCTTGTGACTTTGAAGACAGAACAGAGAATGCTGTCTGAGAATAAAAGTTATCAACCTGCTGAGAAAAGTGTTAGGAGTGTGAGCACCTTTTATACATAAGCTCACAAAAAGGTCAGTTTACAACCTAGATCTTATGGGAAGGCTCATTTAAAAGAGCTTGAGTATACAGTGGCAAAATAAGGAATGGAAGGAAAAGTTAGAAACATTCTGTGGGGGGCTTAGGGGAGGAGATGAAGGAAATGAGGAAAAGCAGCTTGGATGAGATTTTCAGGTTTCTTTCAGAGTTGGGAAAAGTTGAGTACAAAGCATAAAATTGCAAACTAGACCAAGGAGTGTGCAAAGGAAGTAAGTTTAAATATACAAGGAAAAATAGATAGTGGTCTTCTGAAAGAGTAATTTTTAAAAAGTAGAAATAAGATAAAATATCAATCATACTGTGCCAACTGTGGTTGGATTATGCTGTGTGTGAAAGAGTGAACAGGGAGAGGAATAACTTGGGTGGGTTCAGGGTCTGTACAAGAAGGGGCAGCACTGAGGTGCTTGAGTGAGGGTGTGTGATGGTCACCCCCAGAGAGCTAGGGGAATGGAATGGGACAGCAAAGGCCAGGGAGGATGGGAGCCATCCACAGCAGTGATTCTTAACTGGGGGTGGGGGGTGGGGGGTTTCCACCCGAGGGGGGGCGGGCAGGGCCCCCAGGTAGCCTATCAGAACATCAGAGGGGAGCAGTGACCTGCTCACAGGCACTAACAACAGCCTCACAGACAAGATGGTTCTGATAGGCTACTGGGGGGCCATGCACCCCGGGTGAGAATCACTAGTGGAAGGGGGGATGGAGAGGGCATGGAGAAGGAAGGGTGAGCAGATGAGCCTGTGGGTCCAGGCAGATGGGAGGCATCAGTCATGACTGTCAGACTTGGGGGGAAAGGCCTTGAGTGCAGGAGGCTGACAGGGAGCAACTGGATGCAGTGCAGAAGGAGGGTGTGAGGAGGGCGAGAGCTGTGTGAGGACTTGCTGTCAGGGGCAGGGAGTGCAGTGCCAACTGTGGCTCCTGCTGGGGACTGAGGTGGGGCAGTGAGGCTGAGATGGGTAGTATTCAGAAATGATGAAAGTTGAGACTGTTTTCCATGAGGAAGCAGGGAAACGGGAGAAATGGAGATGAGTGCTGACAAGGAGAAGAGATTCAGCAGGAGCAGCAGGAGCGGGTGTTAGGACCTGCAGTGCCCAGAGGAGAGCGGTCAGTGTAGTAGTAAGTTATGGAAAAGGCAGGCGTTGCTCTGTCAGGATGGCGTGGCCTCATGGAGCAGGATACGAAAATCACACAGTGACAGGACCAGAGAGGCAGATGTCCCTTGAGAGTGTTATCTAAGTGTGACTCAAAGGGTGCAAAAGGAAGCAAAACAGGTTACAGGGAGCCATGGATGTGGAGTTCTAGAAGGAATTCAAACCTGTGTCACAGGGAGTGCTAGAAGGAGGGTGTTGCAAAGAGGACCAAATGTGGTGAAGCAGTGGGTGTGTAGCTGAGGGTGCGGGTTAGAGGTCTGCAGAGTGTAGGAGAGCATCACAGAGGGCATCTCAAAGAGTTTCAGATGGCATAAGGCAGAAGAAAGTACAGCAAGAGTAAGGATCAATTGGGCATAGGAGAAAGGGGGAGGAGAAGAGGAGTCTGGGAAACCATGGGAGAAGAGCTGAAGTGCTGGGTCCAAATGAGAACGACTAGCAGAAGGAGCGAACACCAAGCTAGCAGGGAGTAGAGAGCTCAAGGAAAGGTAACCACACCAAGAAGAGGTGGAGACAGAGACAGCAAGCTTGGGAGGGAGAGTATGGCTAGGCCAACCAGAGCAGGAAGCAGAGGTGTGAGGAGGCACCTGGAGAACTCTACGACTACCATGTTAATGAGAGACATGGTGAGATAACAGCTTTGAGGGTAAGCCCCAAAGGGAGGAAACAACTGTGTCTAATGCACGAAAACTAAGACCCTAGGATGATGAAGGGTGAGATAAGACAGGGAGTAGACTCAAGCTAGCACACTAGAGACAAAGAGGCTGGTGACATGGCAGCAGTGGGAATCCTAGGAAGGGAGCAGACAAAGGGAGGATGTCTGGCTCTATAGTCACTGAAGGTGGCAGAGAAGTGAAGTGTACGCTAAAGTACAAGCACAATCTTTCAGGCGAAATGCAGGGGACGATGAGACGGGTCATCTGTAGCACACAGAAAGAAAGCTACTAAAATTTGCCTGCCTTGAAAAGGCAGCAGATGGAGTATTTATTAGGTGAAAGAGGTGATTGGAAAGACAGCACTTGGAAGGCACATAAAAGTAAATTAGGAATTTGTAGAGGGTCAGTCTTGAACATAGCTGGCTAGGAAAAGGAGAGACAGAAGCTAAAGTTTCCATATGGAGGTTTGCAGGTATCAGGAGACAAGTCAGCATCAATGTCAAACCACAAGGGCACAGCAGGGAAGGACACCCACAGCTCAGGCATTTGCAAAGTAGCAAACTTAAGAAAATATGGCACAAAGGGCCACAGTGACTTCTTTTAGATCCAGAAAATGGAACAGTGTTTGCACAAGTAGTAAGTTGCACAGATAGGACTGGCAGGTAATCTCAGGAACAGAGAGATAGACCTATGAACACCAAGTCCAGAATGTGGGTTAAGAAAGGCCTGCAAATGGTAGAGAAGCATCTGCTGACCAATGCTGAGAAGACATCTCACAGGGTTGCCTAGATCCATTTTTCCCCTTCGCAGGGTGGCCAGACGGCTGTCCTGGCTGACATAGAAGGCAAGCTCGGGTGGGAAGTTGACGCTGGAGCACTGGGCATTGTGGGTTAGTACTGAGAGTGTAAAGAAGGTAGACAAATGGCAGAGCAGGAGAAAAACAGGCTCTAGGAGTAGATGACTTTGGAGCTGTGTGTGGGTCAGCTGATGCAGAGGGCAAGAGCGCTCAGAGAGCAGGGGGAAGTAGTGCTCACACAGGAGGAGGGTCCTCACCCCAGGGTGTGTGTGTGTGTGTGTGTGTGTGTGTGTGTGTGTGTGTTTGTGTGTGTGTGTGTGAAAGTGGTGCACTAGGCTGACAGCAGAAAGAGGTGAGCTGCACATCCTGTGCTCTATGGAGGGGATGGGAGTGAAGGGAAGAGAGGAGAGAAAGGGTGTGGGAAGATAGGAAGAAAGAGGCTGAATTATTTATTAGTAAGGGAGACATAGGCAAAGGCAGCTGAGAGAAAGAGGTCGGAATCCATGGAAAAACTGGTAGTGAAAGTTCCTGAAGAGACAGTGGGATAAGGAGAAGAGGAAAAGGGGCTGAGCAGTGAAAGTGGGCTAAAAAAGTGAATTGATCCCCATGAAGAAATAAGGAGTGGCTACAAAGAAGCAGATCAGAGGACTATGGTCTAGATCTGAGGCACGGATCCTTGTTCTGGCTAAGAAAGAGAAGCCAGCAAGAACATATGTGGGAAGAAAAATAAAAACAGGCCAGCTGTAGAGGGGCAGATGGGGATGAGGCACTAGGTTGGACAGATAGCATGGAGTATGGTAGAAGTGGCACAGGCTATGTAGCAACACAGAGACAGCCTGGACCAAGGAGGAGGTGGTGGTCACAAGGTTAGAGTGAAGGACATAACCAAATGGGGTGGAGAGAGGGAGAGGAGAGAGACGGAGAGAATAGAAAAGGAATAGAGAATAATGTCAGATAGAAATGTGACGCCATTGCAAAGGTTTAAGTGTTGGGCCAGGTTCTTGGGATCTAGTAGGAAAGGGGAGGGCAGGCTGACCTAAGGTGGGATTTGGGGTAGGCATGGAGTGAAGGCGGACTGGGCTAGCCTGGGAGGCATGGAGTGAAGGCGGACTGGGCTAGCCTGGGAGGTAGAGCTGGGAAGGAGGGCAAAAAGCAAGGGACTACTTTTACTGGAAACAAGATTTACATAAAAAAGCAGTAGGCTCCGCAAGGGCTTTTTGTGTCTCAGCATTGCAGAGAGAGAGGAAGGGAGGGTCAAGCGAAAGAGAGAAAGGTTCAGAATCAAAGATACTGACCTCAGGGTGGGAGAGTACAGTGTGGTAGGGGGCAGGCCTTCAGGAGAACAGTGTCATGGAGCCTGGGGTTGCAGCGGGTCACGTGTGTGAAGGAGTACACAGGAAGGAAGGGGTTCTGAGAAGAAGAGGATGTAGGTCTGCATGAGAAGGAGAAGCACGGATGTGGGGGTGAGTCACTCCCAGATAGCGAGGGACACAGAATGGGACAGCAAAGGCCAGGGACGGAGGAGGGGGCCATCCACAGCAGTGATTCTTAACTCGGGGTGGGGGTGGGGGTTTCCACCCGAGGGGGGGCAGGCAGGGCCCCCAGGTAGCCTATCAGAACATCAGAGGGGAGCAGTGACCTGCTCACAGGCACTAACAACAGCCTCACAGACAAGATGGTTCTGATAGGCTACTGGGGGGCCATGTACCCCGGGTGAGAATCACTGGTGGAAGGGGGGATGGAGAGGGCATGGAGAAGGAAGGGCTAGCAGATGAGCCTGTGGGTCCAGGCAGATGGAGGCATCAGTCATGACTGTCAGACTATGGTGAGAGCTGGGTGTGGGATTCTTGTCAGGGGCAGGGAGTGCAGTGCCAACTGTGGCTCCTGCTGAGGACTGAGGTGGGACAGTGAGGCTGATGGAGATGGATGGTACACACAGGTGATATGGGGGGTTGTGCGCTGGTTGTACATGGGGGAGGCAGACAGGAGAACTCAGGGAAGGAGATGAATGCTGAAGGAAAAGGAGGCAAGGACTAGAGTGCCCAGGAAGAGAAGTGCCATGCCACTAGTGGACCAGAGTGACAGTGGGCGCCCCTGTGTGGGAATGGAGTATCCTCTGTAGGAAAAGGAATAGGGTCAGAAGACAAAAGCAGGCGTGGACAGGAACACAGCAGAGAATGAAAGACCCATTTCTTCTATGTGTTTTTAGGAGATTCTGAAAGGCAATATGTCACCTCATGCTATAGAGGTAGGATGCTGGGAGGATCCCATAGTTCAGGCCACAAGGAAGCAAACTTTGAGAGCCTGGGGATGGGAGTACAGTGGTCCAGTATGACCACTAGAGAGAAAAGCTCAGAAGTAAGAGGTTAGATGTTTTCAACTTGAGGGAGCTCATGATAGGTAAGATGCTCCGTGAAAGAATGAAATCAAAGAGCCCAGTATGTTGAGAGGATTAAGGGGGGCATTGCATCTAGGGAGACATGGCAAACACCACCAGGGGTGGGAATGAATAGGGAACATGCAGAAACTTGTTATTAATGCAGACAAAGCACAAAGGAAGCCCAGGGAAGACAGAGAGCATGGGAGAAGAGAAATGAGCAGTGAAGAAGCAGAGGAGGCTGAAGCAGTCAGGGTCCTTTACCACTGATGAGCATACGTGAGGAAAGGCTGAGGGAAAGGTGCCAGGCACGGAACTGACTATAATAGAAACACAGACTACTAGAGGTGAGTTTGGACAGCAGATGGACTCAGCCCTGCTGACTAGGGACAAGAGTGGCAACAGTGAGGACAGGTCAGCAGCTGATAGTGAGGGAAAAGGAAGATTACTGAGTCCACAGGTGGCAGAAAGAAAGGCTGGATGCTGATGGGGAAGTGGTCGATCTATGTTAAACAGCAGTAGGGAGAAGCATAGGGGACACCATGCAAATTTAAAATTCATGTTCAGGACAGAGAGAGAGAGAGACACACACACACACACACACACACACACACACACACACACACACACACACACAGCAGTAGAGCTGCCATGGGAGAGTGGTAAGTAGGAGAGTGCATCAGAGGAGTTGATAGGACAAAAAAGAGAGGTCAGTTCAGGAGAAGATGTAATGATCTTGTGTGGTGGTTTTAGAAAAGCAAATGGGCCACTATCCAAAAGGGGGAAGTGTCGATGTAAAGCTCCTCAAATGGGGGCGCAGGCAGATCTCAGGGGACAAGCTGGTAGGACTCAGAGTATCAGTGTCAAGCCTTAGGAGAAGAGGAGAGAAACAAACTCCAAGTGTTTGCAGAATGGGGCCCTTAGGAAAAAGTAAAGTAAATGGGTCAAAGCGACTTGGATTACTTAGAAGAAATCAACTGACATGCACTTTATGACAGTTCCTGAACAGATGGCACTGGGAGGCAACCTCAGGGACACGGCAGTGGACTCTAGTGGAAAGAAGCAAGCATGTGGGTAGATACAGGATGCATGCAGATGGTGGAGGCACAGCTGGGCACCAGTGCGGAGCAGCCACTTCGCAGTGACCACTAAACCTGTGCTTCTGCTGTTCAAGACTGGCTGAGAGGAGAGAGGTGCGCTGTACAACAGAGAGACTGTGTGGGGACAGGAGATCAGTGGAGCCTTGATGCAGGGGACCTTCTAATCTCATTAGGTTTGTAGGGTTATTTTGAGAAAGTAAAGAAAGCAGGTATATTTTTGCAGGATACAGCAAGACTTTGAGGCTTAGGAGTTCAGGGGCTTTTGTTGTTTTATTTTCTTGTCAAAGGACAAGACATGAAGAGAAATAGGATGAAGATTGGTTGACAGAAAGACTTCAAAACTGAATGAGTGTAGTCTTATAATGTAGTGGGCCCAAAGGAGAAAAAGGAAACCAGAGTGACCTGGATTACAGGATTGACAGTGGGAAGGCACTGCCACTAACAGTGGCGCACTGCCGCTCTTTGGGAAAGGATCCCGGTGCGTTAGAAACAACAGCAGAAGGGAAGCTTGAAAGGAAGCAGTGTGCAGACTTTTGAGGACTCCAGTGACCATAATGGAAAGAGAAATATCCCTTCCCCCGAAAACCCAAGTCAGGGCAGTGGTGAAGAAATGCCCCCTCAGTGTGGCAGGAAGCCAGGGTTAATGGGCTATCCAGACGAGTGACAGCCATTGACGACAGAGGAGAAGGTGTTAGGGTGAGGACGGAGAGAGGCTGCGAGCAGGTCTAGGAAGAGAAGATTCCTATGGAGAACAGAGCAGGGGAGGGGACGAAGTGGCAGACACTAACTATTTGAGAGAAGTATAAACTTCAGAGAAATGGCAGGATGAATTATGTAATGCAGCTGTCTAAGGAGGAGCAGGTTAGAAAGAGAAAGACGGAAAGGAAAGACTACAGGACAATGATGCAGTCACTTATGGAAGACAAATGACACAAAAGCACCCAGGGAGGATGGAGAACAAGATCAGGGTGGAAAGGAGACAGGCTGGGACCCAAGACAAGAGAGGTGGGAGATGGAATGAAAGCGCTTGGAGGACTCAGCCAGCCTTCAAGGCTGGGCATGGAAAGGGAAAGAGGAAAACGCTCTCTTAAAAGTGTTGAATGTGCTTAGATACTGCAGCTTTTGGCCACACTCTGTTACAGATTTGTTAGGCATGGGTAGCTGGTGGGGATGGTTGGGTGGCTAGGGTGAGGCTTATTTTCAGATGAAATAGATTGGCTAGGAAGAGGGGTGGGGGCGGGGGCTGAGACTAGTGGGGCTGAACATGGGGAAATGAGATGGGTAGGTTGAGGAGATAAAACCCAGGATTCGGGTACTGAGTTTAGCCCACAGAAGATTCCACAGAAGTTCAAAGATCAGTAAATACGGACTGGCGATTAACCTGAGTTTACTAAAAGACAGAGTTAGCAGCAACAGTGAGCCAGTGCGAAGGACAGCAATGGCAACATGCTGCTCTGTAGCACAGGACAGGCATGACAATAGTGATGTTCTGCCCAGACTCCTTGTGATATTGTCAAGAAGAGGGAAGAATCAGAAGTGTTGAGGGGATAATAACCAAACCTAAGGAGCAGGTTAAAGTAAAAACTGTTGTCAGAATGCCTGAAAATCATATTGGTGGGAGTTACGAGGAATGGGGAATATGTTTGTTTAAAGAGCTATCTTATACAAATCAGGCTCAGGGCACATTGTGTGTGAAAGAGTGAACAGGGAGAGGAATAACTTGGGTGGGTTCAGGGTCTGTACAAGAAGGGGCAGCACTGAGATGCTTGAGTGAGGGTGTGTGATGGTCACCCCCAGAGAGCTAGGGGAATGGAATGGGACAGCAAAGGTCAGGGAGGATGGGAGCCATCCACAGCAGTGATTCTTAACTGGGGGTGGGGGGTGGGGGGTTTCCACCCGAGGGGGGGCGGGCAGGGCCCCCAGGTAGCCAATCAGAACATCAGAGGGGAGCAGTGACCTGCTCACAGGCACTAACAACAGCCTCACAGACAAGATGGTTCTGATAGGCTACTGGGGGGCCATGCACCCTGGGTGAGAATCACTGGTGGAAGGGGGGATGGAGAGGGCATGGAGAAGGAAGGGTGAGCAGATGAGCCTGTGGGTCCAGGCAGATGGAGACATCAGTCATGACTGTCAGACTTGGGGGAAAAGGCCTTGAGTGCAGGAGGCTGACAGGGAGCAACTGGATGCAGTGCAGAAGGAGGGTGTGAGGAGGGCGAGAGCTGTGTGAGGACTTGTTGTCAGGGGCAGGGAGTGCAGTGCCAACTGTGGCTCCTGCACTGAGAAAGGTGGGTACTGAGTATATGGCTGCCTGCCCATGGGGAACAGGAACAGAGGAGTATGGAGTCACCTGTGCAGGGGAGCTTGTGGAAGGAGATGATTGCTGAGGCAGGATGGTGATTCAGGGACTGTAGTGTCAAGGAAGAGAGCTGTAAACCCAGAAGCAAGTCAGAGCGAGGGTGGTGCCTCAGTGGGTGGATGGAATAGGCAGGTATGGGGCAAGAGAGATGGCAGAAGACACAAAGCATTCGGGGTAGAAATTAGGTAGTAGAATCCAAAGTAGTTACCTAAGGACACTTTCAGAAGACTCTGAAAGAACCAGTGTGTAAGCTTGGGTTGGGTGACACATGCCCATAACCTCCAATATCAGGGGGCTAAAAGGTATAGTAAGACCCTGTCTCATAAAAGATGTAAAAGGGATGCCTGAAAAATTATAAGAAGGGAAGCCATGGTTATTGGGAGTTAGAAACAATACACATTTTGTAGACACAGTGTGGAGCACCTGAAAGGCTGGGTAGAGCATGTGGATTTGGTGCAATCTGTCTAATGAAAAAAGTACTGAATATATTTTCACTTGCTGGGACCATGAAAAGAATTCCCATGGAACAGGACTACAACTGTCTGACAAATCAGAATAGCTAAAATAATGGCAGACGGGGAAGGTTCCATAATTATCCTGTAATCAGAAACGAGAAGGGAGACAGTGCGGGTCAGCAGGAGCCCTGAGGGTGCTGAGTTGCTAAATGCCAACAATGCCAGGACAAAGAGGGAGTGAACATGGAGCGTCCAGGGCTTTGCCATCCATGTGGGCAAAGAGAACTCGAAGATGCTTGAGAGCAAAGACTGGCATGGACAGAGGTCCAGGAAGGAAGAAGCAGTGGTAAATGGAGGCCTAAAAACAATGAGGGAGCAGAGGCAGCCATGACCCAGGATTGAAGGCCACTGAGTCAACAAAGGGCTTGTGTAGTAAGAGAAGTTTCTAGGGAATATCTTTAGCAGAGAAGACTTATCACCAAAATAGCATAGATAGGGTGGTCTTGGGTAGAGGAGCTGACTGCAAATAGAAGTTGCAAATAATTGCAACAGTTAAGGAAACGTTAGGAATCCAGCAGAGACGGAGGGAAGAACTGTGTCCATGAACTGACTGGGAGCCGGCACTCGACATGGGCAGGAACTGGAGGGTCCCTAGAAAGCACAACGTAAGAAAACACAGAGATGGCTGTGCAAGGGCTACATTCAAGGGTGGAAAGAGAGATGCTGGATAGCGTCAGGAAGTGGCAAGTGGAGTCAAGTTGATGGGAAAACAGAGGAGGAGGCATTTCAGAAGTTTACAAGTTTATAGCAATTTCAGCAAAGGTCAAGGGGCAACACTGAAAAACAGAAAAGTAGACTGTAGAGTTTCCTAGATGGGAACACTGGCAGATCTCAAGGGACAGATTTGTGGGACTGCATGTTACCAATGTCAGAGTTTAGAGAAGGCAAACAAAAGCAAAAGCCTGGGGAGTTTGCAGAATGGACTGTATGGCATTTGTAGCAAAGGAACACGGGGTGGGGGGGGGCTTGAATTAATTAGAGGAAAACAGGTGAGGTGCACCTTATAGACAACTGTTTGGCTACCTCAGAAATGTGGGACTGGGCTCCAGAGAGAGAGTCCAGTAAGAGCGAAGCTACAGATGTGTGTAAATGGTGGACGCACAGCTGGGTACCAATGTGGAGCAGCCATTTCACAGTTGACCCCTGAACCTGTGCTTCCACTATTCAAGATTGGCTGAAAGGAGAGAGGTGTGCTGTACAACAGAGTGCGGGGAACAGGAGCTGTAGTGAAATTGGGCAGAGGGCTTTTAGCCTCTGCAGGGTTTGTAGATTTAACGCAGAAGGTAAATTGGGAAGCTAGTTAGTAGTGCAAAGTAGTGGTTCAATTGGAAGGCTTTTCTGAGTGGAGGGCAGACCAGAATGGAAACTGGTGTTTTTGGAAGAGGAGAGGGCTTTGCAATGGGACCAGCGCTATTGTGAAGCGCTGTGTACAGGCTGCATATGGAAGGAGATGGGTGAGCTAGATAATCCTTAACTGTGCAGAGGCAAGTGCAACGGACAAGGCTGCATTCAGTTTAGGGACTTCTTTAGTGGAGAAGTGCAAATTAGATAGGGAAAGAGCTGGAAGTGCAGGTTATAATGGTCTGTGCTGCTTTTTGATGGAAGGAAAGGAAAGAAGAGGAATAAGGTTGCTGTGAAATGGTGGGGAAAAAGGGCGGTGTTAAGTTAGGTATAAAGTAGGACTAGTTCACTCTGCAGAGCAGTGACAGGGAACGGCTGCAGAGGAGAGGGTGACGAAGGGTTGGGAAGGATGTGAACAAGCAGATCAAAGACCAGGCCATGTGCTGCAGACAGAGCTGATGAAGTGAGTAGGACTCAGTAGCTGGACAACAAAATAAGCCTCAGAGCAATGAAGCAAGAAGGGTTGCCTCAGCCAGGAAGGAAGGAGAAGAAATACAGCACGAAAAAAATACTACAGGAGGATGATGTAGTGCATGGGACACAGACAGGGCACAAGACACACCCGAGGAGGGTGGACACTGGGAAACAAGGTGGAGGGACACATGGAGGTCCCAGGGTTAGAGTGCTGGCACTCCAGAGTGCCTAGGACAGCTCGAAAACCTTAGCATGGGGAAGAAACACAGAATTATTGTCTTGAGTGTTCTCGCAGGAGCAAAATTTAGGCCAGGCTCTTTACTACGGATCCGCGGGGAAGGGTGGGTGGGTGGGGAGGGGTAAGGGGTGGGGCTTCCTTGGGTTGGTGGGGAGGGCAGGGTTGGGAGTAGTGGGGTAGGGTGGGGTGGGGTAGGGATGGGAGTGGGTGGACTGGGATGGGATTTGGGTGGGGGACACGAGCCAAGTGCCAGGTACTGAGAAAATAATTCTACTGTTTTGACTAGAAAACAATCCCATGTCTAGTGTTCAAATGAGTAGATGGACACATGCTAGGAAGGATAGGATCTCCGGAAAGGAAGAGGGAAGGAAAGACAAGGGGCAGGGGATGCTCTGTAGGAAGTAAGGACAGACAAACATACAAGACAGTTCTTTAGGGTTCACCGTATGTGATGGGAAAAGAATACAGGAGATTGAAAGGGATAATAAATAATAAGCAAACAGAATAATGTGATGAGGTGAAATAACATCAGAGTGTTGGACAGTCACATTTGGTAGGGGTAGCCTGAGGAGAAATGTGTTTGAAAAAGAAAACAGCTCACTCGTCCAGACTGGGGTTGGGCATCTGTATCACTGTGAAGGAATTAACAGAAGGGATGGAGATGGTTCCAACTGGAGAGTGTCCTGTCCATATGAAATGGGGCAGCACTGAGGTGCTTGAGTGAGGGTGTGTGATGGTCACCCCCAGAGAGCTAGGGGAATGGAATGGGACAGCAAAGGCCAGGGAGGATGGGGGCCATCCACAGCAGTGATTCTTAACTGGGGGTGGGGGTGGGGGGTTTCCACCCGAGGGGGGGGGCGGGCAGGGCCCCCAGGTAGCCTATCAGAACATCAGAGGGGAGCAGTGGTCTGCTCACAGGCACTAACAACAGCCTCACAGACAAGATGGTTCTGATAGGCTACTGGGGGGCCATGCACCCTGGGTGAGAATCACTGGTGGAAGGGGGGATGGCGAGGGCATGGAGAAGGAAGGGTGAGCAGATGAGCCTGTGGGTCCAGGCAGATGGAGGCATCAGTCATGACTGTCAGACTTGGGGGGAAAGGCCTTGAGTGCAGGAGGCTGACAGGGAGCAACTGGATGCAGTGCAGAAGGAGGGTGTGAGGAGGGCGAGAGCTGTGTGAGGACTTGTTGTCAGGGGCAGGGAGTGCAGTGCCAACTGTGGCTCCTGCTGGGGACTGAGGTGGGGCAGTGAGGCTGATGGAGATGGATGATGCAGAGAGGTAATGGAGGGGTGTATGCTGGTTATCCATGAGGGGGGCAGAGACAGAGGAAAATGGAACCAGCAGTTCATGAGAGCTCAAGGAAGAAGATGAGTTCTGAGAAAAAGAAGAGGGGGAGAGTAGCAATCGTTGTCATCCAGGTACTGGAGTGCCCAGGAAGAAAGCTCTCAGTCAGGGAAAGGATGGGCACATGTGTAAGGATGGGGTGGGTGGGCTATGTGTGGCAGAAGTGAAGAGGGACAGAAGGCAGAAGTGTATATGGACAGGAACACAGTAGGAAAGTGGAGACATCTTCTGAAGTACATTTAGAAGGATGTTAGGAAGGGCACAAAAGTATTCTTAGGAGGTTTCCATAAAGTAAGACCACACAGTCTTGGGCCACAGGGACGTTAAAGCTGAGCACATGAGAAGAAGGAGTCTGAAACAAAGATGTCAAAATGTGGTTGAACAGCTGCATGGAGTAGAGGTTAAAAAGAAGGTGCACTCTTGGGAATCCTACAGTCTTAGTGGGACAATTCAGAAATGGTAACGAGCAATGAGATAGCAATATTTTAATGGATGGCACACAGGAATTACAGGTGAAATGGAAGGGTAGGGCATGAGATTACAAATACAGTGAGTTCAAAGATAGACTATATGAGATCATGGCTCAGAAAATGAAAACAAAGAATAGGGTAGGGAGGGGAAGAAGGAAAGGAGCGAGGGAGGGAGAGAGGAGAGAGAGAGAGGAACGAGGAAAAAGCACATAGTGTAGCCCTAGCAACTGAGAAGAGAAGGCTGTTGTGAGCATACTGAGTACAATAAACCAGGAAAACAAGGCAAACAACAAAGTGAGGGAGTGAACATGAAGAACTGGAAACATTTCCCTCCAAGTGTGAAGTTGTGGAAGAGGAAGAGCATGGCATAAACAAGCAAGGATCAAAGAGGCCAGTGGGAGTGAGGTCATAGAGAGTGGTACCTCAGAAACATTCTCTAGGTCAGTGGGGTTAACAAAGGGCAACACTAGGAAAGATGAGGGGAGCAATTCCAAGAGAGTTAAGACCTTTTTAGGTATGCGCTCCAACAGCTGATGGATATAGTAGTATGTACTGGGAGACACATGGCAGGGATGAGAGCAGCGAGATGAGATCAGGAGAGGAGGTGAGGAAAAGAGTGATGCCAGACAGACTTTTCAGTTCATAGTTTCGTGTTAGATGGCAGAGGAAATGTGCCTAGAAACCTCAAAGAAGTGATAGTTGAAGAAGGAGAAGGAGGAGGAGGAAGAAGACGAGGAAGAGGAGGAAGAAGACGAGGAAGAGGAGGAAGAAGATGAGGAGGAGGAGGAAGAAGAAATAAGAAATAGAAGATGAAGGGCATGCAAGGATTAAATGATAGCTACCCAGTCACTAGGGTTGGAAAAGTGGTGTGTGGGAGTAATCCTATCAGCTGTTAAGAAGACAGAGAGATGGGAGAGAACTGCAACAGGGAGAGGCTCTCTCCAGAATGAAAGGCTGGAGTGGTACCATGTTGTTAAAGGGGAAGGAGAATGCAGTTTTCAAATGGAGGGAGGGCATTCAGATTTTAGCAGAAAAGCTAAGTAGACAGGATGGGCGTACCAAGGCCAGATATGAGAGGCAGAGTAGAGCAGAGCAAATGCCTAAAGTGATGTAAGTTAAATTAGGCAGCTTTCTATTTTAAAAATGGGATCTGCATAGACAGCACTGACAAGTGACCGAAGGGACTTGGGAAAGAACTACTTACAGACTGAGATTATTATGTCAGGAACAAAATACTTGCAAATGGCTGAGTACAGCTGGAACCAATGTGGAACAGGCATTTCGCAGTGACCACTGAACCTGTGCTTCAGCTATTTAAAGGTATCTGAAAAGAGGGAGCTAAAGTGCCTGGCAGACATATGGCCAGTGGAAATAGCAAAAGAATGTGGTTAGGTCATCCAACCCAGCAAGGCATTATAATTAAATTACAAAAGGTGATCAAAAGGCAATCTTGTTCTGCCAGAGAAAGTAACACTCTGGGGAAAGGTTAGTGTGTCTAGGCTCAGCTTTTGGGGGGAGGGCGGGGGAGGTATGATATAAAGGAAAACAGGTAGGAAGAGGAGGCTGGAGAGAGGGCCTTGTGTAAGAAAGGACCTTAGTCATCCATACAAGTGCTGTGACACAGGCAGGGGAAATAAGGGATGAAGAACTGGGAGATGTGCATGCTATGAGTGGGTGGGGTCTAGTGAATGGAGCCCTGTTGGTGGCATGGAAGTATGAAGGAGAAAGTATGAAAAGTACTGGGTAGACTTTTGAGTTTTGGTGGAACAGGAAAAGTAAGAAGAAATTAGGATGACAGTGGACACAACAGGCAGAAAATGTAGAGGAAGAATGAGTCGATGGCAAGAAAAGTAAAGAGCATTGATTTGGGAAAAGCAGGTAGAATGTGGGAGAGGCAAGAGTTAGAGCAGTGATGACAGGTTAAGAACCCACTGGGGGATGTATATCTGGTAAGGTAACATTTTTTTTCTCTTGGTGAGGAAAAGAAGGAATAGATCAGAAGCAGAATATACATACCAACAAAAAAGCTCTAAGAAAAAGTCAGCTGTAGGAGACAGGGCAGAGGAGACACCCAGGGAGAACAGAGCAAGGAGTAGGACCAGGAGGCAGGGAGGCAGGGGCACAAGCTAGAAGGTAGGAGGCCTCAAGGCAGAAGGAGGCCCTTAAGAGTGCTCTGGTCAACTTGCAGGCCACACTTTGGGAAGAAAAACCAAACCAAACAGGGATGGGAAGCAGCCAGCAGGGAGAGATGTGATCTTCAACCCCTGAGTACTGTTAGAATGGGGCAAATTTGGAGCCAGCCTCTTTACGATGGATCTGGCAGGGAAGGTAGGATGGGGAGGGTGGTGACAGGCCAGGGTTGCTGTAGCTCACTGGATTGGACACAAGGGCAGGTTTGGGAACAGTGAGGACTGGGGTGGAGATGTAAGCTGAGTTTTAGGCGTTGAGAAGACATCTTGCTGAACTGAGCTGGTGGACAGTTAGGTCCTGTGTTTACACCAATGACTACAAGCTTGAGAGAATACTGAAACTGCCCAAGAGAAAAGAGTAGCTGAAGAAAGGACGAAATAAAGGGTGAAGAGCCAGTGTGCAGGAAAAGAGAAGGCAGTGGCAAGCTGTCTGGGAAGGAGTAAGCAAATGAAAAAGGTAGTTCCAAGAGGGGAGTGTTTGAGGAAGTGCTAGGATGCCTGAGTGAAGATTTCAGGTGGTCACCACTAGAAAGCTCACAGTGTTGGAATTGAAGAACGAAGGTCAGAGAGAAGAGGGGGCCATCCACAGCAGTGATTCTTAACTGGGGGTGGGGGGTGGGGGGTTTCCACCCGAGGGGGGGCGGGCAGGGCCCCCACGTAGCCTATCAGAACATCAGAGGGGAGCAGTGACCTGCTCACAGGCACTAACAACAGCCTCACAGACAAGATGGTTCTGATAGGCTACTGGGGGGGCCATGCACCCCGGGTGAGAATCACTGGTGGAAGGGGGGATGGAGATGGAAGAAAAGGAAGATGATGAACTGGAGTGTCATGGAAAAGAGCTGTCAGCTCAGCAGCAAGTCAGAATGAAGGTCGGCACTCTTCTGTGAAGATGGAAGCATGTAGGGAAAGGAACATTAAGAGGTAGATGGTGTTATCCTTGAGATTTTCAGGAAGTGTCAAACAGCATGAAAAGAAGCAAAAACAGTCACAGGGAGGCATGCATATGGAATTCCAGAAGGAACTTACATGGACTGCTTGGTACAGTACTCAGGCTTGGTTAAGCAATTGGATGCAAAGATGAAGGAACATGGTAGAACAATGGGTCTGGAGAGCAGGTGAAGGACAGCATGCATACCCAAAGTGCCACAGGGGACAGCTGAAAGGACTTCCAGCATGGTGGGTATAAGGATGCTTCACTAGAGTAAAGCTGACAGCAGGAGAAAGGATCAGCTGGACCCAGGAGACAGGAGAGGAGGTCAGGAGCCTGCAACATGTGCTAGAGTATGAGAGGAGAACATGCAGAGAAGGCACTGAAGAAAGAAAAGAACACTGAGGACCAAGAACGATGTCAACCAGCCTGGTCATGGTGCTGGCACACGCCTTTAATCCCAGCACTCAGGAGGTAGAGGCAGGTGGATCTCTGAGTTTGAGGCCAGCCTGGGATCCAGAGTTCCAGAGCACCAGGGCTACACAGAAAAACCATGTCTAAAACAAACAAACAAAAGTGTGTGTGTGTCAATTGAGAACAAGGAAACTAAGAACTCTGTTCTTAAAAGGCTACAAAGAGAGGGAATTAATGTGATGAATTCCATAGAGAAAAAGCATGGCCTAGGTAGTGAAAATCAAGGGGAACAGGAGAGACGGTAAGAGTCCGTAAAGAAGAGTGAGGCTGTAGGGGTGGTCAGCACCTAGGAAAGACTGGTGATTGTGTGTCAAGGGATAATGGCGATAATGAAAGGCCAGTACAATGGCGGCTACCCGAAATGATTGTTATCTACTGGTGACTAGGCATGACATAAGGCAGTAACTGCTCTAAATAACCCAGCTGGTGCACTACAGCAAGGATCTTGACGTCCAAAGGTACAGTTTTCTGAGGGGATATCACAATTTCTTCATTGCAGAGGAGGAAGTGAAAAGGGTAATAGATTGCCAGACAAGAGAGAACTAGGTAGGATATGATAGCTAGAGACAGAGGATTAAAAAGAATGGCTTTCACATTCAGATTTGGGGTCTGGGCAAGTTCTGTGTGAAATAAACAGGAAAAGGAAGGAAGTGTCTTAAAAAAGGGAGCAAGATTAGGAAGCAACAAGATGTTCAGGTGAGGGCACTAAATGGTCACCACTAGAAAGACAGAGGTATGAAATGGGATAGAGAAGAGGGGGCTATCCATAGCAGTGATTCTTAACTGGGGGTGGGGGGTGGGGGGTTTCCACCTGAGGGGGGGGCGGGCAGGGCCCCCAGGTAGCCTATCAGAACATCAGAGGGGAGCAGTGACCTGCTCACAGGCACTAACAACAGCCTCACAGACAAGATGGTTCTGATAGGCTACTGGGGGCCATGCACCCCGGGTGAGAATCACTGGTGGAAGGGGAGATGGAGAGGGCATGGAGAAGGAAGGGTGAACAGATGAGCCTGTGGGTCCAGGCAGATGGAGGCATCAGTCATGACTGTCAGATTTGGGGGGAAAGGCCTTGAGTGCAGGAGGCTGACAGGGAGCAACTGGATGCAGTGCAGAAGGAGGGTGTGAGGAGGGCGAGAGCTGTGTGAGGACTTGTTGTCAGGGGCAGGGAGTGCAGTGCCAACTGTGGCTCCTGCTGGGGACTGAGGTGGGGCAGTGAGGTGGATGGAGATGGATGGTACACACAGGTGAAGGTGTTTGCTTCAGGCAGAGGAAAATGGAACCAGTGATGCAGGGAAGCTCATGGAAGGAAATGAGTGCTGAGGATGAGAAAGATGACTCAGGGACTGGAGTCCCCAGGGAGAAAGCATCAGTTCTGCATTAAGACAGGGTGGAAGTTAGAGCCTCTGGAGATGGCTTAGGCTATGTGGGCAGAAGGACCAGTATACAGGCCAGGAAGAGGATGGCAATCAGAGGTGGATGTTTTCTGAGAGCTCATCAGTATGAATCAAAGGATCTGAAAAGAAGCAAAACAGGTTACAGGGAGACATGGATGCAGAGTCCTAGAAGGAGCCCTTAAGTTTGGGCCACAGGGACTGCTGGGTAGATAGAGTGTGCAGATCTGGTACCATCAGTCTGAAGTGAAGAGGACCAAGTGTGGTGAAGTGTGGATGTGGGGGACAGGCCAAGCTGGGGGTGCAGGTTTAGAGGTCTGCAGAATGCACCAGAGCATCACAGAACGAGTATGGAGAGTTGTGAGAAGGTGAGGAATTGCTGGTAGGTGGGAGGGGTTGGTCCACTGAGTTAGATGAACCAGTGTAAGCTGTGACAGGAGCCAGTAGCTGAGGGAGCAGAGGGTGCTCAGGGAGGCACCACATCCAAGATGATGCAGTAAAGAGTGAAGAAAAAGGAGAAGACAGAGTGTGTGGAATGTGGGCCAGCCAGCCCAGGCAGGAGAGAAGAATGGTCTGGGTGTGGGAAGGGAACATCTGCAGTAGGCTGGGGAATGCTATGTCAAGAGAGGCCAAGGCGAGGTGGCCAGTTGGATATAAAGGTTTCAAAACATGTAACCAACTTGCTTTATTGTGGCAGAACTAGGAAGCTGACTGGCAGGAGAGGGTTCAAATAGCATGGACCAGGAGAGCTTGTTCTGGACAGAGAGGCTGACAGTCATGTTGGGAATGTGTGAAGTTTGAAGGGAGCAGAGAAGGGGAAGACTGATGAGTTTATGTACTGAGTGCAAGGCAACAGGGCAAGTTAGTTTAGATGCTGTTGTGCAGGCACTGCATTGAAGACAGGAAGGAAAAAATCTGCACTGACAGGTAGAAGGTAGAATGTTTAACACCTGCCGGGAGGGAAAAAAGAAACCTTTGGCCTGCTATGGGAATGTAGCATGTGGTGCTGACTGGCTTAGGGCAGCTGGTGTGAAAAAACAAGAGGATGCATTTCAGTAGAGAATTTTCTGAGCTTCTGGTGAATTCAGTCAAGGTTGAGGGGCCGCTATGGAAAACAATAAAGCAGACAGTCGAGTTCCCCAACTGAGATCCTCGGCAGATCTCAGCGGGCAAGTTTGTTGGATAGATGGTATTAATGTCAGATGTTAGCGGACAGAAAAGACGAGCAAAAGCCCGGGAAGTTTGTAGGATGGAACTGATGGCGTTTGTAGTGAAGGGACAAGAGTGGCTTGAATTAATTAGAGGAAACCAGGTGAGGTGCACCTTATAGACTCCTGCATAGACAACTGTTCGGCTACCTCAAACGTGGGACTGGGCTCCAGAGAGAGTCCAGCAAGAGCGTAGTTGTAGATAGACAGATGTGTGTAAATGGTGGATGCACAGCTGGGTACCAATGCGGAGCAGCCACTTCGCAGTTGACCTCTGAACCTGTGCTTCCGCTGTTCAAGATTGGCTGAAAGGATAGAGGTGTGCTGCACAACAGAGAGACTGTGCGGGGGTCTTGGTGAATCCCAGGGTAGGAAGGATGCTCCAACTACCAGGCAGGAAGGACCTTCTAACCGCTCAAGGTAGGAAGGACCTTCTAACTGCCCAGGTAGGATGGACGTTCCAACTACCAGGTAGGAAGGCCCTTCTAACCGCTCAAGGTAGGAAGGACTTCCTAACCGTTCTAGGTAGTAAGGACCTTCTAACCGTTCAAGGTAGGAAGGACCTTCTAACTGCCCAGGGTAGGACGGACCTTCCAACACCATGGGGACCTCATAGGTTTAGAGTGAAGTTAGGTCACTAGTCCACGAGGAGCGGAATGAGCCTGGCCTAGGGGGCCAGGGTCTGGTGACAGGATGGGCTTAGGCTACCGAGTGTTTGATCGAGATGGTGAAGATAAGGAAATAAAGAGGAGGATGCAGTGTGGTAATTTCGCAAGGAGAATGTCTTCAAATATAAATACAAGTATAATGAATATTGTATTTCCTAGTGGCAGTAAGGAGAGAAGGGACATCCAACGGGTTCAAGCGCAATGACTGAAATGAGCGGGCTCGATTCCCGTGGTGAGGTTTTAATGGAGGTGAGAAAGTGAGGAGCAGGGGTGGAGGACTTGCTCTACTGTTCTGATTTGCTGCTGGAAAGAGGAGGAAGGAGGATGAGAATGGTTGGCATGGAGAGAGAAGGAATAGCACCTGAGATAAGGAGCAGGAAGAGTCAATCAAAGACCCAGACCAGTGACCTGAACAGCTGCAGCAGTGGTGGCGAGTGAGATCAAGGGGCAGGTTCTAGGTATTTCGGCAAAGTAAGGGCCATAGGGGAAAAGCAGAGAGTCTTCCCCTACCCAAGGGCAAAAGAAGAAACAAGCTTCAAGCAGAACGGCTGCAGGAGGGAAAGTAGGTATATGAAGATGCTGTAGCATGGGGTGGAGTCAGCTGTAGGAGACAGGGCAGAGGCACCCAGGGAGAACAGAGCAAGGAGTAGGACCAGGAGGCAGGGAGGCAGGGGCACAAGCTAGATAAGAAGGTAGGAGGACCCGAGGCAGAAGGAGGCCCTTAAGAGTGCTCTGGTCAACTTGCAGGCCACACTTTGGGAAGAAAAACCAAACCAAACAGGGATGGGAAGCAGCCAGCAGGGAGAGATGTGATCTTCAACCCCTGAGTACTGTTAGAATGGGGCAAATTTGGAGCCAGCCTCTTTGGAAGGTAGGATGGGGAGGGTGGTGACAGGCCAGGGTTGCTGTAGCTCACTGGATTGGACACAAGGGCAGGTTTGGGAACAGTGAGGACTGGGGTGGAGATGTAAGCTGAGTTTTAGGCGTTGAGAAGACATCTTGCTGAACTGAGCTGGTGGACAGTTAGGTCCTGTGTTTACACCAATGACTACAAGCTTGAGAGAATACTGAAACTGCCCAAGAGAAAAGAGTAGCTGAAGAAAGGACGAAATAAAGGGTGAAGAGCCAGTGTGCAGGAAAAGAGAAGGCAGTGGCAAGCTGTCTGGGAAGGAGTAAGCAAATGAAAAAGGTAGTTCCAAGAGGGGAGTGTTTGAGGAAGTGCTAGGATGCCTGAGTGAAGATTTCAGGTGGTCACCACTAGAAAGCTCACAGTGTTGGAATTGAAGAACGAAGGTCAGAGAGAAGAGGGGGCCATCCACAGCAGTGATTCTTAACTGGGGGTGGGGGGTGGGGGGTTTCCACCCGAGGGGGGGCGGGCAGGGCCCCCAGGTAGCCTATCAGAACATCAGAGGGGAGCAGTGACCTGCTCACAGGCACTAACAACAGCCTCACAGACAAGATGGTTCTGATAGGCTACTGGGGGCCATGCACCCTGGGTGAGAATCACTGGTAGAAGGGGGGATGGAGAGGGCATGGAGAAGGAAGGGTGAGCAGATGAGCCTGTGGGTCCAGGCAGAAGGAGGCATCAGTCATGACTGTCATCTTGGGGGGAAAGGCCTTGAGTGCAGGAGGCTGACAGGGAGCAACTGGATGCAGTGCAGAAGGAGGGTGTGAGGAGGGCGAGAGCTGTGTGAGGACTTGCTGTCAGGGGCAGGGAGTGCAGTGCCAACCGTGGCTCCTGCTGGGGACTGAGGTGGGGCAGTGAGGTGGATGGAGATGGATGGTACACACAGGTGAAGGTGTTTGCTTCAGGCAGAGGAAAATGGAACCAGCGATGCAGGGAAACTCATGGAAGGAAATGAGTGCTGAGGATGAGAAAGATGACTCAGGGACTGGAGTCCCCAGGGAGAAAGCATCAGTTCTGCATTAAGACAGGGTGGAAGTTAGAGCCTCTGGAGATGGCTTAGGCTATGTGGGCAGAAGGACCAGTATACAGGCCAGGAAGAGGATGGCAATCAGAGGTGGATGTTCTCTGAGAGCTCATCAGTATGAATCAAAGGATCTGAAAAGAAGCAAAACAGGTTACAGGGAGACATGGATGCAGAGTCCTAGAAGGAGCCCTTAAGTTTGGGCCACAGGGACTGCTGGGTAGATAGAGTGTGCAGATCTGGTACCATCAGTCTGAAGTGAAGAGGACCAAGTGTGGTGAAGTGTGGATGTGGGGGACAGGCCAAGCTGGGGGTGCAGGTTTAGAGGTCTGCAGAATGCACCAGAGCATCACAGAACGAGTATGGAAAGTTGTGAGAAGGTGAGGAATTGCTGGTAGGTGGGAGGGGTTGGTCCACTGAGTTAGATGAACCAGTGTAAGCTGTGACAGGAGCCAGTAGCTGGGAGAGCAGAGGGTGCAGAGAGGCTCAAGGGAGGCACCACATCCAAGAAGGGTACACTCAGGAATGACAGAAGGTGAGGCATTCATATCAGCCATGATGTGAATTATAGGGGGAATGGGGGAGAAAGGAAAACAGTACCCAGAAAATAACTGGGAGCACTATGCCATTCAATAGCACAGAAAGATGGCTCAGGTCAGAGTGCTTCACAAACCAGCTTTTTCCCTCAATGGTAGACTTAAGAAGCTAGGCTGGTTATAGATACATGAATTAAAACATCTGGCCTCACTAGAGATTGGCACAGACTGAGAGGCTGGCAATGATGGAAGCAGACAGTACAAATAAGGAAGTGATCAGACAGGCCTAAGAAGACTCTTGAATCTGTGTTTTTTGGAAGGTTCCAAAAAAGTGTTGTTGAGGTGGAAGCAGGTAGCCATAGGATGATGGTAACAAACATTTTGAATCAAACTGGTCACACAGCTGATGAGAAATGAAAGGGTCAGGAGTGGATAGATCAATTGAAATTGTGGCTCACCCCTGATAATGGAGCCAGCATGGGAAAGCAAAAGGCTGAACTCAGGGTTTCCAAAGTGGGAGGTGTTAACAGATCTCCAGGTTAAACAATGAATGATAGGCAGACTTTAAAGGCCTCAGTAGAGGAGTTGTCTTCATAAGAGAAGCAAGTCAGGCAACACAGCCTTTATCTATTGCATAAACAACTTCGCTAATCTAGAGAACAGAAGAATATTAAAGGCAAACCATAGCAAAGTAGTAGCACCATGACTAATTAACTATAAAACCAGAAAATGTGAGTTAGGTGTAGTGGCAGGAAGATCACAAGTTCAAGGCCAGCCTGGGATACAGAGGGAAATCTTGTATTATAAAGAAAGAAATGGAAAGAAAGGAAGGAAGGAAAGAAGGAAGAAAAAAAAAAAAAAAGAAAAAAGACAAAGAGAGGGGTGAAGGGGGACAATGACAACTGAGAGAAGAGTTGGACATAGGTTGATTTATGTTTAACCTATCTATGGACTGCAACTTAACTGCACAGCCCAAATGGAAAAGGAATGCTGTTGATGAAACTGGTCTGTGTGACTAGAGTTCATTTCATGTCATCTGAGGACTACTGAGGACATTTCGAATGGTCAGATGGGTAGTATTGCTCATTGCAATTCCAGAATTAAACAAAATATTGTCTGTTGATTACTATTTCTGGTGCCAGACCAGACTTACACAAATAAAATAATTTGTCCAATTTACAGAGTTAATATGTGGTATGGCCAGAATTCAAATTATGACCTATCTATTCAACCTATATTTCTTTCTAATGTGCTACATTACTTTCCCGTTGAAGGAAATCATAAGCAAGAATTTCTATTTATTTTTTTCCCTGTGATCCTAAGGAAAAATAGTTTTCTGAGATAAGATAAATATTAAAAGTGTTAGATTTGGAAGTGACTGGTAATATTTAGAATATCTGCAATGTAAAAACAATGGATGGTAGAGAAAGAAAGACGAGAGGGTAGGTAAAGACTCATTACCACCTATGTCCTGGTATTTCACTTCGTTCATTGCAAAGTAGAGTTGAGATTGGCTATGGATTAAAATTCATGAATTTCTAATAAAACTAAGCAATAGAAAGGAGAAATCAAGCATATGGTAGGCCAAACACAAAAGTTGAAACTAGATTAGAGTTTATTACCACATTCTACTATTGATCAGGAAACCCTCTGAATCTAACAAAAAGAAAATTCTCTAATTGCCAAATTTTCATAAACAAAACCCAAATAGTCCACAGCCAGCAGACCAAAAGTTAAAACCTCTGGGCTAATAACATGTGATATCTGTTTTAAAAAGAAGTCACCTCCTCAGTGAAGCAGGCTGAGGTGATACCTATTCTTGCTCTCTTGGTGGAAGTGTTTAATGTTACTTGTTGTTTTCCTGTAATATATGTAACTACTGTAATTTCAATGTTGTTGTTTTGTGTATCTTGATATTGTAAAACTGTGCTTACTCTTTTAATCCCATTCCCTGCATCCCCTGTGGTGGGTCCCCTGAGTTATCCATTATCAGAGTACACATGAAGAGCCTGAGGAGCTAGTATTCTCAACTGGGAAAGGCCAGAGTTTTCAATGGGTTCATTTCACTTCCCTCTGTAATTAAGTGGTAAAGTAATGGCACTCCTTAAAAACAAAACAACCCATAAGTTTGGTGAGAAGTACAGTGAATGTGGAAGAATTCTGAAACAAGGATAGCTATTAAAAAAAAAAAAACAAAAAAAAAAAAACAGATAAAATGCATAGTCTCCCAGGACATATATTAAGGCTGGACCCCGATACTTGAGAGAATAGAAAGTTTAGTTATTGCCTAGTTGACATACTTCAGATACACACAGAAAACCAGACCAGGAGAACAAAGTAAAACTACAAGAAAATAGAACCTGAGAAATTTCACAAAGGAATAATGAAAGTTATTCCAGCTAGGAAAGTGCCTTCCCACCCAGGGGTAATAGACCCAGACGGCTGTATAACACAAACAGCTCTACTCGGGATCAGAGAGAACAACCTGGGATTCGGACTCGGCAATGGTGCCAACATGAATCTACCTCGTGCCAGAGTCTGAGTAGCCTAATCTAGCACCCAACACAGATAAGACTGGTCACGGGCTCCCATGAATGAACATCAAAGAAGGGAGTTAGGAGGGGGCTATAAAGTAAGTCAGACTATGCTCCAGATATAACTGAATGGTAACCAGGGGTAACTATTTACTAGTACTTTTATGATTTCTTGTAACTCTGTAACCTCCCTGATGTTTGCTAATACTGTTAATTTCTGTATTTCCTGTACTTACTTATACGTAGTAAAAACTTTAAATATTAATGTAGTAATGTGTGCTTATTTCTATGAAAGTTGGGTAACTACTGTTAAGCTCTACAGTGAGTATGGGAAAACCGAGTAAAGAATTCAATATTTCAACATTTATTTTAAAATGCACTGCTAAGACCATCCTAAATCCTCAATTTATAAATACTATCACTGGCACTACAGCTGGCTCTCTTCTACACCCCTTATGCCACTCTACCCCAAGATTGAACATAGGTCAAATAAATGATAAAGCCTTTCTCAAGTATGGACACAAGATGGTTGACTAAGCGACTCATTAAGCTGAAGCACTGCAGACCACAGCCTTATACTACAAGGTGCTAAAAGTGGTGTATTAAAATGCCAACCATCTGCTACATAACCAACTTTCCCCAGACACCTTGGAAAGAAACAACATGATTCTTATAAGATATATCAGGTATGGTTATGTTGTTTGAATACTAAACCTGAATTCTTTTTTGGGCTATCACAGTACACATTTTAACATTATCATCAGCAAGTTTTTCTCACAGATTTAGTTTTTAAATAATAGTTCTACAATAGTAACCAATTTTATGAACATACCCTACCTACCCCCCAACATTAAGTTTTTGAAAGAAGCATATTCTTGAAACTTTTAAATTTGTCCAGACATTCTAAGGGCTCAAGAGGTGACGCATTTTAGATCCCCAAGTATCTTCCCCCTTCTAAGAGTGAGTACCTGCTGTAGGATCCTCCTCCGGCAAGCGCACAAGTGTGTAGCATATTCCCGGCTGATTGTAAGTAAGGCTGGGAGCTGGGATGCAGCACAGTACTTCATGGGAATCGGATGGTTCCATCTGCACTGTTACTTTCTCCAGCAGCTGGTCATTCAGAGTGTTGGTACAGTCAAACTGAAAAGTCACCAATAGAAAAGTTGTGAAGAATAAAAGATGCTTTCTAACAAGCTGTTTCTACTCACTCACGGTCCACAGTGCAGCTCTGGAATCCACTAAACCCAACACCAAATAGCAATAGACACCAAATATGTCTCTTAAGAATTTTTTTTTTTTTTTTTTGGAGACAGGGTTTCTCTATGTGGCCTTGGGTGTCCTGGACTCACCTTGTAGACCAGGCTAGCTTCAAATTCACAGAGATCAGCCTGTCTCTGCTTACCTGAGTGCTGGAATTACAGGAGTGAGGGACCGTGCCTGGTGATTTTCTTTAGGTGTTAGGGATTGAAGCCAGGCCTCATGCCAGCCAAGAGTGTGCTCCCAACCCCCTCACAGGCTGTCTCTGTAAAGCACAGGCAGGTCTATTTCAAGTGCTTTGTTTTGAGCCATCAGGGTTCCTCTCCCTGATACTATCTCCACATCAGGGTGTTACTTACATCTGACAACTATCAAGTCTAAGCTCTTCCAACAACCCACTTAGTTTAACCATGTTTAAATGCTGATTTTTAAAATAGTTATGCTATATGTCTATTTCTTGAGACATTCCAACTTTATATCCTTTTAGATTTTAGTAATCAGAAGAAGAAAACTTTATACCTCTGAAAAGAAAACTTGAACTGTTGCTAAATTAATCATCTATGAAAGGAACTAGAATCATAAACTGAAGGGAAGCACTGTTTGGCTTCAAGTGTAGTAGCTTACACTTAAAGGCATAAAAACTAAGGATTCTTCTTCTCACCTGGAACACGATATGGTCAGTAAACATGTGCTTGATACAGCGCACGAAGTACTCTGTCTCTGCCTCCGTGAGCTGGACCGGCTCGGAAGACTTGAACAAGGGCCCCAGATTCATAAACTCAGGAACGGCAGCCAGTTGTTCTATTAAGCACAAAGAGAAAGAAAAGTACAAGTACAGTATGAAGGAGGCAGGAAGAGACCTTACTGAAATGCTTTAGTGACCACAGAGTAGAAAGATGGCTTCCTTCTATGGCATTACTAGTAATCGAACACTGAGCCCATGCGTCTCCAAGCGTCTGTGAAATCATCCTTTAGGTTACCAAGTTTATATACCAGATTCCTATATGGGGGAGTGTGGGGAGGAAACTAAATTGCTAATTTCTTTATCTCCTAACCAACAAAATATGCACAAGAATAACAGGTAGTAAATAAATAACTGGGAAGTCCATGGACACCTGGTAATTCCAGCCACCATAACCATGACACAGGAAGATTTACTAAACTGATAATTAATCAAAGCAGTAGATGCTATTAATTTATAATGCCTATGGATTAAATATTATTGCACTCATAAAAATATACCTTGGAAAATATCTTGCCTGGAAGGAGCCAACTTCTCTGGCTTAGGAGTCACAAGCGTGATTTCTACAAAGACAGATATAAACAACCAAGTGATTTCTTTCCACGTCAGCTAACTGCATACAGAAGATGGAAGTAATAACTCTAGCAGATACACAGTGACAAACAGCTTCAAGTATTGTGACATTTGTATCAAATAATTAAAAATAAAAAACCTTTCATTTTGAGATATTTTTCTTATTTTTATTTTGGGCTAAATCCAAGAGACTTAAAATTGAAACCCCAAATTAAAAAAATGTCATCTATCTTAGCACTAAAAGCCCTCCATGGAATAAAAAAAAAAAAGGGGGGGGTATAAAAAAAAAAAAAACACCCGGTGTGGTGGTATATTTCTTTAATTCCAGCACTCTAGAAACAAAGGCTAAGGATCTTTGTGAGTTCTGGGACAGGGCTATGTAAAGATACCTTGTCTCAAAAAACAAAGATTTTTTTAAAAAATGAAAGGGGGGGGGGAGGGAGGAGCTAAGGTTTTTATAGTTTTAGTTTTGGCTTTTCAAGACAGGGTTTCTCTCTGTTGACCTGGCTGGCCTGGAACTTACAGAGATCCTCCTGCCTCTGCCTCCCAAGTGCTGGGATTAAAGGCATGTGCTACCATGCCCGGCTGAAACTAAGCTATTTTTAAAAGCTTTTTCTAATTTTTATTTTCTGAGTTACAAGATATTCTAATATGTATACCTTTTTATGAAATTACTTACACAGAGAAAAACTAACAGTTTTATTACCTGACTTCTGTTCAAAGACAGGAGCCATAGCAAGAGGAATAGACTTCATATCAAACGGTTTTTCTGACGGCTCCATTGTATATTGGTGTAAGGCCTTTTCCATCCCTGGTATAGAGACTGTCAGACCTACAGACAGGAAAATCTCAGCATTATAATCTCTTCTCAGTTTTTTGTAATGGTTCTGAAGAAAGAGAAACACATAACAAAAGACTGTATCCCAGTGGTTCTCAACCTGTGGGTAGCAGCCCCTTCACGGGGACTGCCTGAGACGAGAAAACACACATGTCTACATAACAGTAGCAACATTATAGTTATGAAGTAGCAATGAAAATAATCTTATGGTTGGGGTCACTACATTATGAGGAACTGTATTAAAGGGTCAGAGCATTAGGGAGGTCGAGAACCCACAGCTATAGCCTAATTAAACAAACTAAAGATTCCTATATACAACTGCCTTATAAACTGCCTTATTTCTTTCAAGGAAACACGAGGGCAGAGCATAAAAGTCAACAAACTGCAAGCATCTCACAGAAAATAAATTATCTTAGCTATATAGGAACAAGAAAAGCAGAAGAAAATGAAATAGAGACAGCCATGAAAGAGGGAGCTTAAGAAGAATGAGGGATGAGCAATATTCTTTAGGCCATTTCACATTTTACAAAATATATTCTTATGTATTATCTTATAGGAACTGCTATTACCAAATTAGAATATACTTTTGTGAGTATGTTTCCCTAGACATGGAATTGCGTACAAAGATTAAAGCCATATATAACTGCCCAAAGGAGTCAGTTAATACATGAATCATTATAACATAAATACATTTGCTCATTTGGAGAACAAAAGTGGTACTGTCCATAATCCTGACTCTCACTGACCATTCAAGATATATGTAGCATTCAGGGCCATCTGTCTCTGCTGTAGCACATTCAGGTAGAAGGTAGCTCGGTCCCGTACCTCATCATCTGTATCCATCATACACCTGTTCAGAAGAAATGGCACAGGCATGTTTTTATATACCAAAGATGTCCAATAGTTTCACCACCACACCTGAAGTGCACAGCTGAGGTCATCCGATATGACAACTAATATACAACAGCTAGCATTTGCTCCTAAAAGTTCCGCAGTTCTTGAACTGTTATGAGTTACTAAAGAAAGGCTGCGACTGTAAACCAGAATCACTATATTATGAGGCACTGAAGCAACTAGGAAGAACACAATAAGGTGGCATATAACTTAGTCTGTTCTTGAACCTGTAACTACATGAGCCCAACAGAGACTTCGCTGCTCTATAGCTAGGCAACTGATATGCGACACTTCCTAAGGACACAAGAACAAAAGCACTCAGAATCCAGACACTGCTTTGTTCAAAGGACAGTCTGTTTCATCTGAACTAGGTCTTTGGCTTATGACTTAACTGCTTTAATTATAAAATGCAACGACAAAATATTTGCTAAGAAGGCTATCCCTCACCAAGTGAGGAGGCGCAGAGATCAGGAAAGGCTTCTATCTTTAATTCTTCATATGAATCATTTAACACTTCTTTCAAGTTAGTGCCTACTGTACAAACTGAGGTACAAATACAGGTTTACCTTATTGCTTTCTCAAAATTATTTTAAAGAAATCTAAAGCTCAAATTTCACATGTATTTTACACACATGTAACTGCCAGAAATAGAAAAAAACTCTATTTGCCCGTGACAATTAGCTCTATCAGCTCTGGTCTTAGCTCTTCAGTACATCTGACATAATACAAAGAGGGTTTTCACTACTTAACCATATGGAATCCTTATTTTCCAAAGCTGACATTAATTTTTTTTTTACATACCTTTGTAAGAGTACAAGGATGCTTGGGAGAAGGCTCTCATTCTGAGCTCCAAATTTAGCCAAAGCACTCACAGCAGCTATTGTGAAACACAAGACAAATCAACATAAATACTGGCTTCTCAGAGCTAAGCAGTAAGCATTCAAAAACAAATCAGACACCTCTGAGGCCAAGATGGGAAGATTACTCAAAGTCTGGGCTACAAAGTAAGTCCAAAACAAAAATACCAAAACTAAAAGCAAATTAGAGAAGCAGTTGGTATCCAGTGGAAATAAAGTCTTTTGTTTTCTTGACAGTTCCTTGATTTTTTTTTCTTCTTTTATTTATTCCCCCCAAGACAGGGTTTCTCTGTGTCGTCCCGGCTGTCCTGGACTCACTTTGTAGACCAGGCTGGCTTCAAACTCAAGAGCTCCGCCTGCCTCTGCCTCCGAGTGCTAGGATTACAGGCGTGCGCCACTGCACCCTGCATGGTTCCTCAACCTTACTTAGGCATAAATAGAATTGTGAAGCATCTAGCAAGCTCTATACAGTGACACTTTCATTCAGTGAGGAAAAAGAATCACGTACATATTGTATGTGAGCTGTATCTACCCTATGACAGCCTCATATATACCCTCTGGCATGATTCAGTTCATATTTCAAACAATGCCAAAAAACTATTATTAAAATTCCTTTCATTCAACAAAGATTCAGTGTTCACCTAAATACGACCTGAGTGTGGCTGAAGGTAGAAAGATAAAAGACATTGTTGTTGACCTAAGGGGTGAGAGTGCAGGGAGGAAGATGGGTAAATAAAGAGACTGGCTGGCCTATAAACCTCAAGTAGAACCATATCCAGGATGCTAGGGAAGGAGTGACAGGGGCTTATGCAAGGCAAGGAATTGAGACACTACTGTGCATAATTTTTTTTTTTTTTAAAGAACAGTTAGTTTAGCCAGAGAGAAGAGTCAGGACAAGAGTACTAGCAAGACAAATCAAAATGTCCTATGCTCAGAGCAGAAAGTGTTATTTCTAGACTTGAAGGAGAAACAGCTGAGCACTGGACCCATGTTAGAGTGAAAGTGAGAGACTAGAGATAAACTAAAGCCACACGTAGCTCAACCTCAATGTTTTAATTAAAGGTTACATTATTCCAGATAGACATAGGATATATTTGTGGTTTGCTTTTTAAGATTTATTTTAAATTACGGGTAGGTGCAGATGCTTATGTGTAGGTACATACACATGAGTGCAGGTGCTAGAAGGAAGCCAGCATATCACATCTCCTGGGAGCTGGAGTTACATGTGGTTGTGAGCCCCCTGACGTGGATGCTGGGAGCCAAATTCAGGTCCTAGGCGAGAGCAGTAAGTACTCTTAACTGCTAAATCAGCTCTCCAGCCCAATTTTCTGTTATTTTAATGACCATTCCTCACATTCCACAGACAGACAGACAGACAGACAGACTAGTTAGTTAGATGTCACACCCCTCCAGTGGAGTCTGTGTGACAAACGATACTGCACAACCCGAGGTGACAGCCCAGCCCAGGGAGAGCCCCCTGGGATGGGTGTGATGGTCCTGCCAGGAGTAACTGATTGCAGTCTTTCTTATTACTCATTTGTTTTGGAACATTCTGCCTTTGTTTTTACTTTCTTATCAGAACTTTTCAAACATAACTGTGTTGCTAGGAGACACCCTAACTTGGGACTGCAGCTAAGGGTCATTTGGCAAGTTTACCACCAAGTTCTGTTGCACCTGTTAATAAAAACATGGCCAAGAATTAATCACCAGTTAATATTTTATATTATGACTTACAAATAAAGTGTTTAAGAAAGCTCCAGATAGTGATGAGAAGAGCTAAGAAAAAACTGTCTTGACTCACAGATGTTTGGCATAATGAGAGACCCCTGACCTTTGATGAAGAGGGCACTGATACCAAGCTTATGACTTAAGAATGATGATTCAAGATTGATGACATTATTACTCTGCATCCTGTATTTTGAATTATATGAAAAAAATTGTGACCACAAAAACACCCCCTCCCCCGTTTCAAAAAAGGTGTATAAAAGGTGTATAAAGCTTGCTTGCCTGCAAAATATACTCAGACTCAAACACTACTCATGGGTTTGTCTCTGCTTATCACTCGCCTATCTTTGCCCACCGACACTTCGAGAACACCCGTTCCCAAGGACCTATCCCCAACTGAGACAGTCTGCGGCAGACAGACAGACAGACAGACAGACGAAACTAGAAATAGACAAGCCAGGGATCAGAAATAAATGAAAGGCTAAACCTGTACACAATGACCAAAATACAAGAGGATGAAGAAACCAGTAAGGAGGTGAAGTGACAGGACTATGGCACAGAACAGATGCGGGTTCAAGGATGTGACCTAAGCCTCCGTCTTCTGAGTGTAGGGTCACGCGGAGATTCCAGTTTGCATTAGTTTGAACTTCACACTGCATCTGGGGTGAGGGGTGGACGTTCATATTCAGGAGAGTTTTACGCCTATCAACAAAGCTCCTTTTAGAAGAATGTGAGCTATGATAAAAGTATTAAGCAGTCAGATTTGCCAGCTAATTTATATGTAATTTTTAAAAGGTAATGAAAGAAATTTAAAGGAGAGGGCCAAATTTTATTGAGCTGAAAAGAAAATGGAACAAGATCATATGACGGCAACTGGTAATGTCTTCTTTGAGTTTGTCTGGAAATGACGTGTAAGGATAGGATAAGGGCAGGAGTTAACGAGAGAGATGGGATTGCAGGAGAGTTTAGCTACATAGTGTAACAGACTACAAAGAACCACTTAAAATGAATATACGGACATATCATATATACATCCCTTTTTTTTAATTTTCAGAGACAGGGTCTCTCTGTGTAGCCTTGGCTATCCTGGACTCACTTTGTAGACTAGGGTGGCCTTGAACTCACAGCCATCGCCTATATACATTCTTATTTATTGCATTAATGAAAAACTAGAGGTTCCACTACAGTGTTTGAAAGGCAAAGGCTGTAGGTCTGGAAGTTGAAACACAAAGGTCCTCCCTGACCACAACACACCACCAGAGATCCCACAACCTCACTTCCCAGTTCCACTACCACCCCCTTAAATTACCTTTCTTAAAGGTGAGCAATTCCATCGCTAGTTATGTTCTACTGACTCACCAGCTCTGACAGCCTCGTTCTCCAGGACCACCCTATTAAAAATGAATCTGATATATTTGGAGGGGACAGGTGTTCTAGGGCCCTCTTTGCCCAATAAGTGGAGAATCTTAGTAGCCAGGACGGTGTGTTCACAGTCCTCAATGAATTCGCAGAGGTGGGCTAGGCCAGCTTCTTTACTCTCAGGGTTCTCTTCCACAATGCTTATTATGCAGTCCACGATGGCCTTTTTGTATTCAAAACCTCCCTGACAAAAGAGAAGGTAAAACTGCCGTTTGTTCTAAGGACTTTCTTTTTTTCCACCACCAACCAACCACCACCGCCATTCCCATTTTAAGGACTTTTTTTTTTTTTAAAGAAATGCTAGTATTTCAAAGTTCATGCTTATAATATTAAAATTTCAACCAACTTCCTTTATTTAATATAACAATAACAACAAAGTTTTCCCCCTTCAAATTGGGGGGAAAAGCCATAATAATACAGCAATTGGAATTATGTATGGTGTTTGAGTGGCATACAAAATTGAAAAAGAAGTATATTTAACACATGATAAAGAAATATGCTTAAAATACTAACGGGAGGTCCTGGGTTGAGTTGGAGCATAGGCAGGGGAGGTGAGGGGTGGACAGGATTAAGATACAGTGAATACATGTATGAAATTTTCAAAGAATAAAAAAATAAAAATACAAACCATGAAGAAGTGAGTTAACAACAACAACAACAATAACAATAACACCACCCTGTGATATTTAACAGCAATCAAGGGAATGAAAGAGCACAGCTTCCTGTGTTTAGAAAGTAGTTTGCTCCCTACATCATCTCGAAGCATGTTGGAAAGGAACGTCATCATAACGCTGTGTTTCCGTGGGTACTTCTGGCAGAGAGCACTAATTGCCTGTACAACCACCACCTGTAGAAAAGCAAACAGAACAGTCAGAGGAGTTAAAGAACATTTCTTCTTCTTGGTTAGGATTTTTCAACATCAATAAGATAGTTTGTTCTTTTCTATGGTAATTTATACATTTCATACGATTCCAATAAAAATGGAAATAAAAATTTTATGAAACCAGGAAGCTTTATTTAGATAAGGAAAACAAACATAAAAGCATAGCTAGGAAAACACTGCTTTGATGGGGAGCTAACAGGGTCAACAAATCTTATTAAAGACTGTGGTAATGGTGTGTAACTAGGTAGACATACAAGTCTATACAGAAACGAAGAACAAGGACCTATGGAACCTGGGTAAAACATCAAAGTGTAAGTGTGTCTGAAGGGAACATGAGTGAATTGCTGCATACGAAGTATAAGGACTCTAACAATGACCAAACAAGTATACAACAATATAACCAAAAAACTTGAGCATTACAAAATCCATTCTAACATAGGAGACAAATGGAAAACTAAGAAGAAAAATGAGTAGTAGTTTCATATGTCTGTATCCTTAATATACAAGAAGTCTTTAAATAATTGAAGAAATAAAAGACAAAAATGTGGTGCAAAAACTCAAGAGACACCTCACAAAGAGGTACTAAACACAGAAGATGGTTAGGCCGGTGAGAGAGGTCAAAGGGTAAAGTGCTTGTCAATCAAGTGTGAGGACCCAAGTATGGGTGTAGGAGTGAGCATCTGTAATCTCGGTGATGGGAGGAGGAAACAGGAGCATCCTAGCAAGTTAGTGGACATGCTAGCTTACAGGGAAGAAGGGCTGCACTCCAGGTTGTCCTCTGGCCTTCACACATGTGCTCTAGCATGTGTAGACCCATGCCTCCATACATACTTGCACACAAACATTATGCAAACACACACGCAGGGATTTAAAAAGGAAAAGATACTTAATTTTCCTCCTAATAACAAAATTCAAATTAAAACTACACATTGAAACACCATTTCTCATCCAATAGGTTGGCAAACTGTAATAGCTCAACACACACTACTTGTAAGATTATTCAAAACTAATACTTTTACACACTGCTGGCAGCATCCAGTGTGCTCTATGAAAGATGTACTTGCTACATTTAGCTTTCTTAACAAATGTGCTTTGAGGACAAGATCTAGTGTTTTGAAAACACATGCCTAAGGTATTCACTGCAGCACTCTTCCTAAGTACAAAATAACTGCACACTACCCAAACACAAGTTTGGTTACCTAAGCTACATCACACATAACTGTTGGGGTATTATGTAGCCATAAGGAAAAACGAGGCATATCTCCTTCAAAAAACTTTGAATGACTTTTATTTATTTTTATGTTAAAAAAAGGAAAAGCACTGTACAAAAACAGCACACTATCTTTGATGTACAATAAAACAAAAAACATGCACATATCTCTTATATTTGAAAAGGTATACTAAAGAAGATAAACATGCAATAAATAAAGTTTCATAGAGTGGTATGGGAGAAATGAGAGGAAGAGGTACTCTTGAACATATTAATACTTCTTTGAATAGTATAGTGTTCTATCATTAAAAAAATAAAATAATTAAAACTATGTGAAACTTGAGGTGCAATAGTAAAACTTAAAGCAAGCTGAAACAAATCAATCTATTTGTACTATAAGAGATTTATGGTAATTGCACTAAAATAAAAGAATTCAAATAATGTAGACAGTACTCTACCACTGTATGAACAATTACAGCTGTCATACGATGCACATAGAAATCAGCAACAGTGTACTCTCAGCTTTTTATTGTTTCATTTATACTTCACAACAACTCTATGGGATGGGAATTATCATCTCCTTGTACAGTCAAGGAAACTGAGGCAGCCAGACTCACACATCTAATAAGTCAGAGAATCAAACCTATGAATTTAGACGCTTTTTCTTAATCACACAGATTCTCCCCCAAATTAACTGCTTGATCTGACATTTAAAATGCATTTCTGTTGGGAATATACTTAGGAGTAAAACTGCTGGGTTACACACAAGGCATGGATTCATTCAGCTTTAGTAAATACTATCTGTTTTTCAAAATGATCTTATATTTCAACTTAATATATACAAAATTTGGGTTGCTTCATCTTCATCAAGCTGGGGAGTGTCCAAGAGACTTCCAAAACAATGTAGGTTATTGCTAATGCGCTTGGTTGCTTCCTAAAGCTTGAGGGTAAGATCCTATTGCTACAAACACCATACACTTTGGAGACCAAGTTTTCATCCCGCTTTCAGTTAACTTCTAGGTCCAAGGGAGGAGTCAATGCTTTTTTAACAAAAGTAATTTTTAGGTAAATGTTTTATTCATGGTAGTTTTGCCAAATTAAATGTTTGTTTTGGTGAAGGAAAGCAAGTTTATTTAAGCTGACGCTGAAGAAAAGAAAGTTACCCTTCCATCTCAAGTTTTTATCTTCTAGAGCTTTTACTGGACACAGGATGACAGTAGGACAATGTGCAGGAAACCCATGGGCCGGGCAAGGATCTTTAGAAGCCATCTTTGTCTGTTTTTCTTCAAAGTTGATCTGAAACTACTTCTTCCTGCACCATTTGCATTTTCTTTTTTTATTTACCAATTCATACGAATGGGGCTAGGAAGGAAAATATGTGCAAAGGACGGACCTTTGAAAGACAAAGGCAAGGCATTATCAACTGGCCAGTCAAGACATGTGCACTGGTGTAATAGTGGCAAGTCTACTATGGGGACAACCAACAGTTTTCTGATTAGATTTGCATTCTAAAAATTGTGTTAATGTCCATATATTGGTGCTGCTGTCAGCTGTGATCAGAGAAGCTTCTTTATGTAGTTCTCAGCAATGACTACAGACAATTCATAACTGGTCAGGGTACTGGGAATAAATGGCTGTTGAATACACAGCCCTTAAAAGGCACACAAAGGACGGACACACACACACACACACACACACACACACACACACACACACACACACACACACACACACACACACACCCCTTACCATAGGGAACACTGGTAGAAGGGGAAACAAATGTCAGAACAGGAGGGAGTGATGGCTCCCTGACTTCCTGGCTTGGTAGGGCTATTGTACTACTGAACTCAGAGCAGCTGTAAACTGCACAGGATTAAGCCCATCAATGCCTTGTCAAGAAAGGGGGAAAGGCAGCTGGGTAGTGATGGTGGCGCACGCCTGTAATCCCACCACTTGGGAGGCAGAGGCAGGTGGGTCTCTGTAAGTTCGAGGCCAGCCTGGTCTGCAAAGGGATCTCAGGACAGCAAAGGCTACACAGAGAAACCCTGTCTCAACACACACACACACACACACACACACACACACACACACACACACACACACACCAAAAAAAAGAAAGAAAAAAAGAAAGAAAGAAAGAAAGAAAGAAAGAGAGAAAGGGGTAGAGGATCATGGGGTTTCACCCCTCTCTGACAATTTATTCACAATTAGTGATGGACAGGGGAGGGAGAGAAATTCTCTTCAGTGGTATAGCTATAGGTAAGGTGCTCATGCTCCAGTAACCAGCCTTAAAGAAACTCACTGGAAAACAACCCCCCAAGCCCCAGACACACATGCATGGCATCAAAGTAGATGGGTAGATAGTTGGGGAAAGTAAGTAGATTAGCAGGAAGTGGAGGGAGGCAAAGAGGATACTGGTGTGAAAATGATTCTGTACATAATACTGAAATGTGTATGTAGTATTTGCTAATATAAACCAATAAAAAGGCGATGGCAAAAGAGATGGTGGAAAGGGGAGACAAGTTAACAAAAGGGCAGTGGCAAGACTTGGGGGGAGGGGAGACTGACATCCCCAATCAACCATCTCACACCCAACTTCTCTTTTCCCCGAATAAAAAGAACTTAATATATTTGTTGTCCTGAGGATTTTTGTGTATTTTCACATTTACAGTATAACTATGATTTTTGCCTCCCCTGTTCACATTCTTCAATGTCAACATTTTCGTCTATTGCATGGACTGTGGGATGGCGTCTATAATGGCTGCTCTGTGCTGAGTAGGGGTGACGCTGGGCATTCAGGGAATGGCAGGTAAATATAAAGTTTTTACTAATTCTAGTTTGTCAGACTTATTTTATGTTTTATAAAGTATACATACATATGTGCATACACACACACACACACATGAACACACTCACAATCACTCCATCGAAAAATCACTCTCAGGCAGGAGCAATTATGTTAAGGGAACTGGCTTTCCCCTTCAAGCAAAAAGAACTTCTTTGACTCACGTTGTAGCAGCAGAACTGACGCAGCGATCCACCTACCACACCTGGAGCAAGACTGATGAGGTACGCATGTGTACATACATATATGTGCAACTGTTTTACACTGTGTCACGAAGACGGCCTAATGTGCTTTCTTTTAAACTACTCATTCTTTTGCTTTGTACAATCAAATCTTCAATCCAGACAGAACTGATTTCTATCTATGGTGTGAATGGGTTATGATTCACTTTCTCTCTGGGATTATCTAGTTGATGAACTCTAATGTTTTAATAACATTTTACCATTTCATCATAGTCTCTAAAATCACAGCTGTCAGAAAAAGTCAACAAGACAGAGAAACAGGAAATGATATAAACATTAAATGTTTGATGGCAGATGAAGACTCAGAATGGTAAACTGGGGAAGTGCGTGTAAATTAGAAAATACAAGCCAGGTGTGGTAGCTCATGCCTTTAATAACAGCACTGGGGAGGCAGAGGCGAAGGCAGAGAGGTCTCTGAATTTGAGGCCATTTTGGTCTACAAATCATGTTCCAGGACAGCCAGGACTATATAGAAAATTCTTGACTCAACAAAGCAAAGCAAAGCAAAAGCCCAACCCCCCCCCCAAACAACGAAACAAATATCACATACACAAATAAATAAATAAATGATAAAATGAAAAAAAAAATACAGGTTGGGTCCCAGTTGTGCTGCTAACGCAGTGTGATCTTATGTCAGTCATGTTTCAACCTCAATCAATCCCTACTCCCACAAAACCCACAAAGAGTAGCAGGAATAGTAGCAACTTTTATTTGCTTACCTAAGAGCACAAGAGATCTCATATATGATTATAGTTACACAGATTTGTAACAGGCATTTAGAAGTTAGAAGCTGCTTTTGCTCAAAAATCACTGACTTGGGCCTACAAGTTAACTAAAAGCAAAACAAAAGCCAGGCATCTGCCTTATTTTATATGTGTCTTTGGGTCAGTTACTTGCTTAATTTGCATAGAGGCATACTAATCTACTCAATAATTGAGTATAAAGGCTTGTGGTAGCCAACCATTCCATCCTCTTCCAGGCTAAAGATACAAAGGTAACAGTGACTGAGGCATCATCTCATTACCAACTTTGTAAGTCCCCATTCCATGCCTCCAGAAAGGGTCTTAAAGATCTCCAGTCATTTCCTGAACCTGTAATCATCTTGGATTCAAGAAACAGAAGAATCTAAAAACTCCATTATGAAATCACTCTCAGGCAGAACAACCATGTTATGAAAACTGGCTTATGCCCTCAAGCATTAATAATGTCTTCTCTGAACTATCTTACAGAACCAGACTGAGACAACAACCAGCCTCATGCAGTCACAATGACTCAATCTCCTTTCTCTGCCTTTTATGATTAATCCTGTCTTTAACTGACATACTGGGGCAGGTGGCGAAGCTAGATTGCTGGGACTCCCAGTGCAGAGCTTTAGCCCTGAAACACCAGTAACATATTTACAATGCTAAGTGTTTGGTGATATGGCACTTGATGTAACCAGACTTTAGGATACATCTTTGATTCATCAAGACTCAACAATACCTACTTCATGTCTTCATTTTCTTCCCCTAAACCACTATGTATATGTATAAAGAAGTTTCCTTTAGAAGGCACTAAAACAAGGGAAAATATTTTTGAGAAATACAGTAAAGATCTACATATAATATGTAGCCAATTAAAATAATAAAAAAGATATAACATCTAAGTTGAGAGCAATCCCTTTTAAAATTTCATTTTTATCAATCCCCTTTTATTATAAAACTCCATGCAGTCACAGATATCAAGAGCTAAAGAATCAAACAAAACAAAACAAAACAAAACACTGATATTTACAAGTACACTGAGCTTTAAACAACTTAATGAGCATCTGTTTCATAAGGTTAAAAAGCTAGCAAAACGAGTAACAGGAAGAGGTCCTGCCAATTGAAGAATGCAGCTTAACAAGTCAAATATTATCACTTTTTTCTAACTTTTCTATGGCATGTTTCAGATGATTATTAAAATATATACTTAACAAAATATTATAGAAACAATATTTATACCTCTCATAGCTTGTTTAAAAGATTGCCATAATCTGAAAGTCTTTGGGTTTTTTTTGTTGTTGTTGTTTATGTTTTTTGTGTTTTCCAGACAGGGTTTCTCTGTGCAGCCTTGGCTGTCTGGAACTTGCTCTGTAAACCAGGCTGACCTGGAATCTACACAGATCCTCTTGTGTCTGCCTCCTGACTGCTGGGATTAAAGGTGTGCGCCACCACCCAGCATCCTCTCCTGCCAGATCATTTCCTTTGTAGCCTTCTCAGGTATGAGTCCTCTCTTAATATCTTTACCATCTCTTTATTTTTCTTCAGTCTACTAAATGTACCCATAAATAAAATATCTATATAAGTTTTGCTTAATCTTTGGTGTTTACATGACTGCTATTATTTTGTACAATTTTCCCAATATGTTTATAAGTAATGCAAAGGACTGAAATGATCTCAAAAAGCGAACTTGTAGGATTCTCTCTCTTCTTTTTATTTTTTACATTTTTGGTCTTTCCAGGCAGATATGGTAGCAACTATAATCTTGGGAAGCTGGGATAGTAGAAAAAAACTAACACACACACACACACACAGACACACACACATACATTTTATTAGATATTGGATTTTTTTTTTAATTCTAGAAGTAGTTGTACACAAGGATAAATAAATGTTCCCATGAGCCATATCCTGATCATCAAGTTAGTGTACTTAAATTTTTAATCTTTCTAAACTTTTTAATTTTCTAAAACTGAAGCCAATAAACTATTACCCAATCTTGGCTGCATTCTGCTTTCCTTGATTGTTATTTGGATAAGAGTCTTGGTATTCACTCAGGATGTCCTGGAACTTGATCGGCTGGCCAGAACTCATGATGCTTCTATCCCAGCCTTCCAGGTACTAGGGGTTATAGGCACACATCGCAATCCCATACTTATATGCTGTTTTTGTAGGGTTTGAAAGCTATCAGAGTTTTAAATTTTTAAAGAATTGTAAAGAATAAAAACAAAGATTATGCAAACAGATAATTGCAGGAACCCAGACCATCTAAAGTACTTATGTTATGGCCCTTTAGAGAAGTATGCCAACTTCTATCCTAACACATTATCTTTAACAATATATATTCCCTACCATTCCAGTTTATTTTTACAAACAGCCACAAAAGTTTGGAAGTGCCTGCTTTTGTTTACTGTTTCAGTCTAGAACTTTCTAAGCAGAGAGCAGCTGTCCCATGCACTCCCTGGCTGAGCACTAGAGAGGATGGCAGTCTTCTTCCTCTTGGCCCTTTGGTACGCCTAGCACCCTGTTGCTGGTTCTCCTCAACACTTTATTAGAAGTGCTAGCTGTTTTAATAAGGCAAGAAAAAGGACAAAAAAGTCTTTGCATTCAAACTAAGGAAACCTCTTCTTCATTTATACAGGATATTACTATGTATTTAGACAATTCCAAACAATGTAGGCAGTAAGGGAATTCAGCAAGGTCATATGATACCAAGTGAGTACAGAGAAATTAAGAGAAAAATAGTTTTGCATACTAGTAGTAAATAATTATTTGATTACCTGATTTTAAAATAAAGATACCAAAGTACTCCAATATGTAAAGGAAGTCTTTCCAACTAGCTATGCTGTCATAACTGGGTATGAGGATAGGAAAACACTGGATTTATCATACAAACATTACTTCAAGTGGTCACAAACTAAACTGTAAAAGCTAAAGTCATAAAACATTTAGAATAAAACATACTTTTTATGACTAGGAAAGACATAAAAATTATTTATGTAGGATACAGCAATACCTAGGAAGGAAAAGAATAATAGCATAGACCTCATAAAAATAAGACCTGCTCAAAAGACACTGTTCAGGCAAGAAAAAGCTTGTTTAAAGTCTTACCTTGAATTCATCTGAGATTTCAGACACAAAAGAAGATATCTGCTTCATAAGCCTGTCCACACTGCTCTCACTTCCTGTTTTGAGCAATGTAGTAATGGCCAGCGTAGCGATACTTCTGTTTGAGTCCGTGATTAAGTTTTCTAAGTCCAGGTTGCAGGCAGTAACAGCAGAGGGATGCTTCATTGCCACCTTGTAGAAAGCAGCAAGAAACAAATGGACACTGTTGTTGATAAAGGCCAGAGCCTAACTTTAGTTAGTAATCACTTTAGGTCAGGTGTAGTGGAGGCCTATGCCCTTAGCACATGAGAGCTAAAGGCAGAAGAGCCAAGAGGTTAATGCCATTTATGGCTACTTAGTAAATTCCAAGCCATCTGGGCTATTTGACAACCTATCTCAATTTTTCCCTGCCCAAATTTATTTTTTTAAGTAACAAGGTTTCATTTGATAAATGAAGAATTGACATAACATAGCACTTTCCTTTTTTAACCTTTCCCATACAATTTTAATAACAAAACCAGTCTGTCTTATTATAGGTGGTTTGTCATCTCTTTATACTTTACATGTTCATGAGTGTCTATTCTAGTAAACATTAGAAACTTTAAGAAAATGATCTATTATGGTAAATGTTGATCAACAAAGACATTCTGTCATTTTAAAAATAATTCTGCAATTAAGCAAATTCCTGCTAAACTGAATTACCCACTGTTGCTAAAATATGTCTGTCACTCTACATTGATGCTGTTCCATCTCTCTATCTCTTCCACATTGGCATAGAGTGTTTGGTCCAAAATTCTGAAAATGTGAAAATACTCTCTAAATCACTGTCAGTAAAACTCATTCACTAGGAATAGATGGCCCAGACTAATGAAAAAGCCTTCATTTATCGATGTAGCAAAGAGTCATATGTTTGTGCAGAAATTTTTGTGTATTGTGCTGGTTCTGGCCCATTGGAGTTAATATGTAAGAGATAGCATCACATTATAACATCTCTAAAATTCACAAACATGTGAAGTCTAAGACACAACCAGTTTGAAGATTAGAGATGAGGAATTGATAAAACTATTCAATATCTGTACTGTTTTATATGCTCTTCATTAACCACAAGTGTCTATAAGCATATGTATGACTGGAGTGACTAAGAATGTGAATTCCTTGTTTAATCTTAATTAACTTAAATGGGCACTTGTGAACAGCCTCCATACTGAGCAGTGTACCACCTGAACACAAAGTACTCAGAAATCAGAAATGAATTATAATCTTCCATGGACTAACAGTACAAATAGTTACAACTAAGGCTACAAGTAGAAATGAGGTGCTGCAATTGAAGCCCATAGATCATATATTCTATGCTTTGAAGAGAAAACCAAACTCTTTGTTTTCAAAGTTTCAGAATTAAACTTCACATCTATAGCTTTCAAAGGGATACCTACTTTGTTTAAGGTCCGCACAGCTGCATATCTCAAGGCTGGCTTAGGAGAGCTACAGAAAAGTTGAAGAACTGGAATGGGAAACAGAAAAATCACTGTGGCTCCTGTTTACCACATAACTGAAAATTATAGTGCATAATGAATCGTGTTCATTCTGTGTATCAAGAAATTAGATCACAATATCAAAACTCCATGTGAACAGCAATAACACCAAAAGTATAAAATAAAGCACTTTTTGTTCAGCTATAAAAACTTTAGTAGAAAAGAAGGTTTACTTTTTTCCTCTAAAAATTAATATCTCGGAGGAGGGGGATTCCAAAATGGTGGCCCCTATCACGCACTGCATATGATCTACCGCACGCAGACCAGGGACCTGACTGGGAGCCACAGACTGTAAGAACTGGATAATACTAGGTAAGTGGGGTCCCACGCAGTGCAGACCACAGGTGGACCTGGCCCCGGGTCAATCAACAGCCTACGTGGACGGGAGACCAGTCCCCAGACACTGGTAAGAAACCCGCTCGCAAACGACAGTTGGGCTCTGTAACCCGAACTCGTTATACAGGACAGTGAAACACCAGAGCTCCTGGCAGGTGGATCTGTCCTCAGACGCCCCCCATCCGTCCACAGAAAGTCCCAGGGGCCCCAGGGAAGCCCAGATGGCTGTGAACGCGTTACACAGCCACAGCGATGCGATCTGAATGCGACCAGACAGGAACCCAACTACCAGCCACAGCAGTCTGTGCCTGTACAATTGGGCAGATAGAATCCAGCCTAGCCAGGCTACATGGTCTGGAAGGGTCTCCCATGCTCTCGGGAGACGCTGGGCAACCCTGAACAGCAGCCCCAATGCAGCCGGACTGAATAGCCACACTTGCGCGGCCTAAACAGGGTCTGGACCGAAACCTAACTTCTGCCCATAGTGGTCTGTGCTTGTACAATTGAGCAGATAAAACCCGGCCTATCCAGGCTCCACAGCCCAGCAGTGTCTCCCACGCTCTAGGGAGAGGCTGAACAACCCTAAGGGGTCAGGAAAGAAAACTAAACAGCAGGCCTAACTTAGCGGACTAAACTGCCTCAGTAGTGTAATCTGAAAGGGACCAGACAGAAGCCTACCTCTGCTGGCCCAGGGCGGGAGCCTAAGGTGTAGAGCAAAGTCTTCTGGATCAGAAACCAGGTCACCTGCTTGTTCCAGGAAAGAATTCTCTGTTCCCCACAGGCAAGGGCACTCAACCTACAATCACTCACCAACTATCCACTCTCAAAGACCAGTGAAGGATGCCAGAAGCTACCTCCCAACATCAGAGACAACAAGATGACTAAAGGCCAGTGTAAGAACGCAAACAACAAAACCCAAAACAATTCGGCATCTCCAGATCCCAGCTATCCCAAAGAAAGCAACCCTGAGAACTCAAACACAATCGAAACACGGGAAAATTACTTCAAATCCTTAGTAATGAAGATGATAATGGAAGAAACAAATAAAATCCATAAACAAATACAGGAGGATGCAGCCAAACAGGCTGAAGACATAAAAGAGGCTATAGAGAGGCACTGGAAGAAATTCAGGAAAATACAACCAGATGAAGGAAGTCAATAAAACAGTTCAAGATCTGAAGATGAAAATGGAAACAATGATAAAGGCACAGACATAAGAAAGATGGGAACAAGAGAACTAAGAGAAGAAAGCAAGAAACTCGGCGGTGAGCTTCTCAAATAGAATCCGAGAAATGGACGAACAAATCTCAGGACTAGAAGATACAATTGTAGAACTTGAAGCAATCATCAAATAAAATGCTAAATCTGAAAAATTGCTGACACAAAACATCCAAGAAATCAAGGACACCATGAAAAGACGAAACCTGAGGATAATGGGCATTGAGGAAAGAGAAGATACCTGACTCCAAGGCCTAGAAAATATCTTCAACAAAATTATAGAAGAAAATTCCCCCAATTTAAAGAAGGGATGCATATAAACATACAAGAGGCCTACAGAACGCCAATAGACCAGAAGAGAAAATCTTCCTGCTACATAATAATCAAAACACAAAATATACAGAACTAAGAAAGAATATTAAAAGCAGCAAGAGAAAAGGACCAAATAACATATAATAGCAAACCTAATCAGAATTACACATGACTTCTCAGCAGAGACCATAAAAGCCATAAGGGCCTGGACAGAGGTCCTGCAAACCCTAAGAGACCACAGATGCCAGGCCAGACTACTTTACCCAGCAAAACTATCAATAACCATTGATGGAGAAAACAAGATATTCCATGACAAAACCAAATTCAAACAGTACTGTTCCACAAATCTGGCCTTACAGAGTTACTAGAAGGAAACCTCCAACCCAAAGCAACAAGTTACAACCAAAATTACACAGGAAATAGATAACTACACCGTTGCAAAAACATAGCCACACAAACATTCTAGTGCAACCAACATCAAAATCAAGGGACTTAACAGTCACTGGTCATTAATATCTCTCAACATCAATGGTCTCAATTCTCCAATAAAAAGGTACAGACTAACTGAATGGAGGCATAAACAAGACCCAACATTCCTCTGCATTCAAGAAACACATGTCAGCCACAAGGATAGACATTACCTCAGGGTAAAAGGCTGGAAAAAGGTATTCCAAGCAAACAGACAAAAAAGCAAGCTGGTGCAGCCATTTTAATATCTAATAAAATAGACTTTCAACTGAAATTAATCAAAAGAGATGAAGATGGTCACTTCATACTCATCAAAGGTAAAGCCAACCAAAATGACATCACAATTCTAAACATCTACGTTCCCAATACAAGGGTAACCACATTTGTAAAAGAACTATTAACAAAGCTTAAACCATACATCAATCCCCACACATTAATAGTCGGAGACTTCAACACCCACTTTCACTGAAGGATAGGTCATTAAAACAGACACTAAACTGAGAAATAATGACACTGACCAATGCCACGAATCAAATAGATCTAACAGATATCTACAGAACTTTTCACCCAAACACAAAGGATTATGCGTTCTTCTCAGCACTCCATGGAACCTTCTCCAAAATTGATCATATAGTAGGTCACAAAGCAAGCCTCAACAGATTCAAGAAGACTGAAATAATACCTGTATCCTATCAGATCACCATGGTCTAAAGCTGGACTTCAACAACAGAAGTAAAAATAAAAATTAAAAAAAAGCCTACACACACATGGAAACCAAACAACTCTCTACTTAATGACACCTGGGTCAGGGAAGAAATAAAGAAATTAAAGACTTCTTGAAATTCAATGAAAATGAAAGAACAACATACCCAAATTTGTGGGACATAGTGAAAGCGGTACTAAGAGGAAAATTCATAGTACTAAGTGCCTTTATAAAGAAATTGGAAACATCCCATATAAGCAACTTAACGACACATCTGGAAGCCCTAGGGGGAAAAAAAGGAAGCAGAAACACCCAAGAGGAGTAGACGCCTGGAAATAATCAAACTTCAGGTTGAAATCAATAAATTAGAAACAAAGAGAACAATTCAAAGAATCAACAAAACCAGGAGCTGGTTCTTTGAGAAAATCAACAAGATAGACAAACGTTAGCCAAACTAACTAAAAGGCAGAGAAATACTATCCAAATTAACAACATCAGAAATGAAAAGGGAGACATAACAATAGACACTGAAGAAACAAAAAGAATCCTACTTCAAAGACATATATGCCACAAAATTTGAACATCTGAGGAAAATGGACAATTTTCTTGATCGATTCCACTTGCCAAAATTGAATCAAAATCAGATAGATAAATTAAATAGTCCTATTTTTCCTATAGAAATAGAGGCAGTCATTAATAGTCTCCTAACCAAAAAAAAAAAAAAAAAAGCCCAGGGCCAGGTGATTTCAGCATAGAATTCCAACAGACCTTCAAAGAGGAGATATTACTGATACTCTTCAAGCTACTCTAAAAGATAGAAATGGATAGAACATTAACAAATTCATTCTATGAGGCCACAGTCATGCTGATACCTAAACCTCACAAAGATCCAACAAAAAGAATGTCAGACCAATTTCTCTGATGAACACTGATGCAAAAATACTCAATAAAATACTCGCAATTAAATACAAGAACATATCAAAGATATCATTCACCAGGACCAGGTAGGCTTCATCCCAGGCATGCAGGGATGGTTTAATATATAGAAATCCATCAATGTAATCCACCATATAAACAAACTGAAAGAAAAAAAAAAAACCACATGATCATCTCCTTAGATGCAGAAAAAGGATCTGACAAAATCCAACACTCATTCATGTTTAAAGTTTTGTAGAGATCGGGGATACAAGGCACATACCTAAACATAATAAAGGCTATATATACAGCAAACCAATAGCCAACATCAAATTAAATGGAGAGATACTCAAGGAAATGGCTTTAAAATTGAGGACCAGTCAAGGCTGCCCACTTTCTCCATATCTCTTTAATATAGTTCTTGAAGTTCTAGCCAGAGCAATAAGACAACAAAAGGAGATCAAGGGGATCCAAATGGGAAAGGAAGAAGTTAAATTATCCCTATTTGCAGATGATATTATAGTGTACATAAGTGACCCCCAGAATTCCACCAGAGAACTCCTACAGCTGATAAACACCATCAGCAAAATGGCTGGATACAAAATTAACTAAAAAAAAGTCAGTAGCCTTCCTATATACAAATGACAATCATGCAGAGGAAAAAATTAGGAAAATTACACCCTTCACGATAGCCACAAACAATATTAAATATCTAACCAAGCAAGTGAAGAACTTGTTTGAAAAAAACTTCAAATCTCTATCAAAGGAGATTGAAGATGACATCAGAAGATAGAATGATCTCCCTTGTTCATGGAGAATTAACAAAGTAAAAATGGCCATCTTACCAAAAGCAATTTATAGATTCAATGTGATCCCCATCAAAATACCTACAAAAAATTTTAAAGACATTGAAAGATCAATTCTCAACTTCATATGGAAAAATAAAAACCTAGAATAGCTAAAACAATCCTGTACAATAAAAGATCCTCTAGAGGAATCTGCATACCTTTTCTCAAGCTGTAATATGGAGTAACAGTAATTAAAACAACATGGTACTAGCACAGCAATAGGCTGGTTGATCAACAGAATAGAACTGAAGATCCAGAAATGAATCCACACACATATGGTCACTTGATTTTTGACAAAAAAGCCAACTCTATTAAATGGAAAAAAGATAGAATCTTCAACAAATGGTGCTGGTCTAACTGGATATCTCTGTGTAGAAAAAAGCAATTAGACCCATATTTATCACCATGCACAAAATTCAAGTCCAAGTGGATTAAAGACCTCAACATAAAACCAGAGACACTAAATCGGTTAAAAGAAAAAGTGGGGAAGAGCCTGGAACACATTGGCACAGAAGACAACTTTCTGAACAGAACACCAACAGCCCAGGCCTTAAGGTCAGGTAAGGCACTGTCAAGAGAACAAACCGACAGTCTACAAACTGGGAAAAGATCTTTACCAACCCTACATCTGACAAAGATCTAACATCCAAAATATATAAAGAATTCAAGAAATTAAGTACCACCAAACCAAATAACCCAATTAAGAAATGGGGCTCAGAATTAAACAAAGAATTCTCAACAGAGGAATAGTGAATGTCTGAGAAACACTTAAAGAAATGCTCAACTTCCTTAGTCATCAGAGAAATGCAAATCAAAACAACTCTGAGATTCCATCTCACACCCATCAGAATGGCTAAAATAAAAAACTCAAGTGACAGCACATGCTGGCAAGAATGTGGAGAAAGGGGAACACTTCTTCATTGATGGTGAGAATCTGATCTTGTACAACCACTTTGGAAATCTATCTGGCGCTTTCCCAGAAAACTGGGAATAGGGCTTCCTCAAGACCCAGCTATTCCACTCCTTGGAATATACCCAGAAGATGCTCCACCCCACAACAAGGACATATGCTCAATCATGTTCATAGTAGCCTTATTCATAATAGCCAGAATCTGGAAACAACCTAAATGCCCCTCAGTCAAAGAATGGATAAAGAAACTGGTACATTTACACTATGGAATACTACTCAGCTATTAAAAGCAAGGAATTCCCGAAATCTGTGGACAAATGGGTTGCACTAGAAATGATCATACTGAGTGAGTTAACTCAGAAACAGAAAGACTCACATGGTATATGCTCACTTCTTGGACACTAGTCCAACAGGGATGTCTCACTTACCAGGAGATTGGGATAGATGTGAGTACATCCTATTTGGATTCTAGGTGAGAGAAGTATGGGAGAATGGGAAAATAGAAGGATCCAGAGGGTCCTAGAACCCTACAAGAAGAACATCATGACGGGCAGATCTGGGCCCAGGGGTTCTGCTCAAACTACTGCACCAACCAAGGACAATATATGCAGTAAATATTGTACCCCTACTCAGATCTAGCCAATGGACAAGACATTTTCCACAGTTATGTGGACAGCAGGGACTGACTCTGACATGAACTCTGGTGCCCCATATTTGACCACTTTCACCGTGGTGGGGAGGCCTGGTGGCACTCAGAGAAAGGATAAGCAGGCTACCAAGATGAGACTTGATAGCCTATGACCATATACCGGGGGAGGAGGTCCCCCTCGGTCATAGACCTAGGGGAAGGGAATAGAGTGAAAGTGGGAGGGAGGGAGGAACAGGTGGATACAAGTGAGGGGAAAACAATGGAGACATAATCTGAATAAATTAATTAAATAAAAATTAATTAATATCCCAATTAATATTTGAATTTAAGTAAGAGAAACTATGCTAGTTATCAGAGCAAATGTGTTTTCTAAACATTAAAGAAAACCAAAACCGTCAGTAACATCTTTACTCATAGGGCAGTCTCAGCCCTAAATGCCACTCTTAGTGCCATACTGCAAACCCATTGACTGAAAAAAATGTAAGAAGAGCATAAACAAAGGGCAGCTACCAAATACAACTAACCTGAAACGGCAGGTGCCAACTCTCTGGCAGTACAGTTAGGAAGATGAATAATGGCAGAAGCAGCTTCATAAATGACCATTTCATGTTTATTTCGTAAGCAGCTCTCAATGAAATCGAAGAGTGGACTTTCATGACTGCCAATAAATGTAGACAGAACATGTTTACATATCAAATAGCAGGGTAAAAAGACTGAGATATACCTCTGGAACATTGGGCAAATGACCACTGAAATTTCACTTCTTCAAACAGCAATGAAAAATTGTCAAAACTATTTTTTTCAGAACTTTACATTTTAACCAAGGCCTTGTAAATGAGCAATTACTGAAGGAAAACACAGAACTCGGTAAGAATGGTGAACTTCCTGGTGCTTTAACTTATACCAGACTCCCAATTTCCATCCACAGGGTCACTGTAGCCCTGTAAACATCAGCAGCTTCATAGAATCAGTTTAACATCAGCAAATCAATTATGTTACATACCACATTAAAATATATAATTTGAGAAGTATGTAATTATTCTTCTAGCCAAAAACCATGAGACATACAGACAGTAAAATATTGCCTAAATACAAGAAAAAAAAGGTAGTCACCTGCAATTATTCCTGAGGAGGCTTTTAGGCTTTAGGCTTACTTACTAGATAAACACTTTGAGTCAACTAATACAAATATGTTCAAAGAACTAAAGGAAACTACATCTAAAGAGTTAAATGATCTAGAACTATGGCAGATTATAGCTGATTTTTAAAGGACGCAATGAAAAGCAGAGATTTGGAGAAAGCAGTGATGGGAATGAAAGATCAGTCGAGGAGGTTCAATGCAAATATATATGGAGCCAGAAACTGAAATAACCAGCAGAGGGGAATAAAGGAAAGCAAGAAGAGACGAACAAGGTTTGGAGATCCTTGTAGCATGAACAGGCATTGTCAACTCCATAGAAGGAGAAGCCTATGCTGGCATGATGCTCTTGTGCACTGTGTGCAGTTCACCTGTGTTCATTGGAATGCTGATCTCTCTACCCCACTACCTGGATCAAGCCAGACATTGCATTGTGATGCTTATTCCAAGTATCTCCAGTTTCAAGTTTGTGTAAATATGTCACCATTTGTTCTCTGTGTTGTCAACAAAAACAAACTAGCCAATGCTGAGCAATAACAAAGAATAGGGTGGGACATTCTGATGGAGTGAGGGGAGGAGAAAGAGGAGGAAGGAGAGGATGGAGCCCAGAGGAGAGACTGGGAGACATCAAGAGGAATGAACTAGGCCTACGAGATGATTTCAAAGCAAGTATAAAGTGGGAAATCAGAATGGGAAGAAACTATACTAGCCTGGAGATTTAGGATGAAGTAATTGCACAGCATTGTGCTATAGGCTATAAATAGATCCTGGTCTCTTTCTGTGGTTATTTGGGTATAAAGCTGGTTAAGGAGTAACCGCTGATATTACTAAAATAATAATTCAATATTAAATATTCATTCAATGATCCTACAAAGAAAGAGACAAGGTGGCAAAATATTTGAAGAAACAATGACTGAAAATCTACAGATTGATTAATTAAAACCAAGTCTACATGCCAGAGAAACTCAACAAATCTCAAGCAGGACAAATATATATAGCTACAATATTGTTTGTTAGTGTTACTTTTACAACTGTGAGTGTGTTGCCGTTTTTCACTTAACCTGGCTAAGACCCAAAACTTTGAGACTGGACTAGGTTATTTATTTAAGAAGCTTTAAGGCACAACACTGAGCAGCTATTACTCTACTCTCAGCTCTCTAAACTAATCTGAGTACCTCTTTGCCAAAATTCCCAAGATACTTGCATTTTACGGTTTTCTTTGTTCCAACTGCTCTCTCTTGATGTCTCCTGGACCTCTGCCTGCGACTGAACCCTCTCTCTGTCTCTGTCTCTCCTCTCCCTCCCTCTGTCCTCGCCCCCTCTTGTCTCCCTCCCTCCCCTCAATCTCTCTTCTCCCCTGGCTGACAGGAAGCCCAGCCCTATTCTCTCCTCTGCTAAGGACTGGCTGTTAAGCTGCTTTATCGACATATCAGGGAACAATTGGGGAGCAAGTTTTAAGGTTTAGACAAGAGATTCTCAGAACAAGGATTGCAACCAGATATTGGGGGGGGGTACAGAAATCAGTATTTGAATCTTTACACAGTACACAATAACATTATGTCTACAGTTATTCAAGTATTAAGTAAATAAATGGGCAGAAAAATTCTGACAGTAACGGTAAAATATAAACAAACTCATCATACTTTATACAAATCAACAGAATTATACAATTAGTGGCTGTTTTGGGGGATGTAATCTGTGCACAGAACTAGCCTACCTCACTGCTGCCTTCCCTCCCAGGCCCAATATCAGTAGACACAGAAAGAAGCTTGTCTAATTAACTTAGGTATTCCTTCTTTCCTTCTGTCACTCTCCTTAATTTTACTCTCTATAATATTTTATAAAATCTTTCCATTTTTCTTTTTCTGATATTTTAATGTTTTATTTTATTTCTAGCTTTTTGTTTCTGTTTCTCCTACCTTTACAGCTTTTTCTACATTTCATAATCTGATATATTTTTCCAATGCTTCTATCTGTCCCTCTCACACCCTGTCCCCCTTTCATTAAAGCTTGTTTCAGTATCTTCTCTTTACTTCCTCCTTTACTTCATTCACCATTGTTTTTACTTTACTAGTTTTTAAATGCATACTTTTATTATACATTTTTTACCATTTTCTTTCTATTGTCACTTATGATATAGTAAATGACTTTAACTTCTTTTAACTGTGTTTTTCTTAAATATTTATTTTAAACATGTGCATATGAGTATAGGTGTGCAGAGGTCAGAGGCATTGGATCCCATGGAATCAGACTTACAGGCAGCTCTGAACTGCCTGACAGAGATGCTGGAACTCCAGCCTCTTACGGAAGAGCAGTGGCACCACTGGGCCATCTCTCTAGCCCCTTTAACTTTATTTTTATATATGACCTATTATGGTGTTAAAATGCTATAATCAAAGCTCTCTATCTCTGTGAGTGGAGCCTTTAAGAGAAGGCCGCTCACTAAGAGCTCCCTATATAAGGAATATCCATCTCAACAAATGCATGACCTGAATCATAAACATGAAAACCCAAAGCAGCGTGGCTCCTCTAGAAGCTTGCAACTTTTAAATAACTGAACCTAAAGATACTGAAACACTTTAAAAGTCAGAAACATTTAAAAAGTCTGCTTGAAGAAATAATCAATGAAGGGCTATTGAAATGGCATTGTGAGTAGAAGCTCTTGTTTTGCAAGCATGAAGCCCTGAGTTAGAACTCTTGGCTCTCATATAAAAAGCTGAGTGTGGGCTCCACGCGCGAGGACTGGGAAACAGAGGCATGCTTGGGAGCTTCTGGTTCAGTGGGAGATTCTATCTCAAAGAAGTAAAGTAAAAGTGATAGAGGAAGACATTTGACATCCTGCTCTTGGCTTCTACACACGTGCTCACATCCTCTGTTCATGTGCTTCATGTGCTCTCAAAATACACACACACACACACACACACACATATACGCAGACACACACAGACACACACAGACACACATAGACACACACACACACACAGATTAATAAGAAGGTTCAAATAAGAGATGAGTGAATATGTCAATATGATACCTGTACAAAAAAATTCAACAACTTGGGCTAGAAATGCAGTAACTTAAATAAAAAATACAGGCAAATAAAAATCTTAAAAATAAGTCAAATAAAAATTCTTACTAGAAAGTATCACCAGCACACTAGACCAGGTGTAATAAAAGCTACTAGGAATTGGTGACAAAGGTGGGAAATCTATATTCAGATAACAAAAAAACAAAATCCAGAAATAATGAAAATAACATTCAAGACCTCTGGTGCACTATTAAGAGACCAAATTAACCCATCTACAGTATAGAAGGATCCAAAAAGAGCAAACTAAAGAGGCTGAAACTTCACTGTAGCAGAAAACTTCCCAAATCTAGAAAAAGACATGGGCATCCCACACGAGGCATATAGAATCCCAAATAGAGCCAGGTAAATACTTTTATACATTATAAAATTCCAAAAGCATAGAACATAATACTGAAAAATGCAAGAAAGGTAATGCTACTTGAAAAGAGAAACCCATTGAAACAACAGGATACTTCACAAAAGAACCTCTAAAGACTAAGAGAGATACAAAAACAACTGCTAACCCAGACAATGAGAGTGTGAAATTTTAAATGCATCCTTTAAAACTGAAGCAGAAACAAAGACTTCTCATTAACATAAATTAAGCCAATTCATAACCGCTACACTAGCACTGCTGAATACACTTAAAAGAAATACTACACACAGAAAAGGAAGAAACACATACACAAATGTGAAAGTCCAAGAAAGAACAAGTCTCATTAAAAGAATAAACAAAGTAGGAAAGAACCAAACATGATTAGCTCTGTAAACCAGCAAACATTCAAAGATGGGCAAAATTAGTATATATCTCTCAATAATATTAAATTTAAAATGTTAACTTCAATTGGAACATAGACGAATAGAGTAAAAGGCAAGATCCAACTGTTTGCTCTCTACAAGAAATTTATCTACTGGCAAAGACTGAAAGAAAAATAAAAAATTAAATTCCAAGTAAGTAGAATTCAAAACCAAGCTAGAATAGCTATACTCATACTTGGCAAAGCAGACGTCAAGCCAAGCTTAATCAAGGAAAGAGACAGTGTGCCGTGTTAATAAAGGGATAACCCATTAAGAATGTATGATGATTATAAATATGTAAGCATCAAATGCTGATGCACCCAGTTTCACTACTAAAAATAAAGGGACAGACAAGTCCAGAAATAACAACGATGGATACTTTAAAATCTCGCTCTGCCTGGGTGTGGTGGAGCACACCTTTAATCCTAGCACTTGGAAGGCAGAGGCATGAGAATCTCTATGAGTTGAGGCCAACCTGGTCTACATAACGAGTTCTAAGAACAGCCAGGGCTACATAGAGAGGCCCTGCCTTAAAAGAAAAAAAAAAAATTCATTCTCGATAAAAGACAGCTATATCATCCAGCCTGCCCAACCCCAGAAGAAAGTTGGCGTTCAATTGTATTGTGAGTCAAATGGAGTGAACTGACACTTTCCAGAATATTCTATCTGTGGAATACATACTCTTCTCAGCAGTCCATGAACTGTTCTCCCATGTAGATCACATTTTAGATAATAAATCAAGTTTTAACAATACAAAAAGGGAGAGAAGAGTCAGAACATGAATATTTCTTAGGGGCTAGAGAAATGGCTCAGTGGTCAAGTTTATGTCAAATAGCTTATAACTACTTCTAACTCCAGTTCCAAGAGATCCAACACCCTCTTCTGAAATCTGTGAGCACTTATATATATGTGTGCACATACATGCCCACATACAAATAAAATACATCTTTGAAAAAAATAATTTCTTGGGAGATGGAGAGATGGCTCAGAGGTTAAGAGCACTGACTGCTCTTCCAAAGGTCCTGAGTTCAATTCCCAGCAACCACATGGTGGCTCACACCCATCTATAATGAGATCTGGTGCCCTCTTTTGATCTGCAGGCAGAGCAATGTATACATAATAAATAAATAAATCTTTAAAATAAAGAAAAAATAATTTCTTATATCTTACTGATCATGATGGAATAAAATTAGTATCACAAGAAATAAAGAAGATTGAATATGCAAACTATATTTGCTATATATAAAGTATGGTTTTTAAAAATTAAAGAAATCATAGAATTAAGTGAAAGTAAAAGTACACTGTATTAGAAGCAAAGGCAGAAGAGGTGAGCTTGCTGTGATGAGTGCATACATTAACAAGTCGAGAGAATTCTCTGGGAAATATCTTAGTGATGTACTTCAAAGTCTAAGAAAAGAACAAGAAAAGGCCAAACAAAATAAGTAGGTGAAAATGAAAAAATAACAGAGTAGGGGAGGAATCAGGGAGATGAAGGCCGTAAGAGGAACAGCTGCTTGTGGGCAGATAGACAAGACCAACAACGCTTACATCAACTAATCAAAACAAAGACTCAAATCAGTAACGTTAGAGGTGAGGGGACATTACAACAAGATTCCCTGAAATCCAGAGGCTAGGAAGCACTCTGAAGGCTTATCTTTCAGGAAACTAGAAACCCCACTGGAAATGGATTCTTGACAAAGGTGCCAAAGTGCCTATTGGAGGAAAGATGCCCTCATCCACCAATGGTGCTAGGGAGCAAGAAATGCACGTGGCAAAGACTGAAACATGATCTTCACCTCTCACCTTGCACAAAAATCAACTAAAAATGGATTATAGATCTTAATGTAAGATCCAAAATGTTGAAATTACGAAAGGAAACCATAAACATTTCAAGATCCAGGGACAAGCAACAACTTTCTGAGTAAGACTCTAACAGCTCGGGAAATAGCAGCTAGGTCTTACAAATATCAAATTAAACTCCTACACAGCAAAGGGAACGTAAAAAGATAACCTGCAGGAAGGGAGATATGTTTTGTTAGCTCTTCACTAGGCAGAGCATGAATAACTAGAATAAAGAGCTGACAAAATTAAACGAGTGAAAGAAGTGAGCAGATAGTTCTCAGAAGCAGTACAAATGGCACCCTAGGCATCTGTGATATGCAAATGAAACTCCACCGAAACTCCATCTCCTCCAACCAGAGTAGCTACATCTTAAGAAAACAGATGAGAACAAATGCAGGTGAGGATACAGAGGAACCTCTACACTGCTGCAGCCACTATGGAAATCAGTATGGTGGTTCCTCAAGACACTAAAGCTACAGCATTGCTGAGTGTATATCTGGATGAATCTAAGTCAGCATACTACAGGCACTTACACACTCATTACACACTCATAAATACTCATTATACAACACAATATATTACATGTTATATAAGACATAATAATCATAGTAAAACAAATTGATTATTAGGAAAGATCAAATGTTACACACTACATTAATAGACATTAACTAGTCAAAACAACATTAAAACAAACAACTAGGGTTAGAGGGCATAGCCTCAACTGGATTAAGTAGATCTTTGCTACCATCATGTTTAATGGTTTTCCTGACAAAATCTGCACTTTGACAAGGAAGCCTTCTTTCACCATTTCTACTCACTACTGCACTAAAGGCTTGAGCTAGTGAAAAAGGCACAGCACAAAATACAGGAGTTAGTCTAGAAACACAGACGTGAAACTGTATTTGTTCACAAGTGATATGATTTTGTGCACAGAAAATCCAAAGTAGTATAAAGATTGAGAGAACAAGAGCAAAAGAGGGAGGGAAAGAGAGAAGGAGAGAGAAAGGGAGGGGGGAGTATGCACTAGCTAGGAGCATTACAAGCTCATAACATAAAAACAACTACATTTCAATGTGCTACAACAAGAAATCCAGAAGTGAAAGTGATGAAACAATTCCATTCATAACAGCCTAAGAATGACAGAATGGGGCCAGTGAGACAGCTCAGTGGGTTAAGGTACTTGCTGTCAAGTCTGAGTTTGACTGCCCAGGATTCATATGTTAGATTGTGAGTACCAACTCTTGTGAGTTGTTCTCTCTGACTTCTATATACACACAAAATAAATTAATACTTTTTTATTTTATAAAAATAAATACTTTTACTTAATTTAAAATACAATTTTAAGTTAAAAACTAAAAAATCTTTTTGAGAACTCTAGTTGAAGAAAAGGACCCTGTCCATACTCTAAAACTACTTATTATCAACATGGCAATCCTCCCACGTGGATTTATTTAAAGTACATCTATTGTTCCATTCAGTGCAAATCTTACCAAAATGTCAGCAAGGTTTTGTTGTAGTAATTCAAAGCTCATTCTAGAATGTTTATGGATAAGCAAAGAATTCTGAGACACATTTTCCAAATTCACAACTTTAAACCACAAGCAATCATGACAATGAACAAAAGTCTGAGTTTCATCACATGGTCAACTGGCTTTCCAAAGAGGAGACAATTTAAAGGGGAAAAGGTGAATTTTTACTAATTAGCACTGGGAAACTTGGTCTCTCTGTATTTTTAGATGAGTGTGCACCATTATATGAACATATGCAGATCTTAACTCAGACGAGACGACAGTCTTAATGGTTCCACACTAAAACTATTAATACTGTGCTACCAGAAGAACACACTGAGGAAACAAATCACTGTGGTCTTGAATTAGGTAGGCAGCCACTGGACACAGCACACAAAGCACCATCTCTCAGAGAAACAGGTGATAAAACCAAACATTAAAACGTTAAAATAAGGAAACAAAAGACAAGCAAAACACTGTAAAAGCATTTGTTTGTTAACAATTTGGGGATACACCAAGAGACATAATTGTGGATTTCTAATGAAATTGTCAAGCTTTGTTATCTGATTCATCAAAAAAAAAAAAAAATCAGAATGAGTCAGGACATCTTCCAAATGCAACAACTGTATTAAAAGATAGGCAAGAGATCTGAATGGCTACTATTTAATAACAACAACAAAGGAAGAAAGCAGTAACACAAATAAGCAGCTGAAAAGAAAGTACTAGTAATTAGGAAAGTGGATGCTAAGAGCAAGGTGAGAGACTTCCATATAGCCACTGGAATAGGCAGCAGACACACCAGGCACACAGGTAAGGTACATCTAGGTCTCAGCACTCAGGAGGCAGAACCTGAAGAGTTCTAGGCCAGACTGAGACACTGAGTGAGAACAATCTGAAAGATGAAGAAGTCAGCAGACAACATCCTACATCGATGAAGATGTCCTCACAGACATGTAAAATAGTATGGAACTGTATAAAATCATCTTCAGCTTCTTTAAAACATAAACACAGCAAGTAGTCCGGTATTCCATTTATAGGAATCTTCCCAAGAGAACAGAAAATATATGTGCACACAAAGATTTGGACCTGGCTATCAAAAGCAACTCAAATGACATCAGTTGATAAACAAAACCTGTCATCCTCACATTATGCAATAGCACTCGGCAATAAAAAGGAGTAAAGATTCATGCTGCGATAAAGTAAACCACTGAATATTAGGCTGAATGAAAACAGCAGGAATATGGTGTCGTTTACAGGAAGTGTCTACACAGGCAAAAGGCAGCAGGGGTATTAGACAGATGAGAGTAAGCAACTTCAGAAGGTGATGGACACATTCTAAAGACAGATTGTGCTGACAGTTGTAGAGTTACACAAGCTTATTACTAAATTACACAATTGCATGCTTATAGTGAGTGAATTTTATCACACCTGTAAGCCCAGCATTGAAAGGCAGAGGCAACAGAATTCTTATGAGTTCCAGCCAGGCCTGGGCTATAGAATGCAGAATCAACTACATTAGTTGATCAAAATTTAAAATATTAATATCTTTTTATGTATAACAATGAGAAGGAAGTCTAATTGTTCTAACATTTTTAATATTCATTTACTAAAACTTCTCAAGAGCTAAGGTTACTTATTTTTTATTATTTAGTGTGTGTGTTGGCTGTGTGTGGGGAGAATGAATGAAGGTCCATGTGCATGTGTGGAGATCAGAGAACAGTGTCTAAAGCTGGTCCTCTCTCTCTCCTTTTTTTTGGGGGGGGGAGGGGAGGTTTTCGAGACAGGGTTTCTCTGTGTAGCCTTGGCTGTCCTGGACTCACTTTGTAGACCAGGCTGGCCTCGAACTCACAGTGATCCCTCTCTCTCCTCTAGGGGTTCTGGGACTTGAACTAAAAGGCTTGTGTGGCAAGTGCTTTCACCCACTAAGCCATCTCACTAGGCCAAAACAAACTGCTTCGCTATGCTGACACTCAACAGAGTTAGTAAAGCTAAATTATGACCGTTTAAGTAGTCACAGTATTCTCTTATGCGGGTATTTCTTTCTTATGCCTAAGTAACACCCAAGGTCACTGCTTTCAATTCTCATCAACCAGCTAGGACTGATTTCTATCAATCAACTGTACAATTTACAATAGTTCTTAGCCCCAGGCTCTCATATAACAATACTACAAAATTTTTCTTTAATTTCTTTTGAGGGAGGTAGCTTTTAAGGTAAGATCTCACTCTGTAGCCCAGGCTGTCCTCAAACTGGTACTTCTCTTGCCTCTTCTGCCTGAGTTCTGGCATTATAGGCATGAACCATCACACCAAGCTTGTACTTTAATTAATTATATAAATTAAATGCAATTCATACATTTTAATACTATCCTTCATAAATTCTGCATTCAAAATAGCAGAAAGTCTCACATCCAGCAGCCCTAAAACAGTTTTCAACTTCCTGTTGGATACTGTCCAGCTTTCTATTGCTGTTATAAAACACTGACCAAAAGCACCTTGGGAAGGAAAAGGTTTACCTGATCTCACACTCCCAACAGTCCATCACTGAAGACCACTCTGTAAGCTCCAAACCAGTGAAAGACCCTATCTCAAAAAAATCACCTGTATGAAGTTACCTGAGGCTTCCATGTGCCTATATCCATATGTGCACATGCAAACACATACACATATGCACCCACATGAACACACATACACAGTCTACATATGTACACACATGCACAAGAGACTATATTCAGTGGGTTGTTTTCTTCTACAGAAATGATGCTAATCTTCATATTCACTTTACCATGTTTTTTTCCCACAAAGCAGCCTTTTTAAAAGATGAAGACACAACCAGGTGTGGTGGCGCATATCTGTAATCCTAGCACTTAGGAGGCAGATGCAGGTAGATGACTGAGTTTGAGGCCAGCCTGGGTCTACAAAGCTAGTCCAGGACAGCCAAGGCTACATAGAGAAACCCTTCCTCAAGGGGGCGAGGAGGAGAAAGAAAGAAAAGATGAGGACATAGAGATATAACTAAATTTTCTGCACAATCTTTTGTTGGCTGCATTATTAAAAATACCTCTCAAAACTCAGACATTATAAATAATAAAGGAACTGACATCTTGTTTCCTTGCTCATATATATAAGTATTCCTCTGTGGAATTCTTGAAGAGAAACTTCTAAATTATAGGCAAGCAACGTACGTGCTTTCATTTTCAGTAGGCACGCAAACGACCCTCAGGACTATCTGTCCTATTTCATACTCCCAGCAGGGTGAGAATATCCACATTCTGGACGCCATTTGACTCTGTAAAGCGCTAAATATTCTGCCAATCTGGTGATAGGTAGAGACAGTAGTTTATTTTGATGTATATGTTTCTAATTAATAGTGATGTGAAGCTTTTTAAAAATGTCTGTTGCAAAATATTTGTAACAGTAAAACTTACTAACTTTACTTACTAAAAAGCTATAAAATCATTTGAATACAATTTGTTTTTATTTTTTGAGACATGGTCTTGCTATGCAGCCAGGTTGGTCGGTCTCTCAAGTGTTGGGATTATGAGAGTGCCACGTGTCCAACTCCTTTCTTCTCTCTCCTTTCCCTTCCTCTCTCTCCTGTATACTGACCTAGAGCAAATGGGCAACGAAGGGAACATAGCATCTAACATTCCTTCAGTCTGTTCTGGAAGAATATCTTTCAATGCATGTTACACCTGTTGGGTTTGTTGAGTCCTACTTAGCCATTGTTCTTGGTTTACATTTTTAAAATGTCATAGCACACTGGACATCAATTTCAATTTCTGCCATGGCTTTCTGGAAGTGAATCAAAGGATCAGAGGTGAAGATTTAATTCATCACTGACTGTCTAGGGGAAACTATAAAAGTAACTTTTATTCTCCTGGCTCAGTTGTTGTCTGGGAGGCTCACTGCTTCCTTCTGCTAACCTAGACCTAGGATATTTTCAGCTTCTGAGACTTACTGCTCCTAGACCTAAGCTTTCCTTTACCTGATACTTGCTCTGTATGTACCAGGCTGGCCTTGAGCTCAGCTCTGTTTGCGTCTATCTCCTGGATTAAAGGTGAGTTTGTATTCCAGCTGGATCACTCAGACCCAGAAGATCTTTGGATGTGATCTCTTGCCAGCCAGATCACATAGACCTATGTCTTTGGATATGATCTCTTGCCAGAACAGCCATGTTCTGAATTAACATTCCTCTACAAGAAACAGCCCCAATGTCCCAGTGGTGAAAACATTTGGGAGTAAGAATGTATAGGTATTGTGATTTGGAAGTAAAGCATCTCCACAAAACGATTGTGGGAAGGTTCATGCTTTATCCCTGGATACTGAGAGGTGACTGGACCATGAGGGAGCTAACTTGAATCAAAGGATTCATCGACTGAGTTCGATGAATGAGCTACAAGCACGGAGGGCCCTGTTGGAAGAAATGAGTCAGTAGGGGCGTGTCTTTGAAAGATATATCTTGTCTTGACCCTTCCTGCATGCTTGACTCCTAGCACCATGAACTGGGCCAGTTTTTCCCATCACATATGCCCCACCACAATCCTGTCTTATCATACATGGACCCAGAAGCAATGGAGCCACACAACCACAGACTCAACCTTTCAAAGCAAGAGTCAAGATAAATTTTTCTCTCTTGTTTTCAGCTATTTGTCTCAGTGATGAAAAACTGATTAACAAACCAGGTTAGAACTCCTGACTGTCATGATTGCCTTGATGCAAGTCTCCTAAGAATAAACAAACTCCATTGAAAGGAAAGATAAGTAATCCTTGTTCAGATTATACAAAAACAGACAGAAATAAGGATGAAAAATGAGCCCTTGAAAAATTCTTGTGTAGAAGAAGAAAAGATCTGCCTCTGCACGTACCTACATTATTGTAATGCTATTAAAAATGAGTACGGTGGTAGCTCAGGTACTGCAATTGACAGCAATAGGAAGCAGGAGCCCAGAATAGACAACCATGTAGGGAAATCGAGTTTACAAGAAAGCTGATATTCTATAGCAGTGGATATAGACTTATTTCAACAAATCCTTCAGAATCTACTAGCTTTCAGATGAGGGAAAAAACTAAGTTGCTAAATTATATCATATCTAGAAAAAAATTCAGGTATGATACAGACCCAAAATATGAAAATTAAAACTATAATACTTAGCTGGGCATGGTGGCATATGCCTTTAATCCCAGAACTCAGGAAGGCAGAGGCAGGAAGATACTGTGAGTTTGAAGCCAACCTGGTCTACAAAGCAAGTCTAGGACAGCTACGGCTACCCAGAGAAACCCTGTCTCAGAAAAAAAACCAAAAAACCAAAAACCAAACCAAACAAACAAACAAAACAAGAACAAAACCAAAACTATAATGCTTGAAATAGCACAAAAAAGGTATTTGTGAACTTGGGGTTCAAGCAAGACAACAAAAACAATATTCTTTCAATAAGAGACTGATAAACTTAATTGTCCTACATTTAAGTAGTTCTTTCTGTTCATCAAAGATATCAGAAAAAGAATGGGGGAAAGCATCTGTAACGCTTATAACCAATCCAGAACTATTATTACATATTAAGAATTCCTATAGCCAGACAGTGGTAGTGCATAACCTTAATCCCAGCACTTGGCTTCATGAAATCTCCCTTCTACATGGAATGAATATTGACACACCATTTTGGAAAAACAAAGACTGGTGTTACATATAAACTGCAGAGGTATATATGACAATGATCTTGTAACACCACGCTTCTATATACTGTACAGAAGTGTATGTTTAAACATGAAAATAGGGCTATGGAGACTGCTGTGGTTTGATTGTGTTCTTCAGAAGTTCATGCATCAAAAACTTAATCCCCAAATCCATATGGTAATACTATTTATTATAGTGGAGCCTTTGGCAGGTAATTAGAATTAGATGGCATCATGGGAGTTGGGCCATATAATAACATGAGTAATGCTATAAGAAAAGATACTTCAAGTAACACCCTTGTTCTGCCTTACCATGTGAGGCAGCAAGAAGGCTTTCCAGATGTTGAGCACCATGCTCTTGCCTTCCCAACCTCTAGAACTAAGCCAAATCCAACATCTCATAATAAATGTCTTGGTCTTAGATAAAGATGCTCCTTAACTTACAATGTGGTATGTTCTAATAGACCTATTATAAATGAAAGCAATATAACTCAAAAATGCTTTTATACCTATCTACCAAACACTATAGCTTAGCAGCACATCACATATAGTTCTCCACCCTCATACTGCACACAGGGAGCTATGGCTCACTGCTGTTGTTGCCGTTCCAACTGAAGGCCTGGAAAAAGGTTTATCCCATGCACATTGCTGCCATAAAGTTAAAAAAGTCAAACTATCACAAACTGAGGACCATCTATATTTTTATAGCGACAAAAATGGATGAAGGTAGGAGTAGTGTGAGACAAGAAGCTGTTCACGGTGGTTTTACTCATAAGCAACAAAGCCAGAAAAAAAGAATGAGCCGGGAAATTACGAAAGAAGTACATCTAAATGAACAAACAAAACCAAGTGTGATTGTTACAATAAAATTCTAAGTGAAAAAAACAAGGCACAAAATGCAACATGAGTCATCCACAAAATGTTAAGAACAGGATGAAACAACTTCAGTGTTTAGGAATGGGTATAGAGGGAGTAAAATATAAAAAGAAAAGCAATGAAATGAGTGTTTAAAATGCCTTAGTTGTTCTTCTGGAGACCAAGAGTTATATAACCAAATAAAATGCACATAGCATGTTGGGGCACTAGAAATAATATACTATTTCCTAATGTATGCAATCATTCAGTCCTATACACATACTATGCATACAAGTAAGTTTTTTCATTTTCTGTATGTACTTTATCTTTCTTAATTTAAAAGAATGTCGGATATAGCATTCCAGAAAAGAGGCCAATTTTATTAATAGTGACATATAGACATAGCTGTATTCTTACTGTTTATTCAATCCGAGACTCTTTCAATAGGTAACAGACTTATGTTTATTATGATAAATGATGTATTTTGTGTTCTAGACAGCCCACAAAGATGGGCTTACCAAATATACACTGCCAGATATTCAAACCCTGGTAGTGTCCTCAAATATTATTGCCAGGATTGTTTAGGGGGATATAAGAGAAGGAATAGCACAACATTTCCGAGATTAGATTTCAAATACCACAGTTTCCAAGCTCTCTCCCTTACACACTTGCTTTAGGAGAAGGGAGTTGTCATGATAAGTGGATATTTGACAGCCAATGAAAATCTCTCAAAGGAGGAAAGTGGAACATCTGACCAATAGCCAGGAAGAAAGTTAAGGTTTACCAACAAAATGTGAGTAAAGTATGAAGTGGACTCTCCAGCGCCAGATGACTGCAGGCCTGGCCAACATGACTCACACAGCACCTCATATCAGAACCAGACAGCTCAGCTGCAGATCACTGAACATGGTAACTGAAACAAATGCTTGTTCTAAGTAGTAAGTCTAAGGCCAACTTTCCACATGGCCAGAGCTATCTAATACCCTGACACTTCCATGCAATGTATTTCCTGTCTCCTGCATATATGCACCATTTTAATTACCTTACTAACATCATTCAGCATGTCCTTGTACCATTTTTTGCTCTTAACATGTTGAAGAATTTTTATTCAATTTTTTCTCTTTTTTAAAATTTATATAGTTGATTGTAGCCCCCTCCCTGTCTCCGTCCAGTCCCACCCTCCCTCCCTCTTACCCCCTCCCGCTCCCCTGGTCCTCAGAAATGGAGCCCTCCTTCCCTACCATCTGACCCCAGACTATCAAGTCTCATCAGGACTGCCTGCATCCTCTTCCTCTGTGGGCTGGCATGGCTGCTCTGCCAGGGGGAAGTGACCAATGAGTGGGCAGCAGGGTCCATGTCAGATGCTGTCAATTTTTTGCTCTTAAGTACTGCTATTGTTTGACCATATCCACCAAAGTTCCTGAGTGGGAGATTAGGCTCTAATATAAAACTGTTATGAGGTGAAACTTGAAAGACTTACTCTGGTCATGCAGACTTTGCCCTGAGCATTTGTTTGTTAACACAGGAGATTAGCTGCCACAAGAGAGACTTACAAAGGGGAGAATTTTGTTACCTTTTCCTCTTCTCCTTTTTCAAGTAGACACGGGGGTGGGGGGGGGGGGGGGTGGGGCTCCTAACATAGTACCTCTGTCCTGTTATAATACAGCACGAACACCCTTGCCAGGTGTTGGTGCCATGCTCTGGAACATGCCAGTTCCGAAACAATGAGCCAAATAAACTATCATTTATAATCTACCCAGTTTCTGGTACTCTATTGCAAAAGCAGGAAATGGACTAGAAATTTACTGACCAATTTTTTGGGTCAAGTTTAATTATAATTTCCTCCTCAAACAAGACCAATATACTTGCATTTCGAATACCACATTCTAACCATAATTTCTTATGTGGAGATCCCCTGGAATCACAGTCTGTTATTCTATTTTTAATATCTTTTAAAAAATGGTTTAGAAGCTAAGGAGGTGGCTCACTGGATAAAGTGCTTGGCATCAAGTACGAAGGCCAAAGTTTGGACTCCCAATATCTACATTAAAAGCTTTGTGGGATTATCAGCTGGCCTGTTCCCAGGGGCTCAGGACGTTGAGTCAGGGAACTGAATGCCCTAGGGAAGCTAACCAGACTGGATGGGTCAGGAAGCTCTGGGGTCAGTGAGAGATTCTGTCTCAGTAAGTGAGCAGGAATCAATCACGGAAGACATCTGAGGTAGACTTCTGGCCTCTACATGAGCATGCTCTTCTTTCATGCATTCACAATTGAGAAAACACACACACACACACACACACACACACACACACACACACACACACACACACCTCACACTCAAAAGTTTTGACTTAGAAATCCCAGCTTCTGGGATGGGAGATGACTTGGTGGGTAAAGAACTTGCTATGTAAGAACAAGGCCCTGAGGGCAGATCCTAGCATACACATTAAGTCAGACACAGTAGCACAGCTCAACACCTCAGTGATCCTGTTGTCCCTAAGTAAAGACAGAAGGCAGAGACAGGAAGCTTGTGGTTTAGCTATTGTAACTACATGGCAGTGAACATGTCACATAAGCCTTCAGTTTGAGGTATTTTATTATGGCAGCCCACAACTAACATAGCCAAATTTGACAACAGTCCAAAATGATTCTTGCATCCTTCTATCTGTTCTCTTAATACCGCTGGCCTTTCTACCCAACAGAAGAAACGTTGGCATGCTTCCCCAAGAGTAGGTCAGAAAAAAAAAAAAAATGTACTTTTCTCTTTTGTTCTGGAGACTCAAGCAACACTATGGAGAGGAGAGGGGCTCCCTCTCTCCTTGAGTTTTCAACTACACAGGTGGGTTCCGCCCTGATGATTTCATCTAATCCTAATCACTTCTCAAAGGCTCTGTCTCTAGACATTATAGAGCAATGAAGCTTCCAGGTTTTTCTTTTTCTTCTTTTTTTGTTTTCTTTTTCAAGACAGGGTTTCTCTGTGTAGTCCTGGCTGTCCTGGAACTGACATGCAGACCAGGCCGGTCTCAAACTCAGAGATCAGCCTGTTTTAGCCTCCCAAGAGCTGGGATTAAAGGTATATGTCACCATTGTCCAGCCCAGGTTTTTATTTCCATTATTGTATGTATGTATGTATGTGTGTATGTAAGTATGTATGTATGTATGTATATATGTATGTGTATGTATGTATGTATATATGTATGTATGTATATATGTATGTATGTATGTATGTATGTGTGTATGTATGTGTGTGTATGTATGTATATATGTATGTATGTACATATATATGATTTGAGACAGTGTCTTACTCTGTAGACCAGACTAACCTGAAAATCATTATGAAACCAAGACTAGCCTCAAACTAGTGGCAATCCTCCTGCCTCAGCCTCTCCAGTACTAGAATTTATATACATAAGCCACTACATCCTGCTCCAATCTTTTGATATATCTTATGGGAACTGAACTTCAACACAAGATGGGACAAACTTAAAACAGTCTTACTAGGCATGGTTCTCTAGAGGAACAGAACCTATATATGTGTTATATATTATAAAATATATATTTATACATATTATATTTTAAAATACATATTATAAAATGGATGCCTGGAACCAGACAGCTCAACAATGACCATGTATACTCTAAAGAAGCAGAGTAGCTACTCGGTTCACGAAACCGGGTATCTCAGCATCTCAGTTCAGCCCTGAAGACCTAGTCTCTCTAGAAAATCATCTGTACTGGTCCATGTTGGAAAGCCAGAGAGAGTTGAGCACCATGTCAACAGAGAGCAGCAAGAGCAGCAGTGACAGATAGACACACTCAGGAAGGAGCAGAGAAGGCAAACTAATGTACATTTTCAAGCAAATGCTTCTCTTTCACTGAAGATCTGACTAAAAGCAGTAAACCTATATCTTACAATTGTCTCGAAATTTTCTCTGTCAAAGAACTTTATTATTTCTGAATTCAGCCTTACTCAAGTTTTCAGTATACAAGTAGAAAGGAACCAGATCGGTCGGTCGGTCGGTCTGTCTGTCTGTCTGTCTGTCTGTCTGTCTATCTATCTATCTTTTGTCTGTCTGTCTGTCTGTCTGTCTGTCTATCTATCTATCTATCTTTTGTTCTCTTTTCTTTTCTTGCCAGAATGTAATATGACTAGCCTCTGGTCCTAGTCTCAAAAGTCCTTATTCCCCATTAAAACTGTGTCAGACAGGATTTCATTGTCCACATTTCTAGCAGCCTCTGGACTTTTATACATTGTCAAAACGGCTGCTTACAGCATGCCAGGGCTTCCCTATCCACAGGCCCAAATTCTCTGAATCCCTTCCACAAAGCAGTTCTAGCTGGGCATGGTGGAGCACATCTTCACTGTCAGCACTCAGGAAGCAGGGGCAGGGGGCGTCTCTGACTTCAAGGCCAGCTTGGTCTACAAAGTTTCAAGACAACCAGAACTATAAAGAGAAAGCCTGCCACAAACAAATAAACAAACAAACAGCAATTCCAGAGTACCTGAGACAGATGGTCATGTAGTCCTAACAAAAGCCCCACATTTTGGATAAGTATTATTAGTTTTTTTCTTATGACAAAATGCCTGGCAGAAGCAAATGAAGAAGGTTTTGCTTTGGCTCACAGTTTGAGCAGTGAAAATGGCTCCAGCTGTGGCAGCAGGGGTATCTGGAAGCTGGTAACATTCCTTCCAAGGTCAGGAAGCAGAGCCAGCTCAATGCTGATGTCAGCGCACACTCTTTGTACCCTTCTATTCCACTGGGAACCCCAGCCAACACTCAGATTCCATCGTCCCTCCAAAGTTAAAGCTCTTTAGAAACAATCTCACAGACAACCCCAGAGGAATGTCTCCTTGGTGACCAAATCCAGTGAAGCTGACAGTGACAATGAGCCATCACAGCATCCACCATTCGTACTTTCATCTCTTTGAGTCTAACATGCTGTGCTTTCTTTGGTTCCTTTCATTTTGGCTTTCTACGTACGTGACACACAGCAGCCTCCTGTCACGGCTGACAGTACTCACTCTGCCCAGTCCATCCTCTCCTCCTCAGTCACGGTACATATTTTTCCTTCCCGTACTTCAGTTTAGGTAATTTTCACTGAGCGGTCTTCAAATTCTCTAATTTCTTTCCCTAGTAAGTAATCTACTAGTGAGCTCTTCAAGTATTTCTGATATTGTATTTTAATTCACTTTTTTTTTCAAGTCTCCACTGGTTTGTGAAATTTCTTACCCCACTTACACATTTTTTCACTAACTCTTTAAACATCTGCATATTAAGTTCAAGTGTATAGTGTATGTAGGTGTGAGTGTATGTAGGTGCACACTCTTGAGCACAGCAGCCAGAGAAGAGCTTCAGGTACCATTGGTCAAGTACCATCTGTGTTTTTTTGTTTGTTTGTTTTAAAGACAGTACCCTTCACTGTCCTGGAATACACGGATGAGAAAGGCTTTGGTGATGCACTGTCTTTGAGTCATTTCTGCTCCTGAAAATAACCTTCTACCCATATTACTGTAAGTAGCCCCAATAAAACTCACTGGTTGACAAAGCTGGACTTTGGTGGTATCTGTATTGTGATCTGTTGTGTATTCCCTATTTAGGGTGAGTAGACGTTTATGTATTCTGTCTCCCCAGGGAAAGGTTTGTCACACAACATAACTGGTACCTAAACGGGGACATGACAGAGTGAACGGTGAGTTGGGGAAGAGTGAGTACATGGTCCTGGCTGTGGGTGGAGGCTGCAGCTGCGGCTTAGAAGCCTGAGGGAGGAGCATGCCCAGAGAAAACTCTGGTAGCTGTCCTTTCCTGTATGGTGTGTGTCACTGAGCCTTGTGCTATGGCAGTGGTTGTGAGGCTCTTGCTATGGACAGGGAGACACGCCTAAGACTAGGCCACTAGGATCACGAGTGCCTATAGGAGGGATCCTAGGATGGCAGTCTTCCTCTAGGTGATGTGGAGTGGCATGTCTCCGGGAGGAGCGAGGTCCACCATGTAAATACTAAGATGCCCTGGAGACAGCCTACGGTTTAGAGGAAATTTTACAGTCCTGAAGATTAGCACACAAGGGCCAAGACCATCTGTAAGTAGCAGCTGAGGCTGCCTGGCCTGTTGTGTCTATTAGAAATGCATCTGAGATTGACAGAAGCTAAGCAGGACGTTGTCTCTGTGAAGCAGCAACTTGTCTGTGTAAAGGAGCAATTGCAACAAGAAAGGGAGATGAAGTTAGCATCCTCCATGTTAGCCTCTGATTGGGCAAGTAAATTAAATAAACTAGAAGAGATGAAGGTGTCAGCTTGCTGCTTAAGGTTCGGAGAACAGAAGAGGAGGAGAATAGATCCATGCTCAAAAGCCCTTTGTGGGATCCAAGAACTTGGAATCCATAGAAAGATTCAGAAAGTGAGGAAGGGAACATGGCAAAAGCAATAGAAGATAGCTCATGGGTCTGACCTTTAATAGGAAAAGGGGGTATCTGTGACCCAACATAAAGATGGGGGCCCTTACAATGTATGTACAGCAAACTAGGTTACCAGGAAATACTCAGCACTTGAACGTCTAAAACTTGGAAAGGCTTTTAAACCAGCTATGAAAGGGCCTGGCTTCTGAGGCTGTGGGACATGGAGCGCATGGGATCAGAACGACTGCTGTACAGGCAGAGAAACTGACTCATTAACTAGCCACCCCTGCTTAGGCTACAGCTCCATATCCTGGAGCTCCTGGGGAGAACTGTCACTAACATTCCTGATTAGCTGTGGGCTGCAGGGGTTGAAACACCATTATGCTAGGCAGGATGTACCTGCTGGTGCAACAGTGGCTCAGCTATTTTGGGTAAGACCAACAGCCTTCCATCTGGTTTTGGTTTGGTTTGGTTTGGTTTTGGTTTGGTTTTGGTTTGGTTTGGTTTGGTTTGGTTTGGTTTGGGTTTTTCAAGACAGGGTTTTCTCTGTGTGGCCTTGACTGTCCTGGACTCGCTTTGTAAGACCAGGTAGGCCTCGAACTCATAATGATCTGCCTGCCTCTGCCTCCCAAGTACTGGGATTAAAGCCGTGTGCCACCACAGCCCAGCTTCCACCTGGTTTTAAGGCTCACTCCAGAAGAGGGAGTTCATGTCTGATGCTGTAAGCCAGGATAAAAAGAACCTGTGGCTGGGGAGGTCAGAGGTCCCAATGAGGAGGCAAGTCCTATGGTTTTTCTAGATAGGTGCAATGTACTCATCAAAGTGCCTTTTAAACATGTGTATTTATGCCCACAGATCGCAGTTGTTGTCAGCCTCAACTCATAAATACTGGGGAAGTTCCTGAGAGCAAGCGACTGTGGCCTAGTGGCCTATTTCTTAGCCACAGTGGAGATCTATAGTCACCCACTGTGGTGGTTTCAATAGGAATGGCCCCCACCGACTCCTATGTGTGAATGCTTGGCCTTGCTGCAGGAAGTGTGCCACTGTGGGGGCAGGCTCTGAGGTCTCAGATGCTCAAACTAGGCCTAGTGTCACTTTTTCCCCCACTTCTGTCTGCAGATTAAAATGTAGGGCACTCAGCTCCTTCTCCAGCACCATGTCTGCCTGCATGCTGCCATGCTTCCTGCTGTGACAATAACGGTCTAAAGCTCTGAAACTGTACACCAGCCCCAAATTAAACGCTTTCCTGTCTTAAGAGTTGCTCTGGTCATGGTGTCTCTTCACAGCAGTAGAAACCCTAAGTAAGACACCCCTCCAAGCCTCAGTCACTGTGGAAGAGGGACTGGGAAGAATCTAAGCCAAAGGAAGAGGTGGAGTGGTGGTGACAACCTCCTGCAGTATAGAAGCATTCCATCTGCAGGAAAGCTCCTTAATCAGAAAGGTAAGTAACTCCAAATAGCTTTAGGAAGTTCCTGAAATTCATCAGACCCCCCTAGGCCCCTCCCTGTCAGATTAATAAGACTCAGACAATCTGAGCTGCAGAAGAGACGCTGACAGGAGAAAGGCAACAAAGAAGAGTCTGAGACCAACCAGCTGCCTGAAAGCAGCAGAAGGCAGCAGAGTGTTAGACCAGTCACTTGGTAAGGACACTCTCCAACTGCTGAGCTGCCTGCAGGCTACGCAGTGTACTCTGTTTCCCAGCTTTAGTGAGCTGTCACCTGTGCTGGGGTGGGCCTAGATGATGCAGCTTTCTTTGCGTTATTTCTGCTCCTCTAAGTAATCTTCTACCCATAGTCCTGTAACACTCATTCATTCCCCAAGTTGGAATTTGGTGGTATCTGTACTTTGGGCTGCCATGAGTTCCTTATCTGGGGTCAGCAGATATGTGTGTTACATGTCACCAGGGAAAGTTCTGCCACACAACAGAAGGGGAAGGCTGAGGCAAGAGAGGCAAGCCTGTAGGATGCTGTCTATAAACTAAAAAGGTAAAGCCACGAGCCAGTGGGGATGAGGATGCTGCTTCTTTCTCCAAGCGTACTATACCATAAAGATCCCTAACCTCTTCCTGTCCTCCTCCCAGCCTCTAGGACTGCTAAGGTACTGCTGCTAAGTCCACACGTAACTCACACTCACACAATGACCTTGGGGAAATCACTCAACTTAGTATTTCAACATTCTGTCCTATACAAGATATATAAGATGATTCTTAGTGTCCCTCCTAATCATCATATTGCATTATACGTGTGACTCATGACCTACAGTTTTTTTGTTCAGTATCAGTTTGCAGGTATATTATTAGTAATCACACACACACACACACACACACATATGAGCATACATTAAGGTAAAAAACCAAAAAAATGTTACTTAGAATCCTCAATTTCCTTTTATTTTTTTATTTTGTCTTTTTGTTTGAGACATGTTTTCACTGTATAGCCCTGGATGGCCCGGAACTCATTCTGTAGCCCAGGCTGGCCTTGAACTCTTAAGATCTGCCTGCCTCTGCCTCCCAAGTGCTGAAATTAAATGCATGCGCCACCACACTCAGCTTTCAATTTCTTTTTAATTTGGAAACCATTAAACTTATCTGTACAGCCAGTGCTTCCCTAAAAATATTCATAAAGAAAATAAATTCTAAGGCACATTAATTTGTAAATGAAGACCACGTCAGTTTGGGATACTCACCCGTCCTCACTTTCTTTTAGTAAGCGACTAGCAATTCGAATCAGCATACAATACGCAAACTGTGATTTGACACCAGATTTGGTAAATTTATTTAACATCTTGGAGACAGCAAGCCGATCATTCTTCCTAAGGTGATAAAGCACACCCAATGCATGGTACTAAGAACAAGAAAAAGAGTGAAACATGAGCTTAGGAAGAAGCAAGACACCTTTAGGAAAGACAACTGCATGGAACTAGACAGAAGATTTTTAAAAAAGAAAAAAAAAAAAGATACACAAGTCAAAAAAGACAAAATACAGTATCTTTTTATATGAAACTAAACATTGGGATCACACATACACACACAAAGTCTAATTACTCAACAAGTTGTAACTTCAGAGTAGACAACTAAGAACAGGGTTGTATACAATCTGAAGACAGATCTACTGGGTTCAGCAACGGCTCACACCCTCAGTCTAACTTACTTATCTATTTATTTATAGACAGAGTTTTGCTGTGTTTGCCTGGCTTGTCTTCACTCATGAGTTCAAACGGTCCTCCTACCTCAGCCTCCTGAGTGCTGCGACTACCAGTACATAACACTGTGCCTGGTTCAAAGCCTCTTCAAATCTGTCACCACCTTAGCAAAGGATAAATCTCCTAAAGTAGGCAAGGGGAGTATCATCACCATGACACTCTGTATGAAAGTACAGTGATCAGAATTAGACCAGTAGATATATCTCAAAATGAAAGTGACTGTTTTTCCCATTAATAAATATGCTAATGTAAGAAGCTGTAAACATTAATACTTTTCTAAACACATACAGAGATTTCACATGAAACTAACAGTTAAACTTCTAATCATATTTCTTCTGATAATAGCCTAATAAATATCATAAGATCTTTCTGAAAAAATATCTCTGATGTTTTATGTAGTAAAAATGGCTTATTATTTTTACAATATTTATTATCAAGGACTAAGAAACAGAGTTTCCTTTTATACAAATCATTTTTCAAATAAAAAACAAATGCATTGTGAATCCCTTTGGAATAAGCATTTCTATCTACTACTGGAGAGACCCTTTCCCAAATATCCCTACTGGGCATCATTTATCTTCTACCCAACACTTGAAAGCCAGTGGAGTCATGAAAATTACTCAGGTACCCACTTGATAATATGTATAACAAGTAGGTAAATATGTCAAAAATGTTGCCTTGATTGCTGGGGAGTAATACTCTGTCCTGAAACATAGGATGACAAGATTCAAAGACAGCACCTGCACCATGATGTTGTCACTCGATGCAGCTTCTTGGGCTTCATTTATCCACCGTTTAACCACATCATAGCTTATCTTCATCATGTGCTGAAGTAAGAAATGGGAGAGCAGAGAATTCATCATCACTACACATTAGAAAGCTAAGTTAAATTTCTTGCAAAAATTATTAAAAGATGTTCCCAAACATCAAAAATATTGTTACCTTCTAAGTCTACATTGTCTCTATTATTAAGGCAATTATAAACTTTAATTTTTTTCTTTAATATCTCTTTGCAAAGTAATAGACATGTACATATTTGTGAGCTGGAAGAGGTAAGCAAAAGAAAGGGAAGCTGAGGACAGAGAGGCGAGAGGTGAGTGTACGGGACACAGAGGAGAGACTGGAAACCAGCCCCTGCGTCTTCCCTGTCCTTTACCCGCATCCTGCTTTCTACCGCCATTAGCTGTGCAACTTCCGGTCCCCAAGCTTCTAAACGTGAAAGGTTCTAGCTTTTACTCCCCATTATAACTGCTGAGGTTCTTCCAAATAAAACACAGTAATATAAAGTAACAAGATGTACACATATTTTTTAACTATTTCTCTTGTGAGAGAAACAGTGAGAAATTATTTTCTAGCTATACACTAGACCATGCATAGAAAACAAAAAGCTGCTGATCACTTACTAAGGAGGATACCAGTGCTGAACTGGATACACTGGGGACCTTATCCACAATGGCCTGCTTCATGTACCTTTCAATAGCTTGCAACATTGTTCCCTAATAACATTAAAAAGAAAAGGTTGTTAAAGCCATTTATGCAAAATTACTACCCAGAAATAATGCACAAAAACTGGCCATATATGTGTTCTGTATCTTCATCTTGCAATAAAGATTATATATAGTAATAATATCCTAGCGAGCATAACTCAAACAATCTAGTACAAAACACACACACATGCATGGGCGCACACACACACACACACACACACACACACGGGGGAGGGGTGTAGGTGGGTGTGGGTGAGGGGAACTATTAGTTCAAGGCTAGCCTGAATAAATTAGTTAAATTCTGTCTCTCAAAAAGAAAAAGAATTCCTGTATGAGGGTAGAGGTTCCTTTTGAAATCTTGAAGATGTTTAGATGTTTCTATATTAAAAGCCCATGTTAAACATCTTGAACAGTCCTACACATCAAATGTATTTTCTGATTATTTTAAGATACATAGGAAATTAAATGCATAATATCCTACTGTAGCAAGCCCATAGCATGGAATCTTCTGAAGTAAGGTTCTTTTTAACTTTAGCATGGAAAAAGCTTTCTGTCCTGGGAGGATGGTGTCAGATAAAAATGAGTGAAGATACTGAGACCAATATTCAGATTAAAAAGAATTTACTAAGTTTTACACTAAAACTTTAATATTAAAGAGAAAACAACAGCAAAATAACAAGGTAGCAAAAGTAAACTAAGTTTTAAAAACTTTCCAATCTGATCTGGATCAAACTGTAAAACATAAGCCAGGTTTGATGATACATGCCTTTAATTCTAGCACTCAGGAGGCCGAGGCAGAAGGATCATGAATTCAAGGCCAGTTTGAGCTATGCAGCACGTTAAAGATCCTGTCTCAAAAAGAAATTATAAACCTTGAAAAGATCATAATACACACAAATACACCCAAGCACAAGTCTACAGTGATCAACTCATTAAAAGAAAGAGAACTTACATCTGTGATTCTGCAGAGAGCCCTGATGGCTGGGCCTCGGTACACATCTTCCTTTCCAGTCATGTCTTTAGTCAGACTTTTAAAAAAGCAAATTGGTTAATATTACTTTAGTCAAAATGTTCTTTCCCTAGACACATTTCCCAATTGTCTTCATAATGACCTCACTACCACTACTAGTTCAAGAAATACTTGTGTTCAATTCTGTTAAGTGTTAAGCCCTAGGCAGAAGCAGACTACTTCTTAACATTAAGGAATACAGTGCTAAACATACCAAGTTCTTTGCTTCACAGAAGACACATTTCAATAGGGTGAAAAAGAAAAAGTAAACCGGGGAGATCCAAGATGACAGCGAGCAGTGTGGACCATGTTTGGAGGCTCCAGTGAACAATTCAGGGAATTGCACAGATTTCTGAGCCAGGAACACCGAGGTCCCTACACCACGGCAGCGGCAGTGCTCCACGGTTCGGAGGGACCAGGGTGCGGAGGCCCTGCGTGCCCCTGCACACGGGAGGAGCACAGATTTTCTTGGATCGGAGCAGCAGCGGCAGAGGCAACAGAGGCAGCAGCAGCAGCGGCACCAGCGGCACTAGCATCAGCAGCAGCGGTGGCTGAGGTTTGCAGCTCAGAGCCTTCCGGTTGAAGCGATTGGTGTGGTGGCCGGTGGGAGTTGCTGCGGGAGAGGGGACTCTGGGCAAGATTTGGGTCGTGTGGTGTCTTGGGACCCAGACTGGACTTGGCGGACAGTTCTGCCCCGGAGCCCCGGGTTCAGCTCAGTGCGCAGTGCCGTGGAGATGCTGGCTCAGCTCAGCAAGCGATTCTGCCCGAGGCACTAACTCAGCGCAGCCGCAGTTCTCCTGCTGTGACGCAGGCTGGGCAGAGCGCTAGGTTCCACCGGAGGTGCTGATCGGCTCAGCAAGCAGTTCTGCCCGAGACACTAGCTCAGCTCGGAGGGCAGTTCTGAGGCACTGACACAGGCTGAGGTCAGCACGCAGATTTAGCCCAGAGGCCCTAGCTGGACTTGCTGGGCAGATCGGGCCCAGAGACTCTAGCTGAGCTGTGCGCACAGGCTCAGCGGCCCTAAGACTCTGGCTGGACTATCCATGCAGTTTAGGCCCGGAGTCCCGGGCTGAACTCAGAGCGCAGTGTGACTCCAGAGTCCCTGGCTGAGCTCCGTGCACAATTCTACCCCGGAGACTCGGGTGAAGCTTGGCGTGCAGTTTGGGGCCAGAGTCCCTAACTGTGCTTGGCGGACAGATTGGGCCCAGTGACTCTAGCTGAGCTTTAGGCACAGTCCCGGCTCTAAGACTCTGGTTGGACACAGTATGCAGTTTGAATCCAGAATTCCTGGCTGAGCTTGGCAGACAGTTCGGGCCCTGAGTCAGTAACTGACCACAGCATGCACTTTGGGCCAAAAGCCCCTAGCTGAGCTTGGTGCGCAGTCCCAAGCCCAAAAATTCTGGCTAGACCCTGTGTGCATTTTGGGCCCAGAATCCCTAGCTGAGCTCAGCAGACAGTTCAGGCCCTGAGAATCTAGCTGAGTTCGGCCCATAGTTCGGGCCCAGTGTTCCTCGCTGGACTTGGCAGGAGACACAGAAGGCTGTGGATACTTTGGCCTGACCCAACACTCATTCAGAGACCCAGAACGATTGCAGGACCCACAGCACAGGGGAGCTGAGGATCACTGGCTGTGAGAGACCAAAACGACAGGGCTAACCTCCTACCATCCACACCAGTGAAGCATTAGAGGTTCCAGCCTAGGGAAATCATGAGAAAACAAGTGAATCTATCATCAGACTCCCTCCATCCAACTCTGGAAGCTACCCAACAAAAACAAGGACGGCAAGATATCTAAAAGACAGCATAAAAGCATACGCAAAAAAAAAAAAACAAAAAAAAACAAAAAAAAAAAAAAACAAACCAAAACAACATGGCATCTCCAGTTTCCAGCTATCCCAAAGAAAACAACCCAGAGAACTCAAATACAACGGAAATACAAGAAAATGACCACAATTCCTTAGTAATGAGGATGGTAATGGAGAAAACAAATAAAATTCATAATCAAATGCAGGAAGACACAGCCAAACAGGTGACAGACGTAAAAGAAGCACATAGAGTGGAACTGGAAATTTTTCAGGAAAATGCAAACAACCAGATGAAAGAAATAAATAAAACGGTTCAAGCTCTGAAGACCTATAAAGAGGCAATGGAAGAAACTCAGGAATATACAAACAATCAGATGAAAGAAATCAAAAAATCAGTTCAAGATCTGAAAATGAAAACGGATTCAATGATAAACACACAGACAGAAGAAAAACGAGAACGTGAGACCTCAGAGAAGAAGGCGAGCAACACAGAGGTGAGCTTTTCTAACAGAATCCAAGAGATGGAAGAACGAATCTCAGGTCTAGAAGATACAATCACAGATATTGAATCAACCATTAAAGAAAATGCCAAATCTGGAAAACTCCTGACACAAAACATCCAAGAAATTAAGGACACCATGAAAAGAAGAAATCTGAGGATAATAGGCATTGAAGAAAGAGAAGACATCAGACTCCAGGGCCCAGAAACTATTCTCAACAAAATCATAGAAGAAAATTTCCCCAATCTAAAGAAAGAAATGCCTATAAACATACAAGAGGCCTACAGAACACCAAATAGAATTGACCAGAAAAGAAACACTGCCCGCCACATAATAATCAAAACACAAAACATACAGAACAAAGAAAAATATTAAAAGCTGCAAGGGAAAAGGGTCAAATAACATTTAATGGCAAACCTATCAGAATTACACCCGACTTCTCAGCAGAGACCATAAAAGCCAGAAGGGCCGAGACAGAGATCCTGCAAACCCTAAGAGACCACAGATGCCAGGCCAGACTACTTTACCCAGCAAAACTATCAATAACTATTGATGGAGAAAACAAAATATTCCATGAGAAAAACAAATTCAAACAGTAGCTATCTACAAATCCAGCTTTATAGAAGGTACTAGAAGGAAAACTCCATCCCAAAGGGTCAAGCTACAACCAAAACTACTCAGGAAATAGATAACTATCCCATGGCAAAAACACAACTACACAAACGCTCGACTGGAACCAACATCAAAATTAAGACTCTTAACAGTCACTGGCCATTAATATCTCTCAACATCAATGGTCTCAATTCTCCAATAAAAAGACACAGACTAACTGAATGGGTGCATAAACAAGATCCAACATTCTTCTGCATTCAAGAAACACATCTCGCCCATAACGATAGGCATTACCTCAGGGTAAAAGGTTGGAAAAAAATATTCCAAGCAAATGGTCACAAGAAGCAAGCAGGCATAGCCATTTTAATATCGAACAAACTAGACTTTCAACCAAAATTAATCAAAAGGGATGAGGACGGACACTTCATATTCATCAAAGGTAAAGTCAACCAAGATGACATCACAATTCTGAACATCTATGCTCCCAATACAAGGGCACCCACATTTGTAAAAGATCTGCTAAAAAAGCTGAAACCACACATCGATCCCCACACATTAATAGTGGGAGACTTCAACACCCCACTCTCACTGAAGTCATTGAAACAGAAACTAAGCCGAGAAATAACATCATTAACCAATGCCATGGGTCAAATGGATCTAACAGAACCTTTCACCCAAACAAGAAAGAGTATACCTTCTTCTCTGCACCCCATGGAACCTTCTCCAAAATTGATCACATCGTAGGTCACAAAGCAAGCCTCAATAGATACAAGAGGATTGAAAGAATACCTTGTATCCTATCAGATCACCATGCTCTTAGGCTACAATTCAACAACAACAGAAATAACAAAAAGCCTACACGTATGTGGAAACTAAACAACTCTCTGCTAAATGACACCTGGGTCAGGGAAGAAATAAAGAAAGAAATCAAGGAGTTTCTGAAATTCAATGAAAATGAACGAACAACGTACCCAAATTTGTGGGATACATTGAAAGCAGTGCTAAGAGGAAAATTCATAGCACTAAGTGCCTTTAAAAAGAAATTGGAAACATCCCACATAAGCATCTTAACGACACAACTGGAAGCCCTAGAAAAAAAAGAAGCAGAAACACCCAAAAGGAGTAGACATCTGCAAATAATCAAACTCAGGGCTGAAATTAACAAATTAGAAACTAAGAAAACAGTCCAAAGAATCAACAAAACCAAGAGCTGGTTCTTTGAGAAAATCAACAAGATAGACAAACTAACTAAAAGGCAGAGAGACAGTATTGAAATCAACAAAATCAGAAATGAAAAGGAAGACATAACAACTGACACTGAAGAAATACAAAGAATCATAAGATCCTACTTTGAAGGCATATATGCCACAAAATTTGAAAATCTGAGGGAAATGGATGATCATTTTGATCAATTTCACTTGCCAAAGTTGAGTGAAGAACAGATAAACAAGCTAAATAGTCCCATTTCCCCTACAGAAATAGAAGCAATCATTGATAGTCTCCCAACCAAAAAAAAGCCCAGGGCCAGATGGTTTCAGTGCAGAATTCTACCAGACCTTCAAGGGCAAGCTAATACCGATACTCTTCAAGCTACTCCAAAAGATAGAAATGGATGGAAAATTACCAAATTCATTCTATGAGGCCATAGTCTCATTGATACCTAAACCTCACAAAGACTCAACAAAGAAAGAGAACTTCAGACCAATTTCTCTTATGAACATCGATGCAAAAATACTAAATAAAATACTTGCAAAACGAATACAAGAACACATCAAAGATATCACTCATCATGACCAAGTAGGCTTCATTCCAGGCATGCAGGGATGGTTTAATATACGGAAATCCATCAATGTAATCCACCATATAAACAAACTGAAAATAAAAAACCACATGATCATCTCTTTAGATGCAGAGAAAGCATTTGATAAAATCCAACACCCATTCATGGTTAAAGTTTTAGAGAGATCGGGGATACAAGGCACTTTCCTCAACATAATAAAGGCTATATACAGCAAGCCAATAGCCAAAATCAAAGTAAATGGTGAGATACTTAAGGAAATTCCTCTAAAATCGGGAACAAGACAAGGTTACCCCCTCTCTCCATAGCTCTTCAATATAGTACTTGAAGTTCTGGCCAGAGCAATAAGACAACAAAAGGAGATCAAGGGGATCCAAATGGGAAAGGAGGAAGTTAAATTATCCCTATTTGCAGATGATATGATGGTGTATATAAGTGACCCTCAAAATTCCACCAGAGAACTCCTAAAGCTGATAAACACCTTCAGCAAATTGGCTGGATACAAAATTAACTCAAAAAAGTCTGTAGCCTTCCTATACACAAATGACAAGCTTGCAGAGGAAGAAATTAGGAAAACCACAGCCTTCACATTAGCCACAAGAAATATAAAATATTTAGGAGTTACTCTAACTAAGCAAGTGAAGGACTTGTTTGAAAAAAATTTCAAAACTCTGAAGAAAGAGATTGAAGATGACATGAGAAGATGGAACGATCTTCCTTGCTCATGGATCGGGAGAATTAACATAGTAAAAATGGCCATCCTACTGAAAGCAATCTACAGATTCAATGCAATCCCTATCAAATTACCTACACAATTTTTTAAAGACATTGAAAGTTCAATTCTGAACTTCATACGGAAAAATAAAAAACCCAGAATAATTAAAACAATCTTGTGCAATAAAAGGTGCTCCAAAGGAATCTCTATACTTGATCTCAAACTGTACTATAAAGCAATAGTAATTAAAACAGCATGGTACTGGCACAGCAACAGGCTTGTTGATCAGTGGAATCGAATCAAAGACCCAGATATGAATCCACACACATTTGTTCACTTGATTTTTGAGTAAGTAGCCAAATTCTTACAATGGAAAAAGGATAGCATCTTCAACCAATGGTGTTGGTCTAACTGGATGTCTATGTGTAAAAAAAGGTCTAATATCTAAAATATGTAAAGAACTCAAGAAATTAACCACCACCAAACCAAATAACCTAATAGAGAAATGGGGCTTGGAACTAAACAGAGAACTCTCCACAGAGGAATATCAAATGGGTAAGAAACACTTAAAGAAATGCTGAACCACTTTAGTCATCAGGGAATTGCAAATCAAAACAACTCTGAGATTCCATCTTACACCCATCAAAATGGCTAAGATAAAAAATTCAAGCGACACCACCTATTGGCGAGGATGTAGGGAGAGAGGAACACTCCTTCATTGCTGGTGGGAATGCAAACTAGTACAGCCACTTTGGAAATCTATCTGGTGCTACCTCAGAAACCTGCGAATAGGGCTTCTGCAAGACCCAGCTATTCCACTCCTTGGAATACACCCAGAAGATGCTCCAGCACACAATAATAAAATTTTCTCAACCATGTTCATAGCAGCCTTATTCATAATAGCCAGAACACATGGAAACAGCCTAAGTGTCCCTCAGTAGAAGAATGGATAAAGAAACTATGGTACATATACACTATGGAATACTACTCAGCTATTAAAAACAAGGAATTCCCAAAATTTGTGGACAAATTGATTGAGTTAGAAATGATCATAATGAATGAGTTAACTCAGAAGCAGAAAGATTCAAATGGTATATACTCACTTATATCTGCATACTAGCCCAAGGGGCATGTCCCACGAAAGCCTTCACTTATCAGGAAACTGGGACAGAGGGGAGGACATCCTATTGGGACTCTAGATGAGAGATGCATGGGAGAATAGAAAAGTAGAAGGATTCAGAGGGTCCTAGAAACCTACAAGTAGAACATTATGATAGGCAGATTTGGGCCCAGGGGTCTCGCTCAAACTAAGGCAGCAGCCAAGGACAATACAGGGGGTAATTTTTAAACCCCTACCCAGATCTAGCCAATGGTCAGAACATTCTCCACAGTTGAGTGGAGAGTGGGATATGACTTTCTCACGTACTCTGGTGCCTCACATTTGACCATGTCCCCTGGAGGGGGAGACCTGGTGGCACTCAGAGGAAGGACAACAGGTTACCAAGAAGAGACTTGATACCCTATGAGCATATACAGGGGGAGGAAATCCCTCTCAGGAACAGTCATATGGGAGGGGAATAAGGGGAAAATGGGAGGGAGGAAAGAATGGGAGGATACAAGGGATGGGATAAGCATTGAGATGTAACAAGAATAAATTAATTAAAAAAAGAAAACCACATAAACAAACGAAACAATACAGTTTTAGATACAGATAATCAACAATTGTGATGGTGAAGATGATGATGATGATGATGCCAATGTTACAGAAAGCCCTAGGCTGAAGTTCAAATCCTGAAAAGCAATCATACTAGAAAAATGTTTTATATGAAATTAACAAATGATAAGCTCATTCATTCCGTCTTATCTCTCAGGCACAGGTCTGTAAACTGACAAACACCATGACTTCTTTCTGCCAAGCTTTAGAAATAGGCAGATGCACGTGAGCTGAGCTATACAGTCCCACACCATGCTTTTCTCCTCCCTTCCCATGTTCTCTCTGCATCTACATTACCCCCAAATGCAGTCCAACTCCCTTCCCCCTCTACTTTTCTCAACTCTTCTCATATAATCTAAACTGGCCACAACTGACTCATTCTGTTATGGCAGCTAGAGTAAAAAGCATGAAAAACTGAGAGTTTACTGGTTACTCTACTTAAAGTATAAAAGTGATTAATTAAAAAAACAATTTAATAATAAATGTAATACTTGTCTCTCCTCATCTCCCAAACTTTCAATGCCACTTAACTGGAATTTTCGAGTAAGGAAGTTTTTTGCACTAAACACAACACCAAGATTTATTAAAATGCTCACCCTTAGATTATGACTTTTCCTGTTTTACTTATTAACAAGAATGACTCTAGAGCCTTACTATGTTCTTTTCAAAATAATATTCTATTTCTTTTTACCAAGTAAATGCATTAGTTAACACTCTAAATGAATGGTAATAGTAGGCCTTTAACCCTGTTTAATGCTTCCCATTAGACTAACTGCAATGATGTGTTTTAGGGGCTCAGGCTCAGAACCCAGAACTCACTTTACCACTGAGCTACATGCCCAGCCTTAAGTTTATGACACATCTTAGCTGTGAATGCACTGAATTTTGACAAGCACCTTTTGGACATACAATCATTGGGTTTTCCCAAGACAGTACATGAAGAGAATTCCATGTGTTAGAGAATTGATAAAGAGAGACCTATGTTCAATTCCTGGGATCCACATTGTGGAAGGAGACCACTCACTTCAGAGAGCTGGCCTCTGACTGACCTCCTTAAGTGTGCTACCACATGTGTATGCCCATACATATGCATACACACATAAACAATTTAAAAATTGACATGAAACTTCCTTATTGTGATGAATTATATTTAAAGTTTTAAGATGCTTCCTTTAGAAATATGAAACATTGTTCTACAGATATGAGATATTATAACTCATTATACAGTCCAGGCTAATTTTAAATTCACAATCTTCCTTTCTCAGCCTCTCAAATGCTAGGACTGGAGATGTATACTACCTATGTGGCTACAATATGATTTTTATAAAGGTTTAAGTAAAAGTGGGGGTGGTGGCAAATGCCTTTAATCCTAGTACTTGGAAGGCCAAGGCAAGCAGATCTGGGTTCAAGGCCAGTCTGAGCTTCAAATGAGTTCCAGACCAGCCAGCCAGGACTACACAGTGAGACCCTGTTTCAAAGAAACAAACAAAAACCCTTTTAAGTAGAATTAATTTCTACAGTTAGGGTCTGTTAAAGTTTTCTGTCTCTTGTAGAGACAATTTTGTTAAAGTTACATTTTGATTTAAAAAAATCACTTCCAAGCATGTTCCAAACTTATTTGCTTTAAAGTTTATAAAATAGTCCCATAATAAATTTTTTACTTCTCAAACGTTTCTCAATTTTTTTCTTTTCTTCTAGTTTTGTGTAATATTTCTTTTTCTGAATTAAGCTTATTTTTTGCTTTCTAAAAAATGGCTCTTTGGCTTGTGTTGTTTTCTGCATTATATTCTCATAATTTCTCCCTTCTGCTTATTTGTACTTTTCTCTCTCTCTCTCTGATTTTCTAAGTAGAACATCTAGCTCATGGGGCTTCCTTATTTTCTCCCTACAGTGGATACTACAGACAGAGCACTGAATGCGATTCTGATGGACCCCTATCCATTTCTGACAGGAAACAACAGCTGGAGCACAGACAGGACCAGGCACACTTGGCTTTACTAGGTCAGGAAGGTCTGCCACTGTGCCTAGTACAACTGCCAGGGAACAGTACAGTCCTTGAGGTACTAAGCGTAGCTCAGTGCTTATCAGATGATCAAGCAGCCGCTAGCTGCTGGAGAAGTTCTGGGGTGTGAATACTCTTTTCTGGATGTCCTCTCTCTGATTCTGTAGGATGTATGCTTGGTTCACTGGATTTTCAGGAGCATCCATAACCTAGATTCTATTGTCAACTATGGAAAACCATCAACCAGACACTTACTATATAACTTATAGGCTAATGATTATGAAATTTTTTGAGTACAGCTTTAATTATTCATTGTTCTTTTGTTTTCTAAATACATTTACAGTCTGATTATGCTGTAATGAGAAAATGTAGTTTTCACTATATTTCTATTTTTTGAAATTAAAGGTTTTCAGGGCCTAAATGCATACAGAACATTTTTAAAATTTTCCATAAACACATGTAAAGGTGATTTTTCTATTATAAAGGTGCGATTTTAAGTATCAACTTACTATTAAAAAACCTGTATGTGCTTTTATTTTCTTTGTACAATGAAACTGATAATATTTGGCTCTATTTGCATTTATTTTGCTTTTGGCTTATGTTCTTTGATCATCTATTAACTGACTAATTCGCTACCATTCTGCCCTCATTTTTCACGATCAAAAAGTCCTTCCTCTGTCTCATTCTGCCCCTTTTTGCACAGCAACAAGCTTCCTAATACTAACAGCACGGCCTGAGGTGCCGTCACAGGTGTCTGGTGCGTGTCCTTTTGCCTATGCTTCTACATTCAGATTGTACTTTGTATTTTTTCCAGGATCACAAATATCTAACATAGTTTGCTGGGGTTTTGGTTTTTTGCTTGTTTGTTTGTTCCTTCTCCTGCTGTTGGGGTGTTTTGAGACATCTGAGACAGCCCAGGCTGCCCTTGAATCCGCAATCCTCTTGCCTACACTTCCCAAATGTTAAGCTTAGAGAGAGGGTGCAGGACTCCGCTGTGTGTCTGTTACCTCTAATCTATATCTCTTTTAACAGACTACATTTAGGGTTAATTGTATCCAATCATTCTGTGTAGCAACTTTATTTTGAATACTTTCTTTGTTCCTTCTAAGGCAATGCTAGCCAACAGACAATTTGCAATGATGGGAATGCTCTACACCACTGAACACACAGTATCTGTGATCCTCTGTGCTTACTGAGCACTCACTATACAAGGGAAGAACTGAAGAACTGGGTCTTAAACTTGACTTCAGTCAAAGTTCACTATAATTTTACTAGGCTGTCTAGCTACTTGCTACCTCACTGACAGAGTTGCTAAGTGTTGTGCTGTCTTCCTGAAATGTGGAAGATTTATATTTTAACTTTAGCTCTTTGTGTGATTGCCGTATTTTAAATAAAAACTAACTTACGGAACTTAAGAAAATTAAGGTGCATATAACATCTCTTTTGTCTGCTTGCCCATCTCTCAATTCTATATCATATATTTGTATTACCATAAGAATATTTATAACTAAATATAAGGTATTTAGTCTCAATTTTAACAATAATTCCTAGAGTGTTTTAACATTATTTTTATAAATTCCATGGTCACCGCTAATTCATTTTCTAAAACCTATTATAGAATTCACTCTTAACTTTAAGGTTACTGTAATGTGAATTTTTAATTTTAAGAAAAGCTCACTGATGTTAATGATCCCTAATATCTTTCAAGTCTGAAAGTCTGATTATTGTCTCTGCATTTGAAAAACAACTTGCTTAACAATTTTCAAACTATTCTTCGATTTCATTCTTTTTCTTATAACTTTGCAGACACTGCCCCCATTCTCTTCTGACACCTAAAACTGTCATGAATTGGATGGCTAGAGAGATGGCTCAGTGGTTAAGAACACTGACTGTTCTTCCAAAAGACCTGGGTCCAATTCTCAGCACCCACATGGCAGCTTACAATTGTCTGTAACTCCAGTTCCAGAGGACATGACACCCTCACACAGACATACATGCAGGCAGAACACCAATGCACATTTTTTTAAAGCAAAAACCAAAAAACTAGAAAACATGGCATGAATAGTTAAAATGAGACTTAGACAAGTGGTCAGTCTCTAGAGTCTGCATCTGCCTCTGTCATTGTGCAGTCCCCCCTCACCCCCAGCCAGTCTCCCCAACTCTTCTGCATTTACTATGTAGCATAGACTGGCTTGGAACTTGCTATATTATTCATGCTGACTTAGAATTTACACTCCTCCATCAGTTTACCTAGTGCTAGGGTTGCAGGCACGCCCCACTACACCTGTGTTTAAGGGACCAGCACTCTTTGTCTTTTCTCAACAGATAGATATAGAGAGAAAGATAGAGATACAAATACAGATACAGATAGACATAATCTATCCAAGACGCATTTTAGCACTGGTCATTCTGTTAAATTTTTTTTGTTTGAATGCACTATGCTATTTTAAATTGTAAATTTCTTCTTCATAAGCCAAAAAAACTTTCTCCTATTTTATCATTGGTGTTTTAACTATAAACTGGGTTTGCCTCAGTCAAAGGTCTGCACCCCCTCACTTCCATTAAATTACCTTAATCTTTACTTTCTGTTCTACATTACAGTGTTTATTATATATAAATATCTATCATATGTAATATGTAAATATTGTATATTTATTTATATTTTATTTATTATATATAATGATATATCATATATATGTGTGTATATGTATAGCAAGTACTATGCTAGAGACTTGGATTTTTTTTTAAACCTCAGCACAGTAACTTTCTTTCTTTTTTTTTTTATTATTTATTTATTTATTTTATTTGCCTTAGTGTTTTGACTGCACATATGTCTGTGTGAGGGTTTTGGATCCTCTGGAACTGGAATTACAGACAGATGTGAGCTGCCATATGGGTGCTGGGAATTGAACTCAGGACCTCTGGAAGAGCAGCCAGTGCTCTTAACCACTGAGCCATCTCTTGAGCCCTGAGACTTGGATATGTTAATGAGCAAAAGACAAACACTTGTGCTGTCAAAAGTGTATATTCTACAAGGACAATCTGAGAAATATTTTAGGTTTTGCAGGCTGGTAAGACCTCCTCACAGCTACCCAGTTCTACTATAACAATACAAAAACATCCAAGCAAAACACACACATGGGGGGGGATATTATTTGCAAGCCTTAAGCCTAAATGCCGTTTGCATGGTTAGACTTCAAAATTGTTTAGCACTATTAATGCATTCTTTTTTCTATCTCCCCCTTTAAGACTGAGAATGAGTGTTAGCTGCGTCTCTGCCCACTCCACCACTGTATCTAGGGAGCACATATGGTGAGATCTGTGGATCTATGAACCCAGGAAAAACATTATTCTTCACCAGGAGGAATTATGGCCAGAAACTTGCCCATACTGCATGTCGACAATTTAAATGATGATTCTAGGATTTCTGAGCTAGACATCATGGGTTTTAGTCTTTGGAGGACAGTGTAAGAGGGAGAATGCATTTTACATGTAGGGCAGATGTGAACTTGGAAGGACTAGAGGGAAGTTTGATCAGCTAAATGCAAGATTCCAAAGACATCCAGGTACTATTCTCTAGAACATGTAGATGGGATTATATTAAAGACTTTAAGATGGGGGGATTCTGCCAGAACAGTGGAGTGGGCCCTAAACAGAATCACAAGTATACTTATCAGAGTGAACGAGGAGGCTGATGGAGGACGCAAATGGCGTGACTACAAAGCACGGGGCGAGACAATGCAGGTAGCCTCCAGAAATCAAGGAGGAAAGCAAACTTCCTAGAGTGGCCACAGAGAGCTAGCTCTGGCCATACCTCTGACTCCAGCCCAGTGAAATTGCTTTTCAGAGTTGTTTTGTGTGTGTTAGTATTCAATGTGTTTGTATGTATGCATATATGATGTGCGTGCGCATATGCATGTGTGTAACTGTGGCCACACGCATGCCACAGCACGCATGTGAAGGTCGGAGGAAAACCTGAGATGCTAGTCCCTGCCTTTCACTTTGCTGTTTCACTGCTCCATATGCCAGACTAGCTGGCCCATGAGCTTCTGGAGACTGCTGTCTCTGCTTCCCTCTCACTAGAGGGAGGCCCTGGGGTTACAGATGCTAATCTACCACATGGGTTCTGGGGGTTTAAACTCAGGTCCTCATGCTTGCATAGCAAACTCTTTGCCCACTGAGTCATCGTCCCAGCCTGATCTGTAAAAGAGTAATCTGTGCTGTGTTTAAGCCACCAATTGCTGTTTACGTTAACAGGTTTGTAATAACTTGCTACAGCAGCATTAGGAAACAGGCTTGGTGTGTTTTGTTTTGTTTTGTTTTCTGAAAAGGATCACTTAGTAAATGTTTTAGAATTCTGTAGTCTATATACCTCTTCAGCACTACTCAAGGCTTTCATATCATGAAAGCAGTCATACATATTACCTTGTAAGTTGGAGTGGCAGCCAGGCGTGGTGGCGCACGCCTTTAATCCCAGCACTTGGAGGCAGGAGGCAGGCGGATCGTTGTGAGTTAGAGGCCAGCCTGGTCTACAAAGCGAGTCTAGGACAACCAGAGCAACACAGAGAAACCCTGTCTTGAAAAAACAAAACAAAACAAAAAAACATAATATGTTGGAGTGGCTATATTAAAGTCAAATTAATTTTTTATGGGGTAGATTTCATGTAATGTCGTATTTATTTATTTATTTTATTAATTTATTCTTGTTACATCTCAATGGTTATCCCATTTCTTGTATCCTCCCAATGTAAAATTAATTTTATTTTAAGAGATTACACAGCAGTTTTAGCTTTGGCCACAGGTTCCTAAGTCATGCTCTGTTACTGTCTTGGCCTCCCTGTGTGTAGAAAAGGTTTGCTTCAGAAGGCTTATGTGGGAATGTGTTGAAAGAACTGTGATGCGTAGGAGAGACAGCAGGATAGTGGGCAAAATCAGTATAAAGACATTTTCTCAACTTTGCAGCTAGTTATTTAATGAGCAATTGTATGGTTCAGGTATAGAGTGTTATCCCCAAAGGCTAATGTGCTAAAGACTTGGTGGCCAGCTAATGGGCTCTTGTGACCCCCTCAGGCAGTGTGATGGCATCACTGAGAGGTGCTGGAAACCTTAGGAGGGAAAGCCCGGATGGAAGACGTGGTTCCCTGGGGGTATACTCTGAAGGGCATATTTTATCCCGACTTTTTTCTCTGCTTTCTGTCTCCCGTTTGCTTTAAATGGTCCCCCTGCACTACCTGATCCCCTGAATGATGATCTGCTTCACCAAGTATGAGACCAGAAGCAAGAAAGCCAAGTGGGCATCGCCTGAAGCCTCTGAAACAGGGAACCAAAGTAAGTTTTGACTCCATTCTGTTCACCAGGGATGGTATCACAGATATTATAGACTGACTAGCACAGCTACCTTGCAAGGAGCCTTAGAAGCACGTCCCAGAGCCACTGCTCTTAGCTGCTGGCTGAACATTAGCCTTAAGCAATTCTTCCACATTCCTGGGCTATACTGGTATGAGCTGTGAATATGTAACCACACTTGATGCGAAGCAAAAACCATAAGACAGAAATAAGGCAGTATAAATTAAGTGAGCCGAGTCCTGCACAAAATTGCTCACTGTAGTGCAGCTAAAATCAAAGAAGCCTGAAGCTATACTAAGTATAGTTTCCTCAAGCTCAGAAGAGGCATCTAATACAGGGTGCATATACATCCTTCTAATTGTATATCTCTAGTAAGTCTACTCTACTACTGATGCCTCAAGATGGCAACCACCTACTATTTTCTGAACACAGGAAAGTGAACAGAACACATATGTAATCCTTGCTTCTATATCTTATTCTGAGGCCATAACTGATGCCCATCATCTCTTTCCTATGCTATGTGTTTTATTCCCTGCTAATCGTGTGTACTTCATCCAATCTTGTTCGTTCCCCAGGATGTGACTCAAACCCATATTCCACAGGATGTGAGCCTTTGTTGGATGCACACTGATTGGACTATTCCCAAATCACCACTGTTATAGGCATGAAAGTACCAAAATGTACTCAACTGAATAACACAAATCTGAAATACAGCGCTATTTACTGCCACTACACAGAATCAAGATCAATTCATTAACCTCTAGGGGATGGACTTCAACGTGGCCCAGCAGTCATCCTTACTCCTGGTACACTATACAGTCTACTTCCAGGCCCAGGCCTTCATGGATATGGATGTGTGGGGTGCCCCTGGCTGTCAACGGCTCACTCAGGGGTATATAAAGGACAAGTTGAGGGTATTTCTGTGTTGAGGACAGTTATCACCCAACAGGAACTAAAAGCCAGAATAGATTATAACAACCATTACATCTCACAGTCATGTCTATTTTTCACATTATTTTTCCATAAAATAGGTGGCAATGTAATACACTATACTATGACAATAAATCAATAATAGTTTTAATCAAAGCCGATAGATCTCTATCAAGCCCTTGGCTTGTTTTATATTTTAGTGTTCTTAGTTACTGCCTATTGGCAGTCCTAGTCCTTTATGTAGATCCACATTTTCATTACCACTTTATCCTGACTGGAAAAAAAAACTTTGTATTTACATGTTAATATACTGTAAGTGAACTACTTCAGTTTCTCTATGTCTGAAAGTGCCTTTATATCATGTTAAAGAACTGTGTGTTTGCATGTATGTAGTATATGTGTGCACATCGGGGAAGCATTATACATAAGGTAAGGTACGTGTCACAATACATGTGTGGAAATCAGTGCTCATCCATGTTGGATGATGTAACTCACTGAAGCCTTGTTTCTGAGCACAAAATACGCAGGCAGCCTTGGGTGGCCAGACCGTCCTAACAACAGCATCCGTCACCCAGCACCCTCCAGCACACGAGCTCAGATGTCAGAGTGATGTGAGTTATGAACTGCAGTGCTTTTCCTGGACAAACAAAATTTCTCTCTTTATAGAAACATAATTTATGGAAAAGCAAAAAATTTGTATATTTTTCTACCATAATTGTGTAGCATGTCAATACTAAATTACTGTATCTTTGGCTTGTATTTAATTAAAATGTTTGATTTTAAAACTGCTTAAGATGCTTACTTAAATTTCATAAAATATTGTTACTTGAATTTCAGATTGCAATTAGAATTCCAAAAACGCTCCAAACACACTTCTGTCATTTTGTACTGCACATCTGTGCAAAGCAGCATTCTCAGAGCTAACAATTATAAAATAAAAACACTAATCAACTCTAGAAATCATTGAAGATGCTGTATAGCCTATGGCATCAAATACCCAGCTGAAATTTAATTCCTTACATAAAAGAATGTTGGTAGATAAACATTTGTTCATTTTAAGAAAATGGTAAAATAATATGTATATCAAAATTGCTTTACAATATATTTATTCACATTATCAATAAAAATTTTATTATTACTCCTGTTTTATTATGTCCAGAGTCATAAAGTTTAATTGCATAGGCAAAAAATAGTTATAAGTAGAAAAAAATTAAGAAACCCTGGTATATCAGGATCATACATAAGTCATTCTCAGCTTTCTGAGGAGCCACCCTTCTGTTCTCTCCCAGTGGCTGTACTAAACTGCATTCCACCAGCAGTATGTAAGAGCTCCTTCCTCGGCATCCTTACCATCTTTATTCTGGTTTAAATTTTTGATTTTCACATATTTATTGGCCATTTGCACTTCTTTTGCGAAATGTCGAGAGAGAGAGAGACAGAGACAGAGATGGAGAGACAGAGACAGACAGAAACAGAAAGAGAGGAAGGGGGAGGGGGAGATGGACTTTTCCTACCATTTGCCCTTCTTTGGTTGGATCTCATTTTTATGTTGTTTCTGATACCTGTAGATTCTAGACATTACTTCGCTGTCAGATAGTTATCTGCAAAGCTTTTCTCCCACTCTGTAGATCATCTCTTCATGCTATTGTTTCCTTGCTGTGAAGAAGCTTACTGAATCCGCCTTACTCCCGCCTCTCAATTCTTGCTTCTGTTTTCTGGGCTCTAGAGTGCCCATATGATTTGCAAAATCACTGTCCATACCAATGTTGTCTTCTAGTAGTTCCAAAGTTTAGGGTCTAGCTTTAGTTAGTCTTTATGCAAAATAAGTCTAATTGTCCCAGCAAGTTATCAAAGAGGATGTCTTTGTTCCCAAAGCGAGCCTTCAGCACCTTTTTCAAGAACTGCTTAGATACATGTGTGTAGGTTTATTTCTGGGTCTTCTGTGTGTCTATATTTGTGCTGGTACCACACTGCTCTTCACTGCTGTGACTCTGTAATGCATTCTGAAATCAAGTACAGCAGACACCTCCAGCATTGATCTTTTGGTTCCGTATGATTGAGCGTTTGTCTTAATCACTGCTCTATTGGTGTGACACTATGACCAAGACAACTCTGTGTGTGTGTGTGTGTGTGTGTGTGTGTGTGTGTGTGTGTGTATGTGAGATCACGTCTATCTAATACTTTAAGACTTTTTAAATCATTTACTTATTCATTTTACTGCACCATTTTGTTGTTTTAAGAATAAGGGTAGTTTTTGCCTTTTTGAGGATTAATGACAAATGAAAGATAACTTGGAAAACTAAGAACTTAACTTACTACAGAAAGCTGTCTAGTATATTGTTGAAACCATTGCCATCTGAATTTTAAAATTTCAGTTACAAATATATAGGTTAAAAAAAGAATAAAATGAAAAATCCTTATAAAAGCATCAATTAGTTTATATTGTAACTAAGGTTTTAAGAAACCTTAACTTAGTTAAGAAACCTTAACTTAGGACTAAAAAGACCAAGACAACTCTTAACAAAGAAAGCATTTCATTGGGGGCTTGCTTATAGTTTCAAAGGTTTTAGTCCATTATCATTACGGCAGGCACATAGGCAGACACAGGAGAAGCAGCTGAGGGCTATATCCTGATGAATAGGCTGAAAAGAGACTCTGGGCTTAGCATGTGCTTTTGAAACATCAAAGCCCACCCCAAGTGACATACTTCCTCCAACATGGCCACACCTCACTCTCTGATGACTAAGCATTCAAATACATGAGTCTATAGGGGCCACTCTTATTTAAACCACCAAAGCCCTTACAGATCCTTTGTGTATCTATATGAACTTAAGATTGTGTTTTCTGTAAAGCATGCTATTGGTCTTTTGATTGGGAATTGTACTGAATCTGTAGATCACCTCTTTTATACTGGACATTTTTAAAATGTCACAAGACTTTGAGCTTTATTAAAAGATTTGGGAATGGTCATGTTTTAGCTAGGAAGGAATTAACTCAGTTCCAGATGCTATCTGTCCTATTCATACTGTTTTCAAAGTTAGTTCATATTTTAAAACCTTTGTCAGGCCTTTTCACTTGTGCTGCCTTGATAGAGCTCTCATATCTTTCCAGATCTTCCAGAACTTTCAGATCTCTACAATTATCATTTCTGTCATACTCTCTGGCTATCAAAGACCTCTTCTTATCAGTTCTGTTAGCCAGAAACATAAGTTACTCCACTTCAGTTTCCGTGCTAATGCCCAATTTTATATAACTGGGCCCATTCTCAGGATAAGGACGATGACACCAAGTCGCTAGTAGTAGTCATCGCTGCTGTCGTGGTACTAAGTGAATGCCCCTACTTGGTCATCGTTGAAGTAGTAGTAGCAGGTGGACTCCCCACTTGTCATGCACCAGGAGCCCCTTTCCAGGAACAGCTTTTTTTTGCAGAGTTTCATGTGTCTATAATACTAATTATACACCATAGTACAATTGTTCTATCACTGGGGCTGGCCTCAGGAAAAAACTAGAAGAGGAAAAACGCAACAAGAATTCTTCCCTGTGCTATGTAGCTTACAGGTCATCCACTGGCCTTTCTTCTTCAAACCTGTGCCCAGGCCACACAGGTAGAGTTCTCTGTGGTACAGAGTCCTAATTCCACCTGCCCAGAATACAAGGAACAGACTTCATGAAGCTTGCTGTGTGTTTGTTCTTTATTGGTCATTTATTAAGTAATGCTTTCTCTCCCCAATTTACCTGCTATCACTTACTTTTTGGAGACCTCAGTAGTCTTCTTTGTATTTATCACTAAAGTTTTTGTTTTACTGCTGTTAAAGACAGACTACAGTATCCTTACTTCATCTTGGCTAGAGTTAAAATTTTCTGGCCTTCATTTCTAGTCACTGTTGTTCAGCAGGCTTTAGAGAGGACGTTTATGATGTGGTATCGTTTTAACACCTCTCTTCAAGAGCTGCCACAATTTCATTTGGAAAAGAATAAATGTTAATCCTAACAACTAGGCTTACAAACAAGGTAGGGAAAAAACAAAGGAAAGCAGACACAGAAAGGTTTCTCAGCACCATGAAGGCACAACTTTCACACTTCTGAGCATGTGAAAGGCTTTCCTAAAACAGAGAGAGTCCTGAGGATGGATCCCAGTGCCCTTGCTGAAAGGAGAAACACAGACTATGCCATGTTTACTTTCTGCAACATGCCTATACTCATCTCCTGTAAATGGAAAACCCTGCTCCAGTTTTAACAGTACACGCACTGTAAGATATGGCTCTTCCTCTCAAAAAGCTAATGGTGCAGACGGCAGAGAAATATCTAAACAAGTGAGTGCTGAACAACCCACTAGAAAACAGTGTTTTAGGAACAACTGAATTTGCCACACTGTCAACAGAATAGGGAAATCAATACACAAGATTCTAGGTGTCTGAGCTATGTAAAAAAGAAAACAGGACAATTCTAGGCATGAAAAGAAACATGTAAAAAGATCCAAGGTATCAAATAGCATCAGGACTATGGCCAACAGAACTGTACTGATGTGAACTCCCAGGATTCAAGTGTTCCCCTGACCACAGACAGGACATGAGTAAGCACGGCTGAAGCACAAACTGGAGTGGCGATGGGAGGCAATTTA